>NW_006921848.1:4051218-4073989 GCF_000298275.1 Orycteropus afer afer | reverse complement strand
TTTTTTTTTTTTTTTCTTTCCCTTTTTATAGTCATATTTCTTTTGGCTTTTCAAAGTACTTCTTTAAATATTTTCTTTCATTTATTGCCTTTCCTCTTTTTTTCTTTTTTCTCTTTTTGGTGATTGTTTCTGTGTGTTTATACAACATGTTTTTTTTGTCCTATTCCTTTTACTCTTTTCTTGGTTTTTTTGATTGGAGTTTTTGTCCAACTGAGACAGAACCATGCCCATACAACACAACCACACCCACATCTCCTGCAGCTCCGTGTACTGAGAGCCTTCCTTCTGCACCAACTGGCCAATGATAAACAACCACCAATAAGAGCCTGATTCACACTTAACTGCTCTTCACAAACAGTTAACAGAGATCTGTGCAGCCACTGTCCTTCTCTATCATATCCACCAGGAGACAGGTAGTAAGTACATAAGTGCTGCCAACTATCGAATGGAGGAGCACAGTACCCTGCTCACTCAGATACATCCAAAAAAAGAACAGAGAAAATGAAAATCTTGGGTGAATCACTCTAATGTACAATTACCAATTAAATATAAATTAAAAAAAATAAAAAACCATAAAGTCTTGGAGAAAACACACCATCACGTTCCACACAAAAAAGCAAGATAAAGCAGTAGAAACAAGGGAGCAGGATACAGACCCAGGACACATACCTGAGGAAGAAGCAGCACTGGAAATCCATGATAAGGAATTCAAAAGAATTATATTTAGATACCTTCAATGGATTGAGAGACAGATCAAGTAAAACATTGACAAAATTAAGGAAAACACAGACAAAAACCTAGAACAATTTTATAAGAAAATACAACAACAAAATGACAAAATAAACTAAAAATTAGAAATGGTACAAAATCTATAAGTAGAAATCCAGAAGATTAAAACTAATTTTCAGAAAAAGATAACACATTGAAAGGACAAAGGAATAGAATCGAAACAATGGAAGACAGAAGTAATGAGATTGGAGACAAATACTTGAATACTTCTTTGGAAAGGGTCAATCAGAAAAGAGATCAAAATAAAATGAAGAAAGCCTAAGATTCATGTGAGATACCATGAAAGGAATAACTTACATGTAATTAGAATTCCAAAACAGAAAGAGAAAAATAAAACCACAGAGAAAACTGTCCAGAATTTGCTGGAAGAGAACTTCCCTGATATGATGAAAGATGAGAATCTATCCATTCAAGAAGTACAGGGAACCCCAAACATGGTATACCCCAAAAGAAAATCACCACAACAGACCATCATCATCAAACTCACCATAAACAAAGACAAGGAAAATCCTAAAAGCATCATGGGAAAAATGAAAAGTTACTTACAAAGGGCAACCAATAAGAATAAACTTTGATTTCTTAGCAGAAACCATGCAGGTGAAAAGGCAATGGGAGGGTATATATAAAACTTTGAAAGAAAAAAATTTCCAACCAAGAATTATATACCCAGCAAAATTGTCCCTCAAATATAATGGTGAAATAAGAGATTTCCAGGTAAGAAGAAATTATGGGAATTTGTTAAAAACAGACCAACCTTACAAGAGATAGTAAAGGGAGTTCTTTGGACAAAGAACAAATAGAAGCAAACAATAACTGATCATTAACACATATGGTGACATAACCCAGAAAGCAACCCAGCTACAGAAGTATCCAAAGTAAAATAAGTTTACAAGATTGTAAACAGGGTACCAGAGACATCAATTGGCAAATGAGAACAACTATAAAACAAAAAGAGGGAAAAAAAAAGTAGATATAGAACTTCTAAATGGTGAGGAAGTCAAGAGAGTTGCAAGACAGAATTGCAAGATAGAGATGCAAGAGGTCTAAACTTGGGAAGAAACTTATAAATCACAGAGTAACCTGAACGAAAAATGATAAACCTTCACATCACAATAAAAAAGAGGACAAGCACAAATATTTGTTATGTTGTTATGTGCCATCGAGTCGGACCTGACTCATAGAGACCCCTCCTTGGGTTTCTGAGGCAGTATCACTACGGAAGTAGATTGCCCAACCTTCCCTCTGAGGAATGGCTGGTGGGTTTGAACCGCCAGCCTTCTGATTAGCAGTCAAGTGCCTTAGGAACTATGCTAACAGAGCTCCCACACAAATATTTAGCAAAACCTAAAACAACACCAACAAGGGAAATGATAACACGATTCATAAATAAAATGAGCTCAGCACAAAAAAAACTCACATGGAGCAAAGAAACCAGGAACACCAAGAAAAACACATAACAAAATGACAGCAACAAATTCATACTTGTTGATAACCACACTTAATGTAAATGGATTAAATGCACCTCACAAGAGACGAAAGTTGCAGAATGGAAAAGAAAATATTACCCATCAATATGCTGTCTACAAGAGACACACCTTAGAGACAAAGACAAAAATAGACTAAAAATCAAAGGTTGGAAAAAGATATATGAAGCAAATGGCAACCAAAAAAGAACAGGGGTGGCAATATTAATTTCTGATCAAATTGACTTTAAGACAAAGACCACCTTCAGAGACAATGAAGGACAGTATATAATGATTAAAGGATCAATTGAACAAGAATATATAACCATAATAAATAGCTACAGACCCAATGAAAGAGTGCCAAAATAAATAAATCAGACCTTACCAGAACTGAAAAAAACAAATAAATGACTTCATAGTCATATTAGGAGACTTTAATACAAGACTTTAAATCACAGATGGAACTGGAAAGAAACTCAACAAAGACACAGAAGAATTAAACAATAAAATCCACCAACTTGACCTTATAGACATCTACAGACCACTTCACCCAATTACAGCACAATATATATTATTTTCCAGGGCATATGGAACATTCTACATGATGGACCATAAGTTAGGCTATAAAGTAAGCCTTAATAAATCTAAAAAATATTGAAATACTGCAAATCGTCTTCTGGGATCACAATGCTATAAAATTAGAAATCAACAAAAGGAAGATCAATGGAAAAGAGCAAACACGTGGAAACTGAACAACACCCTCCTTAAGAATGACTGGGTAATACAAGAAATAAAAAATGAAATTTAAAAATACCTTGAATCAAACAAAAATGAAAAAACAACATATCAAAATCTTTGGGACACAACAAAATCAGTGATCAGAGGTCAACTTAGCAATAAATGCCCACATCAAAAAAGAAGAAAGAGCCAAAATCAACAACTTAAACCAACATCTTCAACAATTAGAAAAAGAATACCAAGAAAAGCCCACAGTTACCAGAAGAAAAGAAATAATAAAGATTTGAGCAGAAAAAATGAAACAGAAAATAGAAAGACAATAGAAAAAATCAATAAGAATAGAAGTTTTTTTTTAAAAAAAAGATTAATAACATTGACAAAGCAGTTGCAAATTTAACAAAGGAAAAGAGGAAGAGAATACAAATAAGAAAAAAATTGGGTGAATCACAAAAGAATCAAGTGAAATAAAAAAAAAGGATAGTATCAGGACACTATGAAGAACTGTACTCTAACAAATTTGAAAATCTGGAAGAAATGGACAGATTTCTAAAAACACACTACTTATCTAAACTAACACAGATTGAGTTGGAAAAGTTGAACAGACCCAAAAGAAAAGAAGAAATTAAACACATCATTAAAAAATTACCAACAAAAAGAAGTTCTGGAACAGACTGTTTCACTGGAGAATTTTACCAAACGTTCAGAGACCCAACACTAATCCCACTCAAACTATTCTAGAACATAGAAAAAGATGGAATCCTCCCTAACTCATTTTATGAAGCAAGTATAACCTTGATGCCAAAACCAGGCAAAGTCATCACTAAAAAGGAAAACTACACACCAATATCCCTCATTAATATAGATGAAAAGATCTTCAACAAAATACTAGCCAATAGATTCCAACAACATATCGAAGAAGAAAAAAAAACATTATGACCAAATGATGTTCATATCAGGTATTCAAGAATGTTCACATTAGAAAAACAATCAACATCATCCACCACATAAATAAAACAAAGGAAAAGAACCACATGATCATATCAATCAATGCAGAAAAGGCATTTGATAAAACCCAACACCCATTCCCGACCAAAACTCTCAGCAAAATAGGAATAGATGAGATGGGACATTCTTCAACAGAGTAAAGGGCACATATGCAAAACCAACAGCCAACATTATTCTCAATGGAGAGAGACTGAAACCATTCCGCTTGTGAACAGGAACCAGAAAAGGATGCCCTCTATCACCACTTCTGTTCAACACTGTATTGGAAATCCTAGCCAGGGTGATAAGGCAAGAAAGGGAAATCAAAAGCATCCAAATTGGAAAGGAAGAAGTCAAACTATCACTATTTGCTGATGATATGATCCTATATCTAGAAAACCCACGAGACTCAGTCAAAAATCTACTGGAACTAATTGAGAGAATTAGCATCATGGCAGGATACAAGATCAACATCCAAAAATCAGTTGGATTCCTCTACATCAGCAAAGAGATTGCTGAAAAAGAAATAAGGAAATCAATATCATTTATAATAGCAACCAAAAAAATAAAATACTTGGGAATAAATCTTACTAGGGACACAAAAGACCTGTACAAAGAAAACTACAAAAGACTACTTCAAGAAACCATAAGAAATCTACATAAATGGAAGAACATACCACATTCATGGATAGGAAGACTGAACATTGTGAAAATGTCAATTCTACCCAAAGCAATCTATACATTCAATGCAATCCCCATCCAGATCCCATCAACATTCTTTAAGGATAGGGAAAAACAAATCACTAACTTATATGGAATGGAAAGAGACCTCTGATAAGCAAAGCATTTTTGAAGAATAACAAAGTAGGAGTCTCACACTCCCAGACTTCCAAACCTACTATACAGCCATAGTAGTTCAAACTGCCTGGTATTGGTACAACAGACACATAGACCAATGGAATAGAACTAAGAACCAAGAAATAGATCCATCGACCTATGGTCAGCTGATATTTGACAAAGGGACAAAATCCATTCAATGGGGAAGAGATTGTTTAACAAATGGTGCTGGCAAACTAGATATCCATTTGCAGAAAAATGAAACAAGATCTGTACCTCACACCACACATGAAAACTAATGCCAGATGGATCAAAGACTTAAACGTGAAACCTAAAACTATGAAGTTCCTCAAGGAAAAAATAGGGGCTAATTTAGGGGCCCTAATTTATGGTATGGGAGCTCTAGTAGCACAGTACCTAAGGCACTTGACTGCTAACCAGAAGACTGGAGGTTCAAACCCACCAGCCACTCATCGGAAGGAAGGTTGGGAAATCTACTTCCATAGTGACACTGCCTCGGAAACCCAAGGAGGGGTCGCTATGTGTCGGATCTGACTTCACGGCAGTGGTTGTGTTATGTTGCAATTTATGGTATAATAGGAAGGAAGGTTGGGCAATCCTACTTCCATAGTGATACTGCCTCGGAAACCCAAGGAGGGGTCGCTATGAATCGGGGCTGATTCGACGGCAAATAACAACAATAACAACAAGACTATCAAGCATAACCTGAAGTGCACAAACAGCAGAAGAGAAACTAGATGAATGGGACCTTCTAAAAATTAAATTCTTATGTGTTTCAAAAGACTTCTCCAAGAGTCAAAAGAGAATCTACAGATTGGGAAAAAATACTTGACAACAACATATCTGACAAGGGACTTTGTCTAAAATTTATAGAAAACTCCAATACCACAACATCAAAAAGACAAATAATCCAATTAAAAAATTGACAGAAGACATAAATACACACTTCACCAAAGAAGATATTCAGGCGGCCAACAAGAAATGCTCACGATCATTAGCCATTAGAGAGATGCAAATCAAAAAAACAACGAGATAAAATATTGCCCTAGCGCTAGTAGCAAAGTTCAACAAGACAGAAAATAACAAATGCTGGTGAGGATGTGGCCAGAGTGGAACTCTCATACACTGCTGGTGGGACTGTCAAATGGTACAACCACTGTGGAAAGCAGTATGGCAATTCCTTAAAAGTTGGAATTAGAAATACCATTTGACCCAGCAATTCTGTTGTTGTTGTTATTGCAATTCTATTACTAGGTATATATCCTAAAGAAGTGAGAGCCATGACAAGAACAGATACATGCACACCATGTTCATCGCAACACTATTTACAATAGCCAAAAGAAGGAAGCAACCTAGGTACCCATCAACAGAGGAATGTATAACCAAACTATGGTACATATACACAATGGAATACTATGCAACCATGAAGAATAATGTAGAATCTGCAAAACACCACATAACGTGGATGAACTTGAAGGACATTATGCTGAGTGGAATAAGTCAATCACAGAAGGACAAATATTGTATTAGTTTGTTATTGCAAAAAGTCAAGAAAAGGTTTCTATATGGAAGGAAAGTTTCTTTGTTGGTTACCAGGGGTAGAAGGGGATGGGAAGGAACACTGGTAAATAGGTAGAGTCAAGTATTGACTTGGGTGAAGAGAAGGGCAATGTGCCAAATGTGAGTGATCAACATGGTGACACTGAGGAAGAGGAAGACATACAGAGGTTCTTGGGAGGTATAGACAACAAAGATGAACCCTTTTGCACATACAGTACTTTGTTCTCAGTGATGGCAAACATTGATATATGGATGGATAGATGGGTGGACAGGCTTAATGATTACATATGTTTATGCAGGGGGGCAGTGTTCCCATGACCATGTATAAGGTTGCAGACAATGTTTCTACAAGTACATTTGTATGTTCTGTAAGAATTTCCAGGTATATAGTAGAGCTAAAGGGACAAGGTCATAGTCACATCTTGGCCACAGCCAGCTACCTACAGGGAGTGAGTAGTCGGACCTGTGGGCTCAGGACCATGGTCACGGGGGACATCAAGCTCAATTGGCATAACATACTACACAAGACATTGTTCCACATCCTATTTTGGCATAGTGAATGGGATCTTAAAAGCTTGTAAGCAGTCATTTAGATGTAAAGATAGGTCTCTCCTTATCCAGAGCAAAGAAGAATGAAGCAAATCAAAGAGGTATGAAAAAAAATTAGTGCAAGGGACTGGTATATCATGTAATCCTCAACCTATATGACTATGAGACCAGAAGAACTAGATGGTGCCTGGCCACTGTCAACCACTTACAGGGGGATCTATGTAGGAGATCTTGGATAGATATCAATATGGAACAAAACTCAAATTCATTAAAAAATAAAAAAGACCAGGTTTGCTGGTCTGATGGAACCCAGTGAATGCCCTTACACTATGATCCCTAGCTGCCCTTCAGGTCTGGCATTGAACCCACCCCTGGGCTTCCAGCCAAATAAAAGATAGGCATATGAGCTGAACACTTACATTAGGTAGATACACTCCTTGGAGAGATTAGTCATGGAAAATAGAAGGGCTGTGTATGCACAGGGAGACACCTCCAGGGGCAGAAGTGCATGGGAGCACATGACACAGGGAAGAGGAAACTATGGGGAGGAAGTGGGAAGAGAGCTGTTGCATTGTGGGAAATTGTAGTCAACATCATGAGACAAAGTATATGTGAATTACTGCATGGAAATTGAATTTGCTCTGTAAACTTTCAACCAAATCACAATAAAAATTTAAAAAGAAAGAAGAAAGAGAAAGGAAAGAAAGAAAGAGAAACAAAGAACAAAAGAAAGAAAGAAAAAGAAAGCAATAGAGACAGATAGATACAGTTAAATGAAAAACAGATAAAGAGGTAGACACACTGGTCATCAGTTTTGACCTCCAAATCATACAAATAAGATGAGGAGAAACTTTTGAAAATCTAATATAGTTTTAAGACATTATTTCTTTCTGTCCTAAGGAGGGAAAAAAATAATTCTAGTGCCTCTGGATATTAATTAATTAATCATTTAGTCAATAACTTAGCTTGGGCACTAAACTAGCTGCTGGGCACTGGTGGTTTAGTGAGAGAAATCTCACATTCCATATAGGATACCCAGGTTTGATTCATGGTCCATGAACCTCATGCATAGCCACACTACCACCCATCTGTCAGCGGAGGCTAGCATGTTGGTATCACACTATATGAGTTTAAGCAGAGCTTCTAGACTAAGACAGACTAGAAAAAAAGGCTTGGCTGTCTA
Organism: Orycteropus afer afer; assembly: GCF_000298275.1. Classification (NCBI taxonomy): domain Eukaryota; kingdom Metazoa; phylum Chordata; class Mammalia; order Tubulidentata; family Orycteropodidae; genus Orycteropus; species Orycteropus afer. The sequence continues at coordinate 4,065,865 of NW_006921848.1, read as the reverse complement.
TTTCTGAAAATCAGCCAATGAAAACCCCATGGAGCAAAAGGTCCAATCCACAATTGATCACACGGAGGACACAAGACTGAGCAGCATTTCATTCTATTGTGCATGGGTCACCATGAATTGGAGGCCAATGTGATGGCAGCTAACAACAACTTAGGTGCTGGTTAAAATATGATAATAATATTTTTTTTAAAAAATGAGGTGGCTTTCCCTTACTATGTACAGTAAGGAGACAGATAAGCATATAATTATAATCAAATGTGCTAAAAGCTGTAACAATAACAACAACAACAACAACAACAACAACAAAAAACTCACTACCACCAAGTCAATTCAACTCATAGCAACCCCTCCTTTGTTTTCAAAAGTGGTAAAGTCCTATGAAAGAAACAAATTCTTCTTTGGGATTCTGGCTTAATTTCAGAGGAAGTAACAACGGAACTAAATCTTAAAAGCTAAGCAATTAAAAAAAGTTTTCACAGGTAGCATAGTGCCTAAGGCACTTGACTGCTAACCAGAAGGCTGGCGGTTCAAACCCACCAGCCACTCCTCGGAAGGAAGATGGGGCAATCTACTTCCATAGTGATACTGCCTCGGAAACCCAAGGAGGGGTCGCTATGAGTTGGGGCCAACTCGACGGCACATAACAACAACAACAACAACATTTCATATATAAAGAGCAGAATATTCAAAGACATTCTTAATGGGGTTTGTCATATGATGGGCCTTGAATCACTGGATGCATGCTCAGAAGGGGCAGGAATTGAGAATGAAAACATATCATGGTGCTTGATTGTAAAAGGGACTTACATCTTCAGGAGTATGACAACAAAAGGGTTTAATGTAGGTTTTTAATCCTGGAAGGAATATGTTTGGACTTGATTTTTAAGAAAATTGCTTTGATAGTAATGTGGACAATTACCAAAAAAAAGTTAAAAGGAGCTGAGACATAGTTCAGGTGGAAGACCTGATAGATCTCAACTAAAGGAGAAGAGGAAAAAAGATGTTAGATTCAAGTGATAGGTATTTCAAGTTTTAAGGATGTGTTGAAAATTTAGTTATGGGGGTAAGAAATGTCAAGAGTGATGTCAATGTTTCCAACTTGGAAGAATGGGTGGACGTTAATTGGTCTATAAAACTGGCATGCTGTGAATTGAACAATATCATGAAGGCAGTGGTCATGTAGAACTGAAGCCAAAGAGATCAACTGTAACAAGAGTCGTAGACTGGGAAATCACCAACTTAGAAGGATGTGCTGAAGCTCAAAGTCACGTGTCACTGAAAATGTGAGCAGAGAAGGAAAAGGGTTCAAGTTTGATAAATGATTAGGATGAGTTTGTCGGAAGAAAAAGAAAAGTCTGTGAAGAAAACAGGTGGAAGGTAGGTGGAAAGATTGTCAAATATATAAAGAGAATGAGAACTGAGTCCAGAGAAAGTTCCCACACTTAACCTTACTTTCTCTGAAGCTTTGTAGGCAAAAAAAAAAAAAAAAAAAGTAAATGGAAATACCTTATTGAAAGGTTAAAAAAAAAAAACCTTTCCTCAGAAGACTCAGTAAAACTAAATTTAATGAGCAACATCAGATGTAAAAAGATAAAAATCAATACATGGATTCTTAAACACATATAGAGAGATAATTCCATGATAGCATAGTTTACATAAGAAATGCATATATATACTTTATGAAGCACATGAAATCTAAATAGTGATCTAACAAACCTTATGTATTTCTGAAAGATTTAATTTCAATTTTTATATAATTAAATGTAAAAGAAATTAGTGAATATTGTTCATCATTGAGGTGATGACATAATGCCACAGAAAATTAATTCTGGTTAAATTCACCAATTGTGCATAAACTCTCTTTGGTTCTGGGCCAATGTGTAAAGCATAGCATGATACAAGTGATATGAGACCTACGGCAAACTACAAGATTGGCTTCATTCCTAAAGAGGGAAAAGTTTTACGTACAAAACAACGCAGCTGTGAAACCACAGCAATAACACGAATTAATTTATACACTCTGCATTTAAAGGTCGAGTAGTTGTCACAAATTCTTTCCATAGATTTGAGAGTAAGAAAATAACTATATTAAATAATATTTACAAATATTATCAGAACAAAGTCTCCTATTTGTATATGTTGAACTTCCATTTGATACATATCCAGATGAATAGTTTACATCTATTTTACTCAGTGGCAAAGGAATTTAAATTGTTCTAGAACTTATTTGCTTTATCTAAAAAAAACAAACTTTCAAAGTTCACATTTTTCTTTAGATAAAAATATTCACTGAACTGTTCGTGTGAAGACTGCTGAAATGGCTTATGATTTGTTACCTATATATTTACCACAATAACAAATATAGGACTATTGTGCTTAAAAAAAAAACAAAAACCTATTGATATCCCTTTTGTTTTTACCAGACTTAATTCACTTCTCAATCTGGCCAAATTGTCATCAGCTGCAAGTTCAGAGGCAAACTAATCAAAGGAAAACATGAATAGGAACTTGGATTTCAGAATTACTTTTAGCTCAGCAATATATTCTAATACATTGATAACAGTGTATTCTGACAGGACAGGTTGTTGCAAGTAGTGGGAGGAATCTGAAGGTTGAATTCAGGAGTCCTGCGTCTAGGCTCTACTTTGTATTTGTTATGTGACTGTAAGTCAGTCCCTTAAACTTTCTGAGCCTTGGTTGAGTTCATCTATAAAACAAATGGAATTGTCTCATTGGTCCACCTCACTGGATTAATGAGATAAATCAATGAAAGCACCATGTTCGCTCTATAAAAGACAATACAAATGAAAACATTATTAGTCTTATTTATTCCTTTTCTTCAAATTGCATTAAAAAAAAATACTCACTGCTATCAAGCCAATTCCAACTCATAGCGACCCCCACTGGATTTCCAAGGCAATAAATCTATACAGAAGTAGATTGCTTGGTCTCCCTTCCTTCCACAGAGTGGCTGTTGGGTTTGAACTGACAACCTTCTGGTTAGCAGTCAAATGCCTTATGCACTATGCTACCAGAGCTCCTTTTAAAGTTACATAGGACCTGGAAACGACCCAAAATATCATTTGTGGGAAAATTAGACTGAGCTCAGACCTTCCATTTTAACTCATATATTCTTTCCAAAAAAAAAAAAACAAGCAAAAAATCAGGTACTTAGAAGAACACTAGAGAAAATTATTCCCTGTTATGTTTAAGATTTCTGAGATTTAGGAAAAAAAAAAAGTCTCTTCTCTAATATGCTCATGATTCTACTTTCATAATCTGTAACTGTATCCACAAATGGTCTTCTTCTGCCTCTTTTATGCTCTGCTCATATAATAACAGAAGGAAAATGTCTCAATTTATCAAACAAATCTATTAAAATAAGCAAAAAACAAATAAAAAAATGTAACATCGCACTTAATGCTTCCTCTTATTAACATGAGGATGAAGACAAGCATGCCTGTCACAATCGTATCTATATGACATTTCATTAAAAGGCTTGGTCAAAATAGCACCAAAACAAAAACAAAATTAAGCTGAGGGTGCTTGCTAGTTTTGATAGGTTCTGTAGACTTAATTTTCAACTCATAGCAACCCCACATGACAGAGTAGAATGCATAGGATTCTATGTATATTTGTACATAATTTGTATATAATGTAGTATTTTTGAGAGCAGAATGCCAGGTCTTTCTCCCACAGAGCCACTGAATGGGTTCAAACCATCAACCTTTCAATTAGCAGCCAAACACTTAACCATTGTGCCAACAGGGGTCCTTAAACATTGTATGTATATATTATAAAAATAACTATACAGAATGCATAACAATCTACAAATAAACTATTAGAGTTAGTAGTTTGATAGATAAAAAGTCATCATACAAGAATGTATGTATGTTTTCACCACAAAAAAAGTAAAATTTAAAAAAGAATAAACTACATTCATGTATCTGCAAAATATAAAATAAGCTATTTTAGAAAGACAACATATCCATTACCCTCAACATATAGTGCTTCCAATTATAACAAAATATTTCAAGACCTTTATAAATAAAACAGTTTTAAAGATGTAAGACAGGAGAGAAGAGTTGATCGAATGGAGAGAGAAATCATGTTTATGAATTGAAAGCCTAAATATTATAAAAATGACAATACTCCCTAACTTGAAAATTGACATACTGATTTAAATGCAATGAAAAATTCCACTTTTTAGTTTTTTCACTTGAAAACGTGAGTCTAAAATTTATAGGGAATACCAAATGGTCAAGAATAGCAAAGAAATTCCTAAAGCAAAACAATGTGTTTTTAGGAGGTAGGCAAGGCATCACTTTATCAACACTTATGTATAAAGCTATGATGATTTTATTGATATATACCTACTTCTATAAAGATTTACTTCCTTGGAAACCCAGTGGGGGTTGCTATGAGGTAGAATTGACTCAATGGCAGTAGGTTTGGTTTTTGGTTTATATATGTACATACACACACACACACATTTCAAAGCTGACATTTGCAATCAGCAGGGAGGGCTGTTGTTAAGGCCAATTGGTTATTCATACAGGCAAAAATGATTTTATACATTCCTCTCACAACACATAGAAAAATAAACACCAGTGAATTAAGACTAGTGATAGAAGGAGAGGCAATGTAAGCTATCCAATGCAATAATCAAGAGCCACATATGATTAATTCAATAGAAGTTAATTAAAATCAAATATTCAGCTCCTCAGTTGTATTATCCAACTTTCAGTGCTCAATAGCCACATTTGCCTATTGGCTACCAAATTAGAAATTGTCAGATATAGAGTATTTCCATCAGAAAAGTCTATTGGACAGGGCTCAGAAATGTTTAGGATCATATCTTTATGACCTTGGAATTAAGAAGGATATATTAAACAACAGACAACAAACAAATCATCATTGAAATATCAATTCCTCTGATTAAAACTCAGAACTATTTATCAAAAGGAACTATACAGAAAGAAAAAAAAATGGTCTCAATCTGGAAAAAGGGATTTGCAATATGAATGTATAGAATATATAAAGAACCATATAAAACAATACGAACACAAACAGCCATAGCGAAAAATGGACAAAAGACTTACCAGCTACCTTATTCTATTTGATAGTAGAAAAAGATATTGGTCTCCAGCTGTTTTTTATCGGTATAGTGACTAAAAAGTTTCACAAATTTCTTTGTTCTTTGTTGAAACACCAGGAATAAGGGGTAAACAACAATCAATTTTTCAGCCTGGGAGGGAGAATATACTGATTTAGAGAGTAGTCAAGCAACATATTAAGTAGGCTGATAATAATGTTTGAACATGTAATTAAACAGATACTTGCAATGTTAGCTTATCCTTCATTAAAAGACAGCTTTCACTCTCACTTAACAATTCACCTTTTCCTTATTCTAAGCACAAAGTACGTGGGGGCACATAGTACACATAACAACATAACAACAACAGGCATTTCTCTGCGCATCATCCCTTATCCCTACCCGAAAAGAACAGAGACAGGGTTAAAATTCAAAATTCAAAACCTGCCCTGTCAGAGAAGCATTAGAAGATTATTGAAATAATGATATTAAATTATTTCAAAATAACTATCTTATCAATTAGTATCATTATCTAAGTGCAAATGAGTAATATATGAGAATCTGATCACACTCAGACAGTATGAGCGTATGACTCTACAAGTAGTCTATTTTTCAGAAAAGAAATAAAAAAAATGGACTAACACTGTGTGGATCTCAAGAGACTGTGACATGGTTTTGCCTCTTAACAACCCTGAATCTAAGAGCGAGAGGAAAACAATTAGTAGCATAGAAATTCTTGTGTAAGATGAAGAGTATTAGACTTGCACAGGGAATGAGGCATTCAACTAAGACTATATATTTGAAGACATGACACTCACTGCTAAAGAGTCCATATCATGGGCATGGAGAATGCATGGTGAATGATAGCCTACAATCCAAACAAGCCAGAAGGCACCACAGAGGTGATCTACTTTAGAGTAGCAGGACTTCAGAACAGTATTGTAGTCCCCAGGGAAGGAAATTATAAAGAACATGACAGGGCACCCTACCCAGTACTCACAGGGGTTGGTGGCCCAGAAGATTTCAACAACTGACAGTCACTGCAGAGCTGGGCATAAACAAGGAACAAGAGCTTGGGTGGGGTCAAGCTCATGAATGCAGGCATGTAACTCCCATTATTAGAGAAATGGACTCCCTGGATAGTGTAAACAGTAAAACACTCAACTACTAGCCAAAAAGTTGCCACTTTGAACCCACCCAGAGGTACCTCAGAGGACAGGCCTGGTGATGTGCTTCCAAAAGTCACAGCCTTCAAAACCCTATTGAGCAGTTCTGCTCTGCACTTATAGGGTCACTATGAGTCAGAATCAACATGATGACAACTAATAACAACATTAGAAAAATGACTCAAACTCACTGCCATTGAGTCGGGTCTAGAATTGAAAACAAGATGGAGGTAAAGGAATGAGTCACTGTGTATGATGTTTTGAGTGTGATTTATTGTTAGGAAACATTCCAGTGATCAGTAATGTGGCAACCCATTCCTGGTTAGCCTCGACATTTCCTAAGATCATAAGCAGAGGCTATTTAATTATATATCTGCCTCTGCTTCAACTCAGATTGGCCTCCCAAAGCAGATTTTGTGTGAGCCTGTAAACCTAACCATTGGACCAACTTTGCATAGTTATAGAAAGCAGAGGGCTATAAGACACTGCTATGGAGGGTAAACCAAAAAAAACCAAACTCATTGCTGTTGAGCAACTCATAGCAACCCTATAGGACAGAGCAGAACTGCCCTACAGGGTTCCCAAGGCTATAGTCTTTATAGAAACAGATTGCCACTTCTTCCTCCTGTGGAGCAGCTGATAGGTTTGAACTGTCTACTTTTCAGTTAGAAGCTGAGCACTTAGCCACTGTACCACCAGGGCTCCTCTGGTGTGAAGGATAATTTCCTTAAAATATTATGAATAATAAACACTATAAATAGCCCCCTCAGTTTGAAAGGGGTGAGCTTTTGTCCACAATTTTATCAGTTTCTGATTAATACTCCCTTATACTTCCCTTTTGTAGTGTGTTCATATTGTACATTTGATTTCCCTTCCTCACAAATGCTTGCCCCCTGTTTCCTCCTATGCTCCATGGGCCTTATTTATTTTCTCTTGCCAATTTCCCATTTTCTGTTCCTTTTAATGGGGATGCACATGCCTTATTCTATCCCGTTGTCACAGGGGTGAAAGTACACAGATACATCGCTCTTTTTGCAAAACTAAGAATAGGAAGTGATTAGAAGGGGCCTTAGTCCTCAATTTTGCGGACTCATGGAAATACCAAGAGAAGAGAAAGTTACTTCTGGGTAAAAAATATGTTCCAAATCACTAAGCAAGGTTACTTAGCCCAGTGTCTGCCTCCTTAATATTAATTCTAATGCAAATTATACTGTACTGTCTTCATATGCAATCTTTTATATGCATACTACGTTGCAAAGTCAATAATAACCTGGACTTTTTCAGGGGAAAGTGCTTTCATATGAAGCAGTGAATAATTTTCACATTGGATAATTCCCATATTGATCTGTTCTGCTTTGCATCTAGAATCCCAATAATGGTAGGCAAAACTTAGAATAATAAATAATAAAACATAAATAAGCAAACATTTTCATAAGAAGGGACCTATGGCTGCAAGAAATCAAAATGCACTCAACACAGTTTAAGGAAAAAGCAGGTGGCGGGGAGACGGAATCACCATAAAACTGAACTGCAGAGCCGAAGCGTTGTCAGGCAGCTGTCCTAGCTGTCTACCTGGGCCTTAAACAGTTCAGACGCTAAGAGTATGGGCTAAGGATTCAAATGTGGAATCTGAGGTTATGATGTTTAAACTCAAACATTATCTCTATTATTTAGTAACTTTGTGAACCTGGCAAGTCACTTTATGTCTAGGTGCCTTATTTCTTTTTCTGTGAAAATAGAAGTAATAATAGTACCTATCTTAAATGTATGGATTAAACAAGATAACACATGTACAGTGTGTAGAACAGGGCCTGGCACATAGTAGGCATTCTGTAAATGTAAATAATTATTATAACATTTTTATAATTGCTTGTTTTGAGCATATGTTCTATTCTTCTCTCTGCCTAGCAGCTTCATTCATTTGCACATAGCCACCAGCTCAGAGTTAATGATATCTGACCATTTCAGTGCCCATCACTTCTGGATGACAGGCTTTGATTTACTCAGCTCATGGCATGGGATGGATATCTGACTTCTTTCACTACGGCTGTGGATAGGGACAGATTACCTTAGAACCTGTGAGTAAGGAGTCAAAGACCTTTCTGGTGTGAATGTTCCTAATTCACAAATTAATAAAAAAATCTAAAAAAGACAGGGAATGCAAATCACAGACATTCTTCCTCTCAGACTAATATTAAGATAAGTTTAGGAACAAATAGAGCTGATTAAGAAAAACATGAGCTACCTTATAAACTAATGAGTTCTTTTCATCCATGGACCTTTTAATTCAAAATGGATTCAGTGAGATTCATTCACTGGGTGATATATCAGGCTAAACCTCTAAGTTCTTTGCTTTTATGATTCAATTACAGAGAAGTTGTGTAATATATTACATGATATTAAATTGAGATGAAATCTTCAATGTAAATCTGGAATTTAAATTCACTTTTGTTTGAATCCTACAAATCTGAAAAGGAAAAGGGCAAGCTCAGTAAATCAGATAAGGCAGAGGCTAAATGTCCATTTTGAATGGGAAATATTTGGTGGAATCTTCATGTTAAAGTGAGAAGTTACTCTAAAACGCTAAATGCTAACTGTAGGAACATCAGACATGTAGAGTTTTTAGGGCAGTGGAAAAATAAAATGGATCTGGGAAGATTTTATTCAAAATTAAGCATTGCAAATGGGAATATATAAAAACAGAAAAATCACAAAATTAAAACAGCACACAATTATGCATGGAAAGTATAACCAATTTCCAAGTAAAATATAATTTCTATTATCAAAGATATCTCTTATACAAATAAAATTTCACTGTAGAGAGGTGATTCCCACAAAATCAAGAAAAATTAAGTTGTGGGCAGGGAGAATAGGATAATGGTGACAATTATCTTAAGTCATAAACAGTTCTCTTTGGAAGTTATTAATCTTAATGTCTATGTATATTTTATTACCAGGACAATCATTAAAAAGGGAAGATTTGTTCCATCAAAATGTGATGATTGAATAATTAAGACTGCTAAATGCCATGCTTTTGGGAACAGGAAGGGAAGATAAGCTTTGCATAATCTTTGTTTTCATTAGCTTGGAGGGTGCAGGAAATATGGAAAGAAAATTCCAATGTGCTATTTCAGTAGACTGGCAAACATTAGTCAAAATCTAGGAAACTTGTTCTTGTGCTAGTTGGATGCAGGTGACTTTTACTCATCTTTTCATCCCCATTCCTGAATACAATGATTTTAATTTAATAGGTTTCAGTAATATTAGAAAGAATGGGATGAGATTATACAGAAACACAATTGGAAAAAAAAAAAAAACTACTAAGTATCCATGTTTAAATAATCATAGCATACCAATTTGCCTCAGTTAGCCATGTGACTTAATAAATGCTATGTGGAATAAGCTTCAGACTATAGTAAGGAAAAATTATTTAGGGATGCTGACAGAGTTGTATATTTGAGGATATCTGTGACATCTACTTAGCAGGTAAGCATTTAATATAGTACTGATGATCAAGCAAGAAATCAATGCTATGGCTACTGCTAGAAAAGAAAAGATAATAATTTAAGTTAAAGAATAATATAGGCTGACTATTTTTTCTTAGTATTTCTGCAAATCAAAACCCAAACCAGTCACTGTCGAGTAAACGACAAATCATGGCAACACTATGTGTAGCAGAGTTGGACTGTGCTCTTGAGGGTTTTCAGCGGCTGATTTCTGGAAAGTAGATCACTATCCCTTTTTTCTAAGGACACTTGGAGTGGACTGGAAACTCCAGCCTTTCAGTTAGCAGCGAAGTGTTAACAAACGGCACCATGCAGGGACTCCTAATTCCTGCCATACACTAAATGTGAAGCAACATACCTCAGGATTCCAAAAAATCAGGTCAGTTAGCTAACAATAGAAAATCAAGTTACAGTTTGTAAGAAAGACTTTTAGCAGGAAAAAAAAAAAAAATCACTGACATTGAGTGGATTCCGACTCATAGTGACTCCCTTTGGGTTTCCAAGGCAATAAATCTTTACAGAAGTAGATTGCCCAGTCTTCCTTCCAGGGAGTGGCGGATGGGTTTGAACTGCCAACCTTCTGGTTAGCAGTCAAATGCATTGGAGGTCAAAATTCTAGTATGCTTGTGTGTGTGATGTGGCAGTGCAAAGGAACAAGAGGAACCAAGGCATCAGAAAAATAAATGTTTTTTCTACCACTTAAAACCTCAAGGTTTGAGAAGACAGAGTGAATCTATAAATAATAAATCAAATAACCATAAAGACTTCATGCAGTAAGTGCTCATTTAGTCCCTGATGATGAAGTAAGATTTAGATAATTTTACTGAGTGTATTAAACCATCCTCTGATCTGAGATCTCAAGAATTAATTCCTACCTCGCTAATGCCATTTATCATTTTATCATTATTTGTATTTATTATAGCAATGTCTAATATTTCAATTGACATTTGCCATTTTATTACAGAAACAAGGACATCTACATTGACATGTATTGAAAAAAAAAATGAAATAGACATTAAGTACTCTTCAGATGCTTGCAGGGTTTTATAAATAATACCTTCAAAACTCTACTTTTTCTATAAAGACGAAACATCTTTCCTCAAGTCTATGTTTCCTAAATGATGCGCCATAAAATTCTAATCCCACAAAGTCCTCTACAAAAATGTCAGCCATAATAAAATAAAATTTAGAAAAATTTTAACTTAGGCATGGTCTGAATATAGGCTGTGGGTTGAAGCCTAGTGCCTAGCTAAGACCAAGTATAATTTTATGAGATTATTAATAATGATGGATGAGATGGGTACATATATTTAATAAGAAGAAACCATTTTGCCTTTATAAATCTTATGAATGTGCACTAATTTAGGTAATATATTTGTCTTACTAAAGACTTGCAGAATAAAGCAATAATGTATGTAGATTAAATCTTTATTCCATATTTTATGGAGCAATGAGTCTAACAAAAATGCTAGAAAATAGAAGTGATTTTTTGCCCTCCATCATATATTAACTTAAAATATTATGCACTGAAAAATTCTACATAAATTATTTAATAAGGCTAGCCAGCTACCTAGCCAAAGATTGTATTTATAACACACAATTAATACAATAATAATAATTAATATAAAAATGAAGCTACTCTCATCTTAATTCTCAGGCAGAATAGGATTTTAACTGAGTAAAGATTCTAGAAAATATGCTATTACTTGTAATAGACAAAAGGCTTATACTTACCTTTTAAACAATTAATATTGGAGAAGCTAGAAATAAATTATATGTAATGTATCTTTGTTCTGGGAATGTTAAAATGCCTACAATATCCATAAAGTATACATTTCTCATTTGGAATAAAAGTTACTCCGTTTTCCTTTATTTTATTGAACATTCCTTACTTTTTTCCTAACAGCTGGAGAAAACTGAATAACTAAGGAGTAATCCATTGCTGTTGAGTGGATCCCAACTCATGATGACCCCACGTGTAGAGTAGAAATGAACTCATAGGGTATTCAGTGGTTGTAATCTTACATAAATAATAAATAGATCACCAGGACTTTCTCACATGGTGCCAATGAGTAACTCCAGCTGCCAACTTTCCTGTCAGACAATAACCTGTATGCACTACCCAGAGACCTTAACTGATGAACAGCAATGAACAAAAGGCTAGAGTCAAGCACCGTCTTCAGAAAGTGATGGGCTTATTTTTGCACCACATAAAGCGAGCAAGGTAGTTTAAAAGGCAAATCAGAATATTTACTGTATTTTTTGAAAAAAAAATCTAACCAGATATTTTTTCATAAAAATTCAAATATCTATCAAAATTTAAAATAAATTCAGGAAAAAATAACAAGAGCTTACTTACAGAGGGTAAGTGCCAGTTTAGACACGTTTAGCATTCTAATCAGAATATCTGAATTGTATGGCAAACTTTTTGTTGTTGTCATTGCCTAATTGTTTTTAGTTTTTCTCAGAGTTAATGATAAAATGCTTGGGTCAAAAGTAAAAGAAGTAATTTCACAAAATGATGTTATTTAGATAAATCAGAGTGCTTCCTACCTTCAGTAAATAAGTGCGTCCAATTTTCTGCTATATGCCAAGCAAAACATTGTATAATGAAATCTCACCTCTATGTATTTGTAAGTAAAGGTTGCAGGCCCATGGGGATAAAGGAACAAGTTAATTACTTTAGGCATCATGCTGTTGGTTGTCCTTTATGCCGTTCTCTGTCACCCTGGCTTCTGGAACAGTCAAGTTTCCATAACTATTATTTGAAGTTTCCCCTTCCAGTCATGCCAAAGGGCATTTCAGGGATTAGTCAACAGGTCCTGGCCAGAGTCAATGCCAAGACCCAACAGAGTCAAGTCATGCAGCAGGAACCAGGCCACAATCCAGAATGAGATAATAAGCACGCTCTTCTTTTTTAAATTCTCTGGTTCTTAAGAGTTCAGAGATATAAATCCACATCTCTTATAAATATGATGAAGTACAGAAAACATTGTCAGCATCATACACGGCTTTGTTAATCACAACTGTTTCTACAAAAGGCCACGGGCAGAGTTCTGAGTAAAAGTCAACACCATCTATACAGACTCCAAGAGCAGGAATCAAATATAAAGATGCCTGCTAACTGTGCTGGTATTATTATTATTGGTATAATTGTGTGACCACACCATGAATTGGTTTCACAGTTGTAGCAAACTCAGTATCTGAATGCTTGCCAATCTTGGCTTATACTTCTCTCCACACATCTGTTGTTAATACTTTCAGAAAATTTCTCTTACAGGAGAACGTACAGAAACAAAAGGTAAAAGTCCATGCCAAAGGAGAGAGGGGAGGTTTGTTGATAATAACCACTGCCATATTTGAAATAAAAGATTATTCAGAAGGATTGGGGAACTATGTGGTTGTGTGTACTTTTATTTTAACATATTGGAGATCACTGTATAGGCAATGAATATATTTTAGAAACTGAGAATTTGATTATATTAGTAACAAAGAATCCTAGCACTTCCACCACGTCATATTACTCTGATTTTTTTTTTTTTTGATAACAAAGAATGTATCAAAACCTTTCCTTTGAAATCATTAATGATTTCATTTTAAAAATTTTAAAGAGGCCCTTTCAGAAGGCAAAGTAGTTCATGTAAACACTTCTTTCACTCTAATAAGACTGCTAGCTGGGGGTACATACTCCTTCAAAACAAAAAACGACCTTCTGTTTGTATATATATATAGGAGCTCTGGTGGCATAGTGCCTAAGGCACATGACTACTAACCAGAAAACTGAGGGTTCAAACCCACCAGCTACTCCTCAGAAGGAAGGTTGGGCAATCTACTTCCGTAGAGATACCACCTTAGAAACCCAAGGAGGGGTCGTTATGAGTCACAATTGACTTGACAGCAATGAGTTTGGTTTCCTTTTTTGGGGGGAGGTGAGGGGGTGTGTGGAGTGGTTAAAGCACTCAGCTGTTAACCAAAAGGTTGGCAGTTCAAATCCCCCAGCTGCTCTACAGGAGAAAGACATGGCAGTCTGCTTCCATAAAGATGTACAGCTTTGGAAATCCTATGGAACAGTTCTTCTCTCTCCTATAAGACTGCTATGAGTTGAAATCAACTCAACAGCAATGGGTTTCTTTGGTTTGTTAATTTTATGAACCAATTATTACTAAGACTTTTTTTTTTAAAGATGGAACAGTCTTTTTATTAAGGTATAATTGGAACTGAATATACTCATAGCGAACCCTCCTTGGGTTTCCGAGGCAGTATCACTACGGAAGTAGGACTGCCCAACCTTCCTTCCGAGGAGTGGCTGGTGGGTTTGAACCACCAGCCTTCTGGTTAGCAGTCAAGTGCCTTAGCCACTATGCTACCAGAGCTCCCAATTGGAACTGAATATACCTCTTTTAGTAAAGGATAATCACATACTTAAAAGAAAGTAGAGCAATAAATCCCAAACATACTCATAATTCAGTAGGTTCTCTAGGTCTGCTTGAGCTTTTAGGACTAACATCAGTCCCACTACACATAATTTATAGAGTTAACCTTTTGGAAGAATTATATACACGGAAGAGTGGCAAAATAAAGTATTGCCAACATTCTTCTTGCTCTTTTATTTTTGTCTTTGTTTTCTTGTCAGGTACTTTGAGGTATGATTTATGAGTTAAAAAAAAAATCTTTAAAAATTAACCTATTTTGGCGCTGCCATTTTGTAGGTTTAAAAAGCGGCTTGATTGTTTTTAAAGAGACAGTGCTCTCGCAGATTCCTGTGGTGGTAGGACTTAAGAGTTAACCTAAAAATCACCCTGCCAGTCAGGGGGACTGCACGTACTGTGCACAGTGGCTGGGGAACAAACGGAGAAAGCGAAGACAAAGGTGGGCTGAGA
>NW_006921848.1:4043149-4047422 GCF_000298275.1 Orycteropus afer afer | reverse complement strand
TGAAGGGATGGACACTGGGAGGAGGTAACTATGGGGAGGAAGTGGGAGGGGAGCTGCTGCATTGTGAATTTTGGTCAATGACATGAGACAAAGTAAGTATATGTGAACTGCTGTATGAAAAGTGAATTTACTCTAAATATTCACCCAAATCCTAATAAAAAAAAAAAAAGAAAGAAAAAAAAATTAACCTATTTTGAAAGCACAGGCTCCTAGAAATTTCATTTTTAATTTTCCTCATCATTTCTCTCTCCTATGAAATGTATGTGCAAAGAGTGAAGATTTGACTCCACCTGGGAGAACAACATGTGAATGAGTAGAGAGTGTGGATTTTGGAAATAGAGCTTTGTTACTTAATCCACCTGAAACATCATGTTCTATATTGCCATACTAAGTTGATGATACTGAAGTCCATGGCATAGGGCTATTGAGGTTATCAGATGACAACTTTGAGGATTATGTGTGGTGATGTGTGAAAAACCCTAGGATCATATATCTGGCATACAACCAGAATCACATTTTCCCAGTTTCAAAAATCTGTGTAATTTTTTTTTTCTTTTAAATCCTGGGTATATTAAGAGAGTATCATATATATATATATATATATATATATATATTATTATTATTACATATATGCATATTATATATATACATATATATATAATGTTAGACTTTATAGGTCAAAAATCATTATCTAGGTATAAAGCTGAGCAGGAATTAAATATTATTGGTTTAAAACAAAAGCTAGTAAACTAAGAGGCTTAATATAATGGGGATTAATTTAAAATAATTTGCAATCCCATTATTAGGTACATATGCTAGAGAAATAAAAGCCATGACATGAACAGATACATGCACACTCACATTAATCACAGCACAATTTTAAGAAGATGTGAACAAACTAAATGCACATCAGTGGAGGAATGGATCAACAAACTATGGTACATACGCACTATGGAATATTACACAATGTCAAAGAACAATGATGAATCTGCCAAGTATTTCATAACATGGATTAACTTAGAAGCCATTATGCTGAGTAAGTTAGTCAATCACAAAAGGGCAAATATTTTATGAGGCCACAATTGTAAAAGTCAAGAGAAGGGTTTCAAAAAATAAGAAATATTCTTTGATGGTTACCAGAGGTGAGTGGAGAAGGAAGGGTAAACCACTAATTAGTGGGTAGACACATAGTAACTTGGGTGATAAAAATGTTAAAAATTAAAAGAAATAATAAAAAATACCATAAGTCTACTCCTTATATTTGCCCAGGAAATTATCTTTACTGGAGTTTCCTTTTTCCTACATAATGCATTGAATTACTGTCTAATGTCTTTCAATTTTAATCTGTAGGACTCTGGTATTTCTTGTGGTGCATGTGTAGTTGTAAAAAATAACTTGTAGACTAAAAAGCCTGGATGTAATATTCACTCTCA
Source organism: Orycteropus afer afer (assembly GCF_000298275.1). Taxonomy (NCBI): domain Eukaryota; kingdom Metazoa; phylum Chordata; class Mammalia; order Tubulidentata; family Orycteropodidae; genus Orycteropus; species Orycteropus afer. The sequence goes on along the minus strand of NW_006921848.1, from coordinate 4,045,989 downwards.
AATGAAAGTTATATGCCAATATGCATTATAATAATTTTGATCATAAAAAAAGAATTATCCCAAGGGAACCATCATTATTAGCTTCTGAGCATTTGAAATAAGATTTTTTAAAAACTCTAAAAGTTTCTCTTTGCTTTTTTTGTGGAACATCTGAAAACAGAGATAATGGGCCTGGCTATCTTACTGGGACAGAGTAACAAATCCGCTATTGATAAAAAAAAATAATAAAAATCTCCATTGCCTTTTTTCTTTTCCTTAACAGCATATATTATCTAGAATATCAATAATGAAAAAAGAAAATAATTTTTAGATGAGCTTTATATGTGATGTCTGTAAATCTTACTGTACTAGGGCATTGCTGTGTGTAATTAATGTTTTCCTCAGGGCTCATCTGGCCAGGATACTCTCCACAGAGACACTAATGTGGCCCATGGGGGATGGACATACATTTTCTTAGACTCCCTGTGGCTTCCTCCTCTTTCACCTGCTTCTACTTATTATTTTATCATATCCATTAGTGACACACAAACAGATCAGTTGTATATACCCCTCTTTAAGTTCAGAAAATGAAACTGACATTAAGCTCCACTGATGATTTTTCTCCTGAAAGAGTCCTTCCCATTAGGAAAACACATTCAAGCACTTTATTGCTACACCAGAGATACCATGTAACAGGAGGGACGTTATAGCAATATTAGGAAGGCATACTAGAGAAAGAGGGGAAAAAAGGAAATTATAAGCAACAGAACATTAAGAGGCAAACAAAACAGAGAAAGAATTGTGGACAGAAAGTGACAGAGACAGAAAAAAAAAAAAAACAGAGGATACAGAAAGTACTTGTCCCATTAAAAAAATAATCATCATCATCAGTATTTTCAATAAAAAATTTATAGACATATTTGTAGTGAAAGCTTACTCAACTTTCAAAAAACATAACACAATGTTTGTTATAGAAAAGAATTATGTTATATGATGGTAATAATTAGTATATTTATTTTTTTTTAATTTTTGAAAGTACATTCCTATCTGTGTTCATAACTCCAAAAGTTTCTTGTTTGAAGACAATCAAATTATTGGACATACTGCATAAAGAGGATGCATTCATGAGTCTTTAGTCTTAATGCCATTATTTAATCCATTTGTTCCTTAATGTTCTCTTGTGTAAAATGGGAATAATAACCAGTTACTCCTCGGAAGGAAGACTGGGCAATCTACTTCCGTAGAGATACCACCTCGGAAACCCAAGGAGGGGTCGCTATGAGTCGGCTCCAACTCCAGGGCAGTGAGTTTGGTTTTGGTGGTGAGCTATTGTTAAGTTTTTAATGAGATAATATTGGGAAGCTCTTGGTAGAGTTCTGGCAGTCAGTTGTACGCTCAATATGTGGTATTTTGTTATGGTGAGTGTTAAGCAAAAATTACTACCATATAGCCAATCTGCAGGTAATTTATGATGATGGAAATAGCAAGGAATTAAAAAACAAAAAAGTATCTGTCCTCAACAGGAAACAATGAATTTGACCAAACAAACAGTGATTTTCAACATAGACTATGCTTACTATCACAAAGGATTGAACAAAATCAAAATCTTATTTTTAAATATTTCATCAATTGATTTGAATGACTCACCAATGTGAAGAATCACTGTTATAACTGAATAGTTACAAAATGGACAATTATTGACAAACGATTATATTATTATTTATATTATGTACAAGGAGCTCTCATGGTGCAGTGCCTAAGGCATTTGACTGCTATCCAGAGGGTTGGTCGTTCAAAACCACCATTCCATGGAGGAAGACCAGGCAATCTACTTCTGTAAAGGTTTACCACCTCAGAAACTCAATGGGGGTCTTGTGAGTTGGAATCAACTCAACGGCAATGGGTTTTCTATATTATGTACAGTGACATATCCGTATAGTCCAGCAGATTTTTACATTTATCCATGTGTTTATTTTTTATTTTAAATTTTGTAGCACTTAGAATGACCATCTCCCCTCTTCACTCAACCAAAGACTATCTATATCTAAGCTTCAAAACAAATTCTACTTCTTCCATTAAAGCCTTTTTTAGATTTCTCCATCACATAATAAAGTCCTCCTCTCTGATATCCTACAGTATGCTTTCACCAAATATTTTTCTTTAAAGTGTCAGACAATGAATATTTTAGACTTTGCAGGCTAAATCACAACTATTCAACTTTGTTGATGCAGTGTTAGAGCAACATAGCAAATATGGTGTAGTGGTATTTCAATAAGACTTTGTTTACAAAAACAGGGAGCAGGTTAGATTTGGACCATGGACTACAGCTTATCTACCTCTGTCCTATTATCCTAGAGGATTCCAGCCCTCCATCACTTATTTTGACACTTAATCCTACTCTGTCTTATACCTTCTCTATCTGTATATATCCAAAAAGGGAAATCTACACAGACACACACACACACACACACACACACATCAGTTGCTGTTGAGTCAATTCCAACCCATGGAGATCTCTTATGAGTGTAGAACTGTGTTCCATAGGGTTTTCAACAACTGATTTTTCTAAAGTAGATTGTCAGCCCTTTCTTCTGAGGTATCTCTGAGTGGACTAAGGCCTCCATTCTTATAGTTAGCAGCCAAGCACTTAATTATTTGCACCACCCTGGAATTATACGTGCACACACACACACACACACACACGTTTAAGCCTGCCTATGAGCTCTGGTAACATAGTGGCTAAGGCACTTGACTGCTAACCAGAAGGCAGGCGGTTCAAACCCACCAGCCACTCCTCGGAAGGAAGGTTGGGCAATCCTACTTCCGTAGTGATACTGCCTCAGAAACCCAAGGAGGGGTCG
>NW_006921848.1:4038078-4043049 GCF_000298275.1 Orycteropus afer afer | reverse complement strand
ACTTCCGTAGTGATACTGCCTCAGAAACCCAAGGAGGGGTCGCTATGAGTCGGGGCTGACTCGATGGCAAACAACAACAACAACAACAAATGTGCATAGTGCCTAAGGCACTTCACTACTAACCAGAAGGCTGGCGGTTCAAATCCACCAGCCACTCCTCGGAAGGAAGGTTGGGCAATCTACTTCTGTAATACCACCTCAGAAACCCAAGGAGGGGTCTCTATGAGTTGGGTCTGACTCCACGGCACATAACAACAACAACATGTTTATTAAAATATATATCTGAAATTACAGTCACCTCAAGGTCAATAAGTATGTCCTGTACATATATATTTTCCCCCCTGAACCGAGTACTTGGTTCAGGCTGTGAAAAGCAATATTATAACTCATAAATACTTGTGCACAGAAAGAAACTTCTCAAGAATAAAGAGGCTCTGCTCAAAACATGCCAAAATATAGGTAGGGATAAAAGGAAAATGATTATGATGACCATTTATTTAGTACCTGAATTATTTATGTATTCTCCACAACAACCCCATGAGTATAATTATATTGTTTTCTTTTTAAAAATGAAGAAACTGGGACTCTGAAAGTTCACATATCTTGATTTTGGTCAAACAGCTTAGCAGTGGCTAAGTCCAAATTCCATCAAGGCCTGTTTAAGTCTCTCTAAAGTCTCTGATCCAATATGTGACAATGAAATGAAGAAAAGAGATAGAAATATAGAATGAGGCAGTCTTCAGAGAGACGACATTGAGTTGACCCAAGGACATAAATTGCTTACCTTGCATTGAGAATAATATTAAATTTGGGTAACTCGAGACTAAAATGAACTTACCATTTCTATTTAGTCAAGCCTGTAATATACAAAACAGTCTGTGGAATACAGTAGGTGAATAATAATTGTGGAAAAACTTCATTCCCTGCTTTGTATGCTACAGGCTTTATTCAAAACCCTACTTCATTGCAGATTTGAGTATCTATTCGTTAGAATTCTCCAGACCCTACTCTGTACATGTGCCCATTGGTGCCCACAGCTCCAAGGGAGTCCCACCATCCCACACACACCCTACCCCCTCCACTTTGCAATAAGGGCTGGCAAGATCACCTCCTGGGCTTATTGTTCAGTCCCTACTGGTTCTCCAGCCTTCCTGGGCTCACAGACAGAGTAACAGGTCATTATTTTCTGTCAGCTTCCTAGTTTAGCTTGGTCCCAGATACAGCCTTCATATAGTAAGGTAGGGTTATCGTTCCTGCTGACTCTGGGTTTTTCTTGTTGTCTTGTGCCATCATGTAGATTCCGACTCACAGTGACCCTAAAGGACAGAGTAGAAATGCAGCATAGACTTTCCAAGTCTGTAATCTTTATGGAAGCAGCCTACCACATTTTTTTACCATGGAGCAGCTAGTGGGTTCAAACCACCAACCTCCCGGTTATCAGCCAGGCACTTAACCATTGTGCCTACAGGGCTCCAAACTAAACCCATTATATTTGGCTAGTTGTCTTTTTTTTTGTTCCCTCCCCCAAACATTGTCCCAATTTTTCTCCCCTGGAATTCTTTTAAAGATACTGCAATATTAAATATTTATAAATACTATTATTAAAAAGGTACACATGATCAAATCCAGACACTCCACTGATAAAATGTGCTATCTTGGGCAATATATTTAACCTCTCTTTGACCTAATCCTCTCATCTGTAAAATGAGGCTTCCTTGTAAGGGTGTGAGGATTAAATTATCTAAAACAAAATACTAAAATGATGCTTAGTATATAGAACTAGGAACTCTGGTGGAATAGTGCCTAAGGCATTTCACTGCTAACCAGAAGGCTGGTGGTTCCAACTCCTTGGAAAAAAGGTTGGGTAATCTACTTCGCAGTGATAACACCTCAGAAACCCAAGGTGGGGTCACTATGAGTCTGATCTGATTTGAGGGCAGTGAGTTTGGTTTGTTTTTGTTTATATAGAACTGCTCAATAAAGACAAGATATTTTCACTCAAAGTTTATCTCTATAACTTTACTTAGTGGCCAGTGAACTGGTCTACTATCTCTTAACTAACATATGATACACCAAAGGTCATATTTGTGATTTTCTCTCCTATGGGATTCATCAACAAAGGAGATAATTTTACTCAGTGGTTAATTTCTAATTGTAATCATAATTTTAAGAGAATTTTCTTCCTTTCCCTCTGTCCTTCCAGTAGTTCATTCATTTATTCATTCCCTATATTGAGGGCCATTTCGAAAAAAAATGTTCAGCCAGAAGACAGCAATGAGGCTCTCCCAGAAGCAGACAGTTATATACAACCTAACTCCATCTGAAGGAGCTCTGGTAGCACAGTGCCTAAGGCACTTGACTGCTAACCAGAAGGCTGGCAGTTCAAACCCACCAGCCATTCCTCGGAAGGAAGGCTGGGCAATCCTACTTCCGTAGTGATACTGCCTCGGAAACCCAAGGAGGGGTCTCTATGAGTCGGGGCTGACTCGACGGCATGTAACAACAACAACAACAACTCCATCTGATAAGAAGTGATACTGATGGCCAGTTAGTGTCATGAACAACAATTCCAACATTATTCATAAACAATCATTTTCAGAAACTATCTTTCTTGAAATATGCTAAGCATCTCTGGACTTTCTTAATCTTGAATGCCCCCCAAAAAGAATGGCCATTTAACAAAGAATTTAAGCAGCTCACATAAAGAACAGGTAGGGAAAGTTAGTATGTAACATTAATAGAGAAAACATAAGACATAGGAGTTATCACCATATATTTCAAGGCTATCAGTCAACTGGGAAAGGGATTTATTTTGTGTAGTCCCAGAAAGCTGAGTGTTTGCTTACCTCTGCATCACTCTAACAGAAATACAAATGGAATAGCTTGAACAAACAGGAGTTTATTCTCTTACAATTTTGGAGGTTAGAAGTCCAAGTTCTGGGACTTCTGGTAAGATGGTGGAATAGGCAGACAAGTGACACACACCCTCTTCAACAAAGAAAAGAAAAACCAATTGACAGAGATACAGAAGATAATGCTGGAGTCCTGAGCTTTGAAAGGAACTATATAGCAGTGGATTAGGCACCAACTACTGGAAAAACCTGAACGAAAACAGTGAGTACAGAGATGGTTGGAGCTATGGACTGTCAGTTACCCTGATAGAACCAATAGCCTGAATATTTCCAAGAGGTGTTAGGACCTGAGAATTTACCTAAAGATCAACCCTGGTCACCAAGGGCTGCAGGGACGACTGCACTGGTGGCCTGTGACTAGGATGGGAAACAGCAAGGAGGGAGACAAACCTGAGCTGTTGACTCTCTGCTGTCTGGAGGGTACAGCCATTTTGATTGTCTACATGTGGCAGCCATTTTGGATATTTAAAGTGACCAAGGGTGCAGCCATTTTGATTGTTTACAAGCGGTGACCATTTTGGATATTTAAAGTGACTGAAGGTGCAGCCATTTGGAACCTTTACAAGTGGCAACCATTTTTGGATTTAAAGTGACAGCATTCTCATTCGGATTCCAGGGACCTAAGAATAGGCTCTTTTTGCCAAGGTCAGCAGAGACATACGAGAGACTGACAACAGGAAAGGAGACAGGTGGTGAGTATATAAGTGCTGTTCACTAGTAAACAGAGGAGCACAGCACAGTACCCTACTTGCATAGTTAACACACAAAGAAAACAAAAATCATGTGCAAGTCACTCCAACATACAATCACCAATTAAATATAAACACAAATATGTCATAATGCTTCAGAGACAACAGAGCACCACAATGCACACAAAGAAGCAAGTAAAGCAGGAGAAACAAAGGACCAGGATATAGGCCCAAAACACATCCCTGAGGAAGATGCAGCATTGGAACTCCCTGATAAGGAATTCAGAAGAATTATATTTAGGTATCTTCAAAGGATTGAGAGAGAGACCAAGGAAAACACAGAGAAAACCCTACAACAATTTTGAAACACAATACAAGAACAAAATGACAAAATAAATGAAAAATTAGAAATAATACAAAATCTACAGACAGAAATCCAGAAGATGAATATTAGATTTTCAGAAATAGATAAGACATTAAATGGGCAAAGGAGTAGAATCGAATCAATGGAAGACAGAATTGGTGAAATTGAAGGCAAATACCTGAACACTTCTTTGGAAAGGGAAAAATCAGAAAAAACATCAAGACAAAATGAAGAAAGCTTAAGGTTCATATGGGATACCATCAAAAGGAATAACCTACATGTAACCAGAATTCCAGAACAGGAAGAGACAAATAAAACCACAGAGAAAATTGCTGAAGATTTGTTGAGAATTTTCCTGGTATGATGACAGATGAGAACATATCCATTCAGGAAGTCCAACAAACCCCAAAGCAGGAGAGACCCCAAAAGAAAATCACCAAGACATATCATCAAACTCACCAAAACCAAAGACAAAGAAAAAGTCCTGAAAGCAGCACAGGAAAAATGAAAAGTTACCTACAAGGAGCAACCAATAAGACTAAGCTTGGATTTCTTAGCAGAAACCATGCAGGCGAGAAGACAATGTCATGGTATATATAAAACACTGAAAGAGAAAAATTTCCAACCAAGAATTATGTACCCAGAAAAACTGTCCCTTAGATATGATGGTGAAATTAGGACATTTCCAGATAAGCAGAAATTAAGGGAATTTGTTAAAACCAGACCAACCTTACAAAAGATGCTAAAGGGAGCCCTTTGGATAGAGAAGCAACACCACCCAACAACAACTGAGCATTAACACACATGATGATATAACCCAGAAACCAACCCAACTATGGAAGTATCCAAAGTAAACAAGCCTACAAGATTGTAAACAGGGAACCAGAGACATCAATTGACAAATGAGGACAACTACAAACCAAAAAGAGGAAAAAAATTGTGGCATTACAGAACTTCTAGATGGTAGGGCAGTCAAGGCAACTACAAGATAGAATGGACTGTTCTA
>NW_006921848.1:4031757-4037978 GCF_000298275.1 Orycteropus afer afer | reverse complement strand
CTTCACATAAAAAGAAAAAAGAGGACCAGCACAAATATTTAGCAAATACTAAAACAACAGCAACGAAGGAAGGGATTACACAATTCATAAACAAAACAAGATCAGCATAGAAAATTATATGGAACAAATAAATTGACACCACGAAAAAGCACATAACAAAAATGACAGCAACAAATTCATATTTGCCAATAATTACACATCTGGCAAGGGATTTATCTCTAAGATTTATAGAAAAAAGCTAGAATTGGAGATACCATTTGACCCAGCAATCCCATTACTAGGTATATATCCTAGAGAGGTGAGAGCCAGGACAGGATATACACACACTCACGTCATTGCAGCACTACTTACAATAGCAAAAAGATGGAAACAACCTACATGCCCATCAGCAGAAGAGTGGATGACCAAACTATGGTACATACACACAATGGAATGCTATACAGCACTGAAAAATAATATAGAGTCTGCTAAACACTGCATAACATGGATGAACTTGGAGGACATTATGCTGTATGAAATAAGTCAATCACAGAATGACAAATATAGTATTAGTTCATTGTTGTGGAGGGTCAATGAAAGGTCTATATATGGAGGGAAACTTTCTTTGTTGGTTGCCAGGGGTGGGACGGAGGGGAAGGAACACTGCCAAAAAACAAAACAAAATGCACTGACCAATGCCAAAAAAAAAAAAGAAGTCTGAGTTCCAGGTGCCAGGCTCTGGGGGCTGGGTGAAAGCTGCTTGACCTTGGGCTACAGGTTTGCCTCTTGCTCTCGGCCCACTGTAGCTAGAGGCATCTCTTCATTCAGGCAGCTGCTAGCTGCTGAAGCTCATAAACCAAAGGTCCACAAGTGAAAAGGCACAGTCCCGATATTACCAAACCACATGGCAAGCCATTATTTCAAGTCCATCAAAAGTCCCAAGATCGTCAGTGTAACATGACAGACTGCTGAACAATGACTCGGCTACATGCAGGGGTTCAAACATGCCATCAGCTGGAGACCTTCCTCAAAGTTCCTTCTCATGTACTGAAAGCAGCCCGCAATCCTAAAGCAGTTACTCAGATGCTCCAGTAGATTCCACCATGGAGTTAATTACCAGTCTCACCATGGGGAATACCTATCTTCAGTTGCCCAGCCATGCAACCAAGTCCAGCCAAGTTGACTTACAACCTTAACTACCACACTGAGTAAGGACCCTGAGAAGAAGCAAGAGAATTTAGTCAAAACTGGAAGTGCCTTAAGAAGAATGTGATGCCTCCATGCATATACTCAAAACAAACAATAGATGTGGACTTATTGAAGACAATACACAAACAATACATAAATTGGAAACAAATGTCCTCTAAATTTCTTGCAATTCCATAACCCATAGACGTGCTGAAGGAAATATAAAGTGGCCATTATTCCTGATATAGGAAAACTCTTACGCAAAGGCAACCATAATAAAATGTTTAAAATAAGTGAGAGATGTTATAAATGGAATGTTACTGAACTTTTAGAGAAGTTCCTTCTGTCTATCCAGGGGTTTCAGAGACTTGGATATGGTGCTAAAACTCAGGTTTGAAAGTAAGATTAAAGCTGAAAATGGGAATAGCAGAGAAATTGGAGCATTTCAGGATAAAAGAGCAGCATGACCAAAGGCCATGGTGGCAGAAAATAGAACAAACATTATTGAAGCACAAGGAAGAGTTCAATTTGACTTAAGTATGGTGACAGTGGGACACAAGTCTGGAGTTACATCATTCAGAGACTGAAATATCAGTCCTTGGACCTGGGTAATGAAAGTCACCAAAGTATTGTTTACATGTAGATGAAGGAGACGTTAATAAGAATATCTTATCTTATTGGCATGTCCAGAATTAGCTGGAAGGGTGAGAAACTAGAGGTGTGAGAACGAGCTAGGAGATTAAGACATGACTCTAGGTAGCAGGTCAAAAGCACATTAACTCTGTTGCAATATCAAAAAAGGTGAAAGTGGTGAATGAAGTACTTTCTATGTACATCATTCAGGTCATGGCACCTGACTGTCAGATGGGGGGTGATGGTCAAAGGATTCTAGAGTAAAATAATGCTAATACCAATAAAAGTAATGAGGACAACAGAAGACAGACAGATGCAGAGGAAGGAGGGTAACACAGATTTAGAAGAGAGCACAGGATGTTGGTGACGCCAAGAAGCACAAACGGGGAGCTGGCCAACAGGCATTGGGAAATGTGGGCCTGGAGACTGAAGGAGGGTCAGGGTAGGCAGTAACAACCGCGAAGTTTTTCCTACTGAGGTGAAAGCAGAGGCCAAAAGCAGATCATCTTTGCCAACTGTGTGAATTTAAACAAACAACCAAAAAAAAAAAAAAAATCTAAAGCAATTACTGAGATATATAATTTGGTAAGAAGTAAAAGGGCAGCCAGAGGAGTTACTAAAGAGCAGTCAGAGAAGTGAGTAGAGAACAAAGAGCACACAGATGGCAACAGAGTTCAAGAAGCAACAGGCCCAAACACTGCCAAGGACTGTGGAGAGTTTAACACAAATGAAGATATGGAACCTATAAGGTCACGGATACCCTGATGATGGAAGTTTTCATACTTATTACACCTTAAGAATAATGAACTCATTCTATTCTGGTTTGGTTAGCTAGTGCTGCTCTAATAGAAATACCACAAATGGGATGGCTTGAACCAACAGGAGTTTACTCTCTTACTGTTTGGAGGCTTTAAGTCTGAGTTCAAATTGCCAGGCTCTGGGGGCTGAGTGAAAGCCCCTCAACCTTGGGCTTCAGCTCTGCCTTCTTCTCCCGGCCCACTGAAGCTGGAGGCTTTTCTTCACTCAGACAGCTGTTGGACGGTGAGACTGACAAACCCAAGGTCAACAAGTAAAAAAGGCACAGTCCCAATAGTATCAAACAACATGGAAGTCATTGATTCAAGTCCATTAAATCTTGGGACTTTTCCCAAGATTGGCAGAACACGGCAAACTGCTGCACAATGACTTGGCTACATGCAGGGTTCAAGCATGCCATAAGCTAGCGACCATTCCCAAAGCTGCTTCTTAAATACAGGAAGAAGACCACATCCCTAAAGCAGCTACTCAGCTGCTTGTGGTACATCCCACCATAGAGATGATTGCCAGTCTCATCATGGGGAATAACTACCACCAGCCGCCCAGCCACTCAACCAGGACCAGGCAAGTTGACACACAACTGTAACTACCACACATTCCTTCAAGTCAAAGTATTTTCATGTAAAATAACTCTTATTATCCTTTAAAGAAAATAATGTTGTTGTTGTTATGTGCCGTCGAGTCGGCCCGACTCATAGCGACCCCTCCTTGGGTTTCCAAGGCAGTATCACTACGGAAGTAGATTGCCCAACCTTTCTTCCGAGGAGTGGCTGGTGGGTTTGAACCACCAGCCTTCCGGTTAGCAGTCAAGTGCCTTAGGCACTACGCTAATAATAATTTATTTGAAGAGACTGATCTCAAGTATAATTTCCTTTATCATTCTCAATTTGATCCTATTGACTAGTTTTCAGCCACATGTAATACCATTTTTCTAACAGGTATATTAAAATATAGAGAGGCAGTTTGGGTTGTTACATTGACTAAGGGGAAGCTACTGGAGGGGAAGGAGCTCTGGTAGCGTAATGCCTAAGGCACTTGACTGCTAACCAGAAGGCTGGCTGTTCAAACCCACCAGCCACTCCTTGGAAGGAAGGTTGGGCAATCTATTTCCATAGTGATACTGCCTCAGAAACCCAAGGAAGGGTTGCTATGAGTCGGGTCCAACTTGACGGCACATAACAACAACAACTGGAGGGGAGGAGTCATAGTCAATAAATGTCCTGAAATGAAAGAGGCATAAGTGTTCTACCCAAAATGACAATAATGTCACTTGTTAAGAAGCACTGTCACATAATGCGACTTATCACATAAGTCACTAATGCAACTTTTGCTTTCACTGCTTGTGGCAGTTAAGGTTATGTGTCAACTTGGCTGGGCCTGGTGTTGAGTGCCTGGGCAGCTGGGTGTAATTATTCCCCATGGTGAGATTGGTAACCAACTCCTCGGTAGAATCTTCCATGAGCAGCTGAGTAGCTGCTTTAGGGATGTGGTCTGCTTCCAGTATTTATGTAGTTTTGAGAATGGTCTCTGCAGCTTTTTGGCACACTTGGATCTTGCACATAGCTGAGTCTTCATTCAGCAGCCTGCCATGTTTCCTACAGATCTTGGGACTGTCTCAGAACTTGAACTAGTGGCCTGCCATGTTGTTTGGTAATATTGAGACTGTGCCATTTTATTTGTCAACCTTGGGTATGTCAGCCTCAGCAGCCAGCAGCTGCCTGAATGTAGAGACACTTCCAGCTCCACTGGGCTGGGATCAAGAGGCAGAGTTGAAGCCCAAGGTCAAGGTGCCTTCACCCAGCCCCCTAGAACCTGGCACTATGTACTTGGACTTCTAGCCTCCTAAACCATGAGAGAATACTAAAGGCACATTTTGGATAATTAATTTTAAAATAAGGTAAATATGATTAACTTGTCAAGCAAATAATACTGCCTCTTAGTTTTGTTGTTGATTCATATATAATCTAGAAATGGATCTTCCAGAAAGTTACTTAGTAGAGTAACTTCGTATCAATTAGCATTCTTTACATATTAGCATTAATCAGACTCTGATTCGGGGTATAGAGTAACTAATAAGCACACATATCATTATAGTATTAGACGGGGAAAATAGCAAATGTTTAAGTAAAATGTTTTCTATAATTTCCCAATATTTTATACAAATCTTTATTTGCCTAATCAACTATTTCACTTGGGTTCACCGTCCATACTACATATGTCCAATTGAAAGTTGTTATCTTAATGCTATTCATTACCAAAAATTAATCACTGGTTCAGACAATTCAATTCATAGACAAAACTTTTAGCTGTCACTCAAATATCCTGTAAGATTTTATTGAAGTCCGTTGGGATTTCAATGAATATTAATGTAAACATCTGCAGGAGAGTTTTGGTATTGGCTCAGGAAAACTATTTTCAAATATATTTGCATCATTTATCAACACTAATACTTATGAACATGTCTAAAATATCTCTTGTGCACCTAAGCACCAATTAGTCCAGCTCTAATTTGACTTTTATTATAGCCAACTTCAATTTATTTTTTATTTTTATTTCCAGTGTTCTTGATTATGAAAGTTCACATATAGATACTCTCCCTTGGTTACTAATTGCCAAATATATGTGATAAATCTTACTTATTCCTCCAGATAACAACCTCTATTAGGATATCCACTTTTATTGTGGTTGTAAATTGCTAGATCTCTTAAATAGGTAGACTAGGCTCCTAGGTTCACCATTTAAGGCAGCAATCAAGAAAAGGAAAGTTTCTCTTCAAGTTAAGAAAAAAGTTATTTTTCATGCAGATTTAGTATGCAGTGGTTTACCAACACATTTCGTAATTGCTTTGTCTAGCTTTGAGAAAGACCATGACATAAGGTCAAATATTGAATACTTAATAATAATGAAAAAAAAAAAAACAGCTACCATATATTGAATCCTCTCTATAGGTGTGCTCAGCAAAACGCTGTTTTTACAGATATTTCATTTAACCTTATAACCAAGTTATAAAATTATTATTCTCTTTTTACATATGAAGATACCAGAATTTGAGGTTTGGCAACCTGACCTAACTAGTAATTATTAAGTGGCAGAGCCGAGATCAAATCCCGACCGCCACACTCCTGAACTTTTGCTATCATCCTCTGCCCAGTCCTGTCTCAGTGAGCTGGGCCCCACCGGGTTTTCCAGATGAATCAGATATTGTCTCTGCTCTTACAAACCATATAGCCTAGTGAAGGAAATAAGATGAGTAAGTTGCCCACATAAATGATTATGATTCAAGGTAAAATAAAATAATCAGCAAAGAGAAGTCTAAACTAAGTTTGGCTTCATGCCTCTGGATCAACAGACAAAGAAGGGCATTACTGTGCTATCTAGCGTGATAGATCCTAATTACCAAGGGGAAATTGGGTTGGCTTTACATAATGGAGGTAAAGACGAGTATGTCTGGAATCCAGGAGATTCTTTAAGACATCTTTTAGTACTACCATGCCCTGTGATTAAAGTCAATGGAAAATTACAGCAACCCAATTCTGATATGACTGCTAAGGGCTCAGACCCTTCAGGAATGAAGGTTTGGGTCACCCCACCAGGCAAAGAACCAC
>NW_006921848.1:4022280-4031183 GCF_000298275.1 Orycteropus afer afer | reverse complement strand
AGCCCACCGCTCGGCCTGGAGATCTTGGATTCGTCTTTTGTTGGAGTCAACAACCAGTGTACTGCCTGCCAGCCTTGAATCTCTCAGCCCCCTGCACTTACGGAAGCTAAAGCGGCCGCCAGCCCATCTCCCCCAGAGACTTGGACTTGTTGGCTTCTATACACTTGTGAGCCATTTTCCTAAGATAAATTTCTCTCTCTCTCTCTCTCTCTCTCTCTCTCTCTATAAATATATATATATACACTTAGCTAGTTTTTGTGTTTCTCTAGAGAACCCAGTCTAACACAACAGCTGTTAAGATTAATACAACTTACTTCAAGACGAGGAAACCATGAGTTTTGTTTGTTTGTTTGTTTGTTTTCTTTTGGAATGAGGAGGGGGAGAAAGACAGTAAAGGAATGTAATTGGTATTTGTTGCATGCTATCTATCAGGTATGGTATCAGAAATCTTACATTCATTATCTTTTTTGGTGTTCAAAACAACTATTTTAAGTATTATCCCCACGTTGCATAAGATTAAGTGAACCACTGGTTTTACCAAAATTTTAACCATGAATTTTCATTCACCTTGATGAGGCTTCTTTTGTTATTCTCAGGATACAGGAAACTTTTGATAATTTATTAGCCCAAGGGAACACTTACTAAAATTTGCACCAAGTAACGTTATGGACTAGTTGCAGGACAAGGCAAAGAAATCCAAAAAGCCTCCTCTATCCTGGGCTCAGGGCAGATTACATACAAGATTTCCTAATAGGTTTAGGATTCTTGTTGTTGGGTGCCACCCAGTCAATTTTGACTCCATTGGACAAGTAGACTGTCCATTTGGTTTCCTAAACTGTAATTTTTATGGGAAGGAGCTCTGGTAGGGCAATAGTTAAGCAGCTCCACTGCTAACCGAAAGGTCAGTGGTTTGAATGCACCTGCTGCTCCAAGGGAGAAAGACATCTGCCCACCAGATGGTCTAGGCACTTGCCCCAGTGCAAGCACTTACCAGCTTGCCACTTGAGCAAGGTACTTAATCTGTGCCTAAATTGCTCTTCTATAAAAGTGGATATTGACAGAAATGACTCATAGGGTTATTATAGGCATTAAAGGAGTTAATATACAAACAGTTGTAACACAGTGTCTAGAGAACGGTAAACATTACACTGAGAGAGTTATTATAGATTCTATACTCTTAGGCTTCTAGAAGTGAGTGGATTAGTCTGTACAAAGTTTAGAAGTTGCAGCTCAGTTTCTTCTCTCAAAATAAGGAAACCAATTCATTGCCAAAATTATCTTCAGAGGAGGAGTGTTCTCCCCTCATAGCAAGAAGAAAGTCCTCCATTATCTTTTATATAGGGGCTCTTTCAAAGGGCAGAAAAATGGAGCTGAATACAGATTTCTGGGGCAAGCTATAACCTTTACAAATTTGCCTTCTAATTCATCCTCCAAGCATTTCTTGCAACTGCTAAACCTCTTTCAAATTCTTTGAGATATATGCCTCTTCTATGGAGAAGAAATTGACTGAAAGGCAAATGAGGTAAGAGGAAGATTACCTGGAATGACTAGATGTGAATTTCCTGAGAGAAGAATTCAAGCTTCATTCTTCTTTGTAACCCCATGCAGTGTCTGGAATGATGATACGAGCTCAAAGATACCTAGTCTATATTCCAGGTGTAACCTTTATTCCTCAGAATAGCACTTCAGGGTAAGTGCCATCAATTCCATATGGATTAAAAAAAAAAAAAAAAATTGAAGCTGAGATTGTTAGGTAATCACTCAATCTAATAAATGTGCAGAACCTTGAAGTCTAGATCTGCCAACTCTGAAGTCAATCATCTTTTTCCTCAAAAACTGTCTGGCAAATGAGTGCAGAATTACAAGTAAATTTTGTTGTTGTTGTTAGGGGTTGCCGAGTTGGTTCTGACTCATTGCAACTCTATGTACAACCCAAGGAGAGGTCCCTATGAGAACAAAACACTGTCAGGTCCTGTGCCATCTTCACAATGTTGCTATACTTGAGCACATAGTTGAATCCACTGGGTCAACAGAGCTCATTGAGGGTCTTGCTCTTGTTTGCTGATCATGATGCATGATGCTTTTCTCCAAGGACTAGTCCCTCCTGACAAAAGGAAATTGAGGAGACTTCTTTCCACTTTGGATCCATGATCCAGGAATATGATTCTAGACATGACATTTCCTTAGATCAGGTCACTATGCCCTCCTTCCCTTCAGGAAGGATGGGGGCCAAAAATATAAGCCAGACACACACACACACACATATATATATATATATATATATATATATATTTTTTTTTAAAGTAAATGCATGGCTAGAAATAAACTGAGCATTTATAGGAAGACACACTAATTTGGACACAGGAAAGGGTTTTAAAATCTCAAATCACTTAGCATTATTAAATTTCCTCTTGAGGAAGAAAAAAGCAGCATAAAATTGCAAACTCTGGCTGTGAACATTTGCAGCGAAAAGTTTCTGACTCTGAGTTGGTACCCAATACACTCAATTACTTAAGGTAAAACTATCTCTCAGTTTCACTGAGATTATTCACGTGCCCCCTTACTTGTTGTTGATGTTATTTGCCCTCGAGTAGGACCAACTCTCAGTGACCTCTCCTTGGGTTTCCCAGGCGGTATCACTATGGAAGTAGATTGCCCAACCTTCCTTCCGAGGAGTGGCTGGTGGGTTTGAGCCTTCTGGTTAGCAGTCAAGTGCCTTAGGCACTACACTACCACAGCTCCTGCCCCCTTACTTAGACTAGTTTAAATGTAATGTGCTTAGATGTAGAAAGTTAAGCTAGGATTGCTGCACCAGGGTTAAATAGGGGTCACCTTGTTCAACCCTCATCTGCTCTTTGGAGCTGCCACCCAGCTTTGAATTTTTAGGCACACTTTCCAAATGCACTTAATGCTTGTGGTTCCAATGACACAGCACATTTCATCTAACATGCCAGTTTGCGACTGTCTGAACTCTGTTTGGGAAAAGTCTTAAAGCCTGGGGTGCATTTAGCGCCCACAATTTTCTCCTGCATAGTCTTTTTCACACCATCTCATCATTCACCGAGATTCTACTCTTCTGCTGAGTCGCCTATTGCACCTGGGAAGGGAGGACATGAGATTTTAGTTGTAGTGGCTAAGACACTTGCCTGCTAACCAGACGGCTGGCAGTTCAAACCCACCAGCCACTCCTCGGAAGGAAGGTTGGGCAATCCTACTTCCGTAGTGATACTGCCTCGGAAACCCAAGGAGGGGTCGCTATGAGTCGGGGCCGACTCGACGGCACATAACAACAACAACAACAGTGCCACCAAACGCCCTTCAAGTAACCCCGTCCAGTTATACTTCTTAGGAAGAGTAGCCAAAGAAACAATCATAGAGAAACCGCACCTCGTTTCCCTTTCTGTGTTGGATGTGTGTGTGTGTGTGTGTGTGTATTTTGATGTTAAACCCCCTGGTGTGGAACCACAAAATTCCCTCCGCACTCCTACTGGGAAAGTGTTCTTGGCTACTACTGCCTTTGCCAATCCTCTTCGCGGAAGTAAAGAAGAGGGTGGAGAGCACAGCTGCATCGCAGTATCCGCTTAGACAAGAGGCCGCCAGCCTCCCGCGCTACCTTGGCCGGGCCTGGCGTTCCAGCGCAACGCAGGGCCCCGGAAGCCCCGTGTGAGCCCTGCAGAAGTAGGACCTCCTTAGCTGCTGCTAACTCAGCGTACCCTCTCCGTGAGGGCGCCCTCCTTGACAGCACACATCTTTCCATCCACCCCCGCCTGGGGACCGAAAAAGAAGAAATAAGATTCCTTTGGTTATCTTCTTCCCTCCTCCCAGCCTATCCGAGACCCAATCAACTGAGGTCTGCTGAAATAAAAGACGACCCCCCCCATCTCGAACCACCCCCGCCCCCAAGCTGCTGCTGCCAGAAGGCCATCCCGGACTGCTCCCGGGCCGTGGCGGGATGCTGGTGAAGCGCGAGCTGGGTACACGCCGGGCGGGAGCCAGCCTCCAGAGTCTTGTGGGCCACGGAGTCGGAGGGGGGCGGGGGCGGGGACGGGGGAAGCGAGCGCCGGCAGGCTCAACGCAAACACAACGAGCTGGGACTTCTGGCTGGAAACACGCAGGCGCGCGGGACCCCTCCCCGCCCGGGACCCTCAATGCCCACCGCCCGGGAGCTCTGCAGCCTGCGCCTGGCTACGCCCCCTGCAGGTCCTACGTTCCTGTCGGCGCGCGGCTGTCGCAAGCTCTCAAGCGGCAGCAGCTTTTTTTTTTTTTTTGTCTATATAAGGGCTCGCTAGCACACTCCGCGTTGGCGCGTTTGTCGCAGGCTGGCCATTATTTTTGCACACGTGTGCGGGGAGCTTTGGTAGCCGACGCACGCTCGCCTTCCTCTCCGCAGGCGCCGCCTGTGCCTCCTCCCTTCCTTCCCGATGTACTTACTTTACCTGATCTCTGTCATAAGGTGGGCGCTGCAGCTCTCCGGTCCCCCCGCCCAGCCGCAGCCGGTTTGCCACACTGTCACTGGGTGAATGGAATTATTTATTTATTTATGTCCCTAGACGTCTCCTCGCCCGCCGCAGCCAGAGAAAAAGGAGAAGGCGGCTGGGAGGGGAAGCACTGCTGATGAACGCCCTTGTGGGTACCCGGGAGCGCGCGTTGGGGGGGGGGGGTGGGGGGCGGGGGTGAGCGCTACTGGCTTTGCTGGAACCCCAAGGGCCGCTAGGGGGAGGAGGAGGAAGCCACCTCCCGGTAACTCAAGGCGGACTGAGCATGCGCCAAGCGGCTGTCACAACTATAAACAGTTTATGGCTCGAGGTGCTCCACTTCGGAATTTTGTTATGACGGAGAGAGAAAGTCAAAGAGCAGGTGGAGACATCTGTTGTTCCAGATAGGTGGTGACACGCTTTATCTAGTGCTTAACCTAGGAGCCTGGGGGCTCTGGTGGCCTAGTCACTAAGGCATTTGACTGCTCACCAGACAGCTGGAGGTTCAAACCCACTAGACATTCCTCAAAAGGAAGATTGGGCAATCTACTTCCTTAGAGATACCGCCTCCCAAACCTAAGGAGAGGTCCCTATGAGTCGGTGGACTTCAGGGCAGTGACTTTTTTTGTGCTTTTTTTTCTTTTTTCACCTAGGAGCCTGGGGTGCGTAGGGAGACTTGTAAACTGTAGGAGAAGAAAGTTTGCAAATCCTGAAGGGCCTGGCAGAATGCTTGGAGGCTAGAAGATCCTTTGTGTGCTTGGAGGGAAAGTGTTGGGCCGTATATTAATTGAGGATTTTTATTTTATTTTATTTTTAAAGAAGGAAAGGTTGAAGACTAGGCTTATGATGAACCAAATCACTCCAAGAGAAAAACAGGATGTACCATATGGAGGAGTGTAAGAAACAGCACAGAACTTAAAAATAGAAGAGAAATGGAGGAAAGTCCAAGTAAATAGTTCATTTTTGGTTTTTCAAATATTTAATTCCTCAAAACAGGATTATCTCTTTCTTGGGAAAGTTGGAAAAGAGGAAAGGTGGAAAATGAACATTTGGGTAACTCAAGGAGGGGTCGCTATGAGTCAAATGGACTTTATAGCAGTGAGTTTGGTTTTGGTTTGGAAAGATAAGATGGACTTTTATAAATGTCTTCAGCTTCAATTGCTACTTAGAGAAAAGGAAACCATTCATAAGAATAAACGTGGGCTTGGATTCCAGAACTTCTTTTGCAATTTTTCTGCCAATTTAACTACCCTACCCATTCCTGCTCCTAAAGAGTCAACAAGATAAAATGTTACATTAATAATATAACTTATTCAAACTTTTGTCTTTTTCATTCTAAAGCTTAAATCATTTATAAGAAGCCAAGGCAATTGGGTGGAAATAACCAGAACTCTGAAATCTTAGGGACTCAAAATCAAAATGGTAATAATAAAAATTATTAAGTGCTTATCATCAGGACCGGTGGGTGGTGCAAAGAGTTAAGCACTTGGCAGATCAAGTCCACCCGGAGATTCCTTGTAAGAAAGGCCTGGCCATCTACTTCAAACAGATCAGCCACTGAAAACCTATAGAGCATATGGGGTCACCCTGAGTCAGAATCAACTCCACAGCAACTGCTTTTGCTTTGCTTTATTGTTGTTTTTAATTCTTACCAGGCACTTTCCTAAGCACTTACAAGCTATCTAAGTTAATACTAATTCTCATTAAATACATACTATGATTATTCACAATTTATAATATTGGCATCAAAGAGGTTAAGTCACTTGACCAAATTCATAGTGTCCTCTGCCACAGTTCTGTGGGCTTGGACAGCACTTGAATTTCAGTTTCCCTGGCTACAAAATAGAAACAATATCAGTTTTTATTTATTGCTGATGTAAGATTTAAGTGAAGTAATATGTATGAAGTGTCTGGCACGGAAAATGAGATGAATAAATTGAGGCGCTCTGGTGGCATAGTGCCTAAGGCAAATGATTTCAAATAGCTTGGGAGACAGTTTTACAGTGAGAGGGGTAATTTGGAAATTAAGCTAAGACAGAAAAATTCCAGAAAGGGCTTCAGATTTTTCTTATGCTAAAAGCGAAAAAAGAAGAAGAATGAGTACATAAACTTTCATATGCAATGTAACAGGTATTTGATAATGTTGAAAAGGAAACACTGAATTTCTGTGATAAAAAAGAAGGTCAAGGCATACTTGTTTCAAAAGAAGCAAGACATACATGTGAAGGCCATGGTCTTGAGTGTTTACTATTTACTTTTTTTCCTGCCTGTTCACTTATTCCCTTTTAAAGAGGAGGAGGAAGAAGAAAACCATGTATTTTCTGAATTTTGACCCTATCTCCCTTTTCCTTCTCTTTGAGTTTTTTGTTTTGTCCTGTTTTTTACAGCACCATGGTTTTGGGCCTATTTAACCTGTTGCCCAACTCCCAAACAGCAGTACCATATCATAATGTCATAAGCTAAGCAAGTTTTCTTTTCAAGTCTTGTTTTTCCAACAATTAAAAACCTGGATCCAATTTGCCTACTGGCCTACAGTTAGTATTTGGGGACTCTTTCCTAAATTGGCTTGTTGCTATGGCAAACTATGCCATGTAAATATTTAGAGTAGAAAAGGAATCTGAAAAGAGAGTTAGGTGGGAATGAGTCCAGTTAATTTATGCTGTGACTTATATCCTTATTGTTTGAGTATTGACTAAAAAAACCAAAAAACTGCAGTTTGAGGAAAAGGCAAACCATATGATCAGGATTTGAAGTCTTCTGGAAAATATTTGCTTTGATTTCTATTCATAATGTGATTAACAGTTAAGGAAACCAAAAGCAGTAACATATTTGGACAACTTCATACCATAAGTAAACTAGTGAATACATATGTAATATATAAACTAATAAAACCCGAACCTCTTTCACTGTTTTGTCACTTTATATCCTTAGTCTCATATTCCAGATTCTTTGTCCCTTATTTTCTTTTCTTCTCCCTCACCTCCATATCAAAATTGTCTAATGAATCCTACTGTCTTTCCTTTTAAGACCCAGAAAATATGTCATTATCTCTGTAGCACTTAAGGATTCCTTAAAGAGGGACTAATTTAATCTTACTTTGTGCTCCTTCCCATAGAGCATGGTTTATGCCTTTTGGGGAGTTGTATGGATTGAACTGTGTCCTCCAAAAATACATGACAACTTATGTGTCTCAACGGCACATAACAACAACAACAACATCACTGTGGAAGTAGATTGCCCAACCTTCCTTCCAAGGAGTGGCTAGTGGGTTTGAACTGCCAGCCTTCTGGTTAACAGTCAAATGCCTTAGGCACTACACCACCAGAGCTCCCAGATAACTAAGACTGGGGGTATTTTCTTTCTGCCTCAGGTTATGGTTGTATTATAGTAAGTTTTATTTATCTGTCTCCCTTCTTTCGGCTGTTTGAGGATAGAGATGCCATTATGTTAATCTCTCTTATCCTCCAGCATCCATGATCCAGCATACTATGATTCACAGTAGTTTGGCAGTTACATAAAATGTAAATTGGCAGGTATGTAATAATTTGAGCAGCCAAATCAGTTGTAAGAAAACTAAGGTGTGATGTAACACCCTTAATCAGGTCACAGCCCTGGTATGTAAGGGGGATTTCCCTGGAGTGTGGCCTGTGTCACCTTGTATAAGAGAGAAAAGGAGAGAGAATCCAGCAGTAAAAGAAGGACCACTGAGAAAGAAAAGCCAAGAGCAAAGCATGTCCTTTGGACCTGGGGTCCCTGCACTGGGAACCTCCTAGACCCAAGAGAAAATTAATGCAAGACACACAGAGATCTCCAAGGGATGCTGAGCCTAAAGATGGTCAAAGGGGACAAGGACCTTACCCCAGGGCCAACAAGAGCAAAAGCTTTCCCCTAGAACTGGCACCCGGAATTCGGACTTCTAGCCTCCTAACTAAAGCCATCTACTTGTACTTGTGTTATAGCAACACTAGATAACTAAGACAACAACAAAAAACAAATGCAACGCACTGCCATGGAGTAGGATCCGACTCATAGCAACCCCTCCTTGGGTTTCCAAGGCGGTATCACTATGGAGCTCTGGTAGCATAGTGCTTAAGGCACTTGACTGCTAACCGGAAGGCTGGCAGTTCAAACCCACCAGCCACTCCTCGGAAGGAAGGGTGGACAATCTACTTCCGTAGTGATACTGCCTCGGAAACCCAAGGAGGGGTCGCTACGAGTACAACAACAACAACATCACTCTGGAAGTAGATTGCCCAACCTTCCTTCCAAGGAGTGGCTAGTGGGTTTAAACCACCAGCCTTCTGGTTAACAGTCAAATGCCTTAGGCACTATGCCACCAGAGCTCCCAGATAACTAAGACTGGGGGTATTTTCTTTCTGCCTCAGGTTATGGTTGTATTATAGTAAGTTTTATTTATCTGTCTCCCTT
>NW_006921848.1:4013772-4015245 GCF_000298275.1 Orycteropus afer afer | reverse complement strand
TCTATATCCTTCCCTTCAAGGCTCAGGGCTCCAGGATTATCTTCTGTGTCTGTGTTAATTGGTTTCCCTTTTCTTTGTTGAAGAGGGTCTGTCTGTGCAGTCTTTCTGCCTAGTCCGCCATCTTGCTGGCCATCTCACCATCTTAGTTACTGAATGGAAGAGTATTCAGAGACTCAGAAACATGTTTCAAAAAAGACATGTAAATTTCTTCCACAGTAGCCTTCATGAGCAAGAAGGAGCTTTTTGCCATGACGCCAAAGCTTTAAACAGAAATTGTGGATTTTTTTGTCGGTATAACAGTGTTATTTTAATAAACTTTATTGAAGTAACACGCATTAAAATGCACACATTGAAGTATGTAGTTTGATGAGTTCTGACATATACTCATTTAGCCACCATCCCAATCAACATATAGAGCATTTCCAGCATCATAGAAAGTTCCCTGGTACCATTTGGCTACCACCCTTCTTGAACCCCAGGCCATCTCTGCCCTAATTTTAATTGTTACAGTTTATTTTTGCCCCTTTAGAATGTAATATAAATGGAATGGTATTATATGTAATTCTTAATGTTTAGCATCTTTTGATATGCATAATATTTAAAAAAAAAATACATCCATGTGTTTATGTGTATCTATCAGTTGTTTATTTCTTTTACTGATCAATAGTATTCTATAACAGTACCATGATTTGTTGTTGGATATTTGGATTATTTCCATTTTGAGCTGTTATAACTATTTAAATACGAATATTTCTGTGGACATGTGTTTTCATAAAAAAAAATAGATTTTTCGTAAGGAATATAAAAACTCTATAATTGCTTAGTTAAAAGGTAATGTAATGTCTGAAATGAGTATTTTATAAGTCACTCCAATAACAGGTTATAGGATAGGTCTAGTTGTGCATTTACTATTATACTATTTTGGCAAAGGCCAAAATGTTTAAAACCTAAATTTCTTCATAAGTAATCTAAAATTAATTTGCTTACTAAAAAGGTAAATCAATATTATGTTTTTTTTTCCTTCTCTCTTTCTATTTATATTTTTTGTCTTTTTAAAATATTTATTTAAATATTTCTGCTCATTTATTGCCTCCCCCCTTTTTTTTTTTTCTTTTTGCCAATTGTTCCTTTCTATTTATGCAATGTGTGCCCTTTGTCCTCTTGTTTTTTTATACTTTTTGGATTTTTTTTATTGTTGTTTTTTATTAACTGAGGGGGAGACAGCAACTGTGCTCATACAACCCAACCATACCCATGCCTGCTGTGTGAGGGCCATCACTTGCTTCTGCACCAACTGGCCAACAAAAGACAACAGCAAATATTGGCCAAATTCACACTTAACTACTCTTCACAAAAAGCTACCAGAGATCTGTGTGTTCACTCTCATTCTCTGTCATAAACACCAGGAGACAGGTAATGATGTGTAAGTGGTACCAACTACCAAATAGAGGAGCACAGTACCCTGCTTACTCA
>NW_006921848.1:4010507-4013672 GCF_000298275.1 Orycteropus afer afer | reverse complement strand
CAGAGCTCCCAGATAACTAAGACTGGGGGTATTTTCTTTCTGCCTCAGGTTATGGTTGTATTATAGTAAGTTTTATTTATCTGTCTCCCTTCTTTTGGCTGTTTGAGGATAGAGATGCCATTGTATTAATTCTCTTATCCTCCAGCATCCAGCACAAATTCTTGTTGATAGATGGTAATCAATTAATGCTTGCTGAATAGAGAGGAGATGATCATGTGACTTTAGGCAACAGATATGTGGCAGAGACTAATGGTGCTCACAGTATCCAT
The DNA here is from genome assembly GCF_000298275.1 of Orycteropus afer afer. NCBI lineage: Eukaryota > Metazoa > Chordata > Mammalia > Tubulidentata > Orycteropodidae > Orycteropus > Orycteropus afer. The sequence goes on along the minus strand of NW_006921848.1, from coordinate 4,013,403 downwards.
GAACTATATGTCTACATTTTCCCTCACCTTCCTTTACTCTCATATTGGGCCTTGTGAATTACTGTAATAGAATATAAACAAATGTGATGTGTCATTTCTTGGCAAAAGCCAATGTGCTTCTTTTATTTGTCTCTTTCCCTATTACAGTGTCCCTGGTGGCCTCACATTTCAGATTAAATCAAACAGAAAAGTCACTGCCATCAAGTTGATTCCTACTCATAGCAACCAATTATAACAAGATAGAAGTACCCCATAGGGTTTCCAAGGCTGTAAATCTTTGTGGAAGCAAACTGCCTCATCTTTCTCCTGCAGAGAGGCTGGTGGTTTCAAATCCCTGACTTTTTGGTTAGCAGCCAAATGCTTTAACCACTGCACCACCAGAGTCCTAATATTTCAGATGAAGTAGCTAGGAAATGGAGGCACTAAAAGATAAACACTGTAAACTTGAGCTGGGCTTTGAGCCACGAGATTTCAAGTATTATTCGTCACCAAAACATGTTAGTTGCCATCAAGTGAATTCCAGCTCTTAGAGACCCCATATTCTGACTATATTCTGAACATATTCTGACCAATACAAGATGTTGCTTAAAAAGATTTCAAATCACAAAGCATATAAATATGCTTATATGTAAGATTTATAAAGACCCATTGAAATATGGAGTTACGAGAATACTCTGTGTTCTTAAGTCTAGACTAAAAATATGTTCTCACCACTCAAAATTGATATAACAGCTTTTCATGACAATATTCTGTGAGAACAAAGTAAGTGTCTGTGTATGTATATGGGTATGTGTAGAATACCCACAATAGATGGTTTTAACTAAGAGTAAAAACCAAATGTCCCATTATTCCCTTAAGCCTGAGTGAAAACGGACCTGCACCTGCCATCCAGTGTCAGCATACTGTGACCAAGATTGTAGCTGGCTAGCAGCTGTGAATATGATTGCTGTGGCCTGGCCTGATAGAATGTACAGAGTATGAAACAAGGCTTTCCACAGCTACTAGTTTTTTATTACAGATATATTTAGTACATCTTTATAGGCTACTTTGGAATTTCTATGGAAACCACCCATGAAATTGTACAGAATGTAAATCTAGTCTGATTTTACAAAGCATAAGAAAGAAGCTGCAATTGTAGTAGACATTGCTGTGTGGTGTGTTTTTTCAATAACTAAAATAGTAGAGAGGTGTTTTATCAAAATAAATTAGTTTGGGGGCTCTGAAAATCTCTTAAATCTGCATTTAAACTCTTGTCCACTTGTTTTTCTAATTTTATATTTTACTTAATACTATCCATAAACTAGCTTTCCATGTTATGTCTTATAGATACCTCTTTCTGAATATTCTAATTACTCTGAAACATAGATATTAGAAACTTGGATTAAGAATTTTCATCAACTATAAACTTCTCAGGGATCCTTTAAATGGTGACTTACAAATATTTAATATTCAATAACTTTTATAAATTGAATCAATGATGACTGAATATTGTACCAAGGGCTTTATTAGGAATCAATACCTTTTTCCTGTCTGGTCTTGGGTAGGCCACTTAACCTCTCTGAGTCTTAGGTTTTTACCTTGAGACCTTAATGATTAGCTTCACTTCATAAACTTCTATACTTACAAACACTTCAAGGGTACAAAGAGCCACAGATATTATGCATACTTTCAACAGACGAAAACAATATACATGGTAGAGTTCTTTTCTATTAAATCAAATATAAATGTTTACTTTTCATAGTTTAGACAGCTTTACAAAATGTGACCATAAAGTTGCATGCTTAATTTGTAACCTTTATGTAACTTGCCATGTGCCTGGAATGTCCTTGAAGGGTTAGTCACTGGTTTGCCTTACATAATGCCTAAGAGGTCACAGGAGAGTTTTACTCAAAATATTCTCAACTGCTTGTTTCTCAGTAAGTTGGGTTTTCAACTACTGTTGCTGTTTCCTAAAGTTAAGGTCACATTGTCATTCTCTTTTATACTCACGAACTGTCTTTCTGTTTTTCTTCTGCCCAACATTAACCAAAACCACCTATTTGTTTTGTGCTACATTGCTATTTAATTTCTTAATTATTATTTAACTTTTCTGGAGTTTTCTTACTGTGATCTGGAATTATCACTTGTTATAAATTTTTTCCCAAGAAATAATCTTCATGAAATCTGTTGGGTTAAATGTGCTGGATGTTTCAGTCAATTTGCTTGGATGGAATGTGCCTCTGCTCTTTAGCCCTGTGATTTGGGCTGGAGCCTAGCCATATAGGTGATCACCTGAAGTATGCTGATTCTATTTTTTTACCTTTGGTGTATCAGAATGTCAATGCAGGTTCAGAGTAATAGACTATAATAATAATTTTTAAATATCTACCGTCATTGAATTTCATTTATTCATGTGACATATTTATAAGTAAATGCTATATGCCAGACACTGTGCTAAACCCTTCATAAGTGAGTAGTTGTTTTCTCAAGCAGACTATATGTTGTTTTTTTAATTTTCAAAAGGATTATGATGCTAATGCTATGATAAAACCCACCAAATAACTATATTTGCATATAGATACACATCCAAAATATAAATATGAAAATATTGGGTTTATTGAGTCTTCATAAATTTTGTCAGTCTAAATTGGAATAGACCATCTTAGTTACTATTTTTTTTTGTGTGATTTTTTTTTATTATGACTTGGGTGAAGATTTACAGAGCAAATTCACTTTCCACACAGCAGTTCACATATACTTTGTCTCATGTCCTTGACCCCAGTTTACGACAATGCAAGAGCTCCCCTCCCACTTCCTCCCCATAGTTACCTCTTCCCAGTGTCCATCTCTCCATACATTCCTGCCCTCTGAGCTGTCTCCCTGTGCATAAGCAGCCCTTCTTTCTCCCATGATTGTT
>NW_006921848.1:4001231-4005089 GCF_000298275.1 Orycteropus afer afer | reverse complement strand
GGTACCAACTACCAAATAGAGGAGCACAGTACCCTGCTTACTCAAATATGTAAAAAAAAAAAAAAAAATCTTGGGCAAATCACACCAACATACATTTACAAATTGAATATAAATACAACAACATCACAGTGTCTTGGAGAAAAAGACCATCACAAAGAAGGAAGATAAAATGATAGAAACAATGGACCAGAATACAGACCCAGAAAGCATCCCTGGGAAGAAGCAGTACTGAAACTCCCTGATAAGAAATTCAAAAGAATTATATTTAGATACCTTCAATGGATTGAGAGACAGATCAAGAAAAAGACTGACAAAATTAAGGAAAACACAGACAAAAAAACTACAACAATTTTTGAAGACAATACAAGAACAAAATGACAAAATAATTGAAAAATTAGAAATGATAAAAACTCTGCGGGTAGAAATCCAGAAGATTAATATTAAAATTTCAGGAATAGATAGCACATTGAATGAACAAAGGATTAGAATAGAAAAAATTGAAGAAAGAATTAGTGAAATTGAAGACAAATAGTTTAATAATATTTTGGTAAGGGATCAATCAGAAAAAAAAGATCAAAACAAAATGAAGAAATCCTGATTCATGTGCAATACTATCAAGAGGAATAACCTACATATAATTGGAATTCCTGAACAGGAAGAGAAAAATAAATCCACAGACAATATTGTCAAAAAATTGTTGGAAAATAATTTCCTAATATGATGAAAGATGAGAAGATACCCACTCAAGAATTTCAATGAACCCCAAATAGGATAGATCACAAAAGAAAATCACCAAGATATATCATCATCAAACTCACCAAAACCAAAGACAAAGAAAGAATCCTGAAAGCAGCATGGGAAAAACAAAAAGTTATCTACAAAGAGCAACCAATAAGACTGAGCTCTGATTTCTCAGCAGAAACCATACAGGCGAGAAGGCAAAGGGAGAGTATATATAGAAAATACTAAAACAATAGCAACAAAAGAAGTAATAACACGATTCATAAAAAGAATTAGCTCAGCACAGAAAATTATATGGAACAAAGAAATCAGCACCATAAAGAAACACACAACATAACAGCAACAAATTCATAGGAGCTCTCGTGGTGTAGTGTCTAAGGCATTTGACTGTTAGCTAGAAGGCTGGTGGTTCAACCCACCAGCTACTCCTCAGAAGGAAGGATGAGCAATCTAGTTCACTACTTGTTCATAATTACACTGAATGTAAATGGATCACATGCACCACTTGAGATGGAGAGTTGCAGACTGTATAACAAAACATAACCCATCAATATGCTGTCTACAAGAGACACACCTTAGAGACAAAGACAAAAATAGACTAAAAATTAAAGGTTGGAAAAAGATAAACAAATGGGAATCAAAAAAGAGCAGGAGTGGAAATATTAATTTCTGATCAAATTGACTTTTAGACAAAAACCACCATAAGTGACAAGGAAGGACATTATATAATGATTAAAGGATTTATTGAACAAGAGGACATAACCATAGTAAATATGTACACACCCAATGAGAGAGCCCAAAATACATAAATCAGACCTTAACAGAATTGAAAATACAAATAGCCCGCAGTAATTATTGTTGTTGTTGTTAGGTGCCATCAAGTCATCTCCAACTCATAACAACCCTATGCACAGCAGAATGAAACACCATCCAGTCCCATGCCAGCTCCATGATCCTTGCTATACTTGAGTCCATTGCCACAGCCACTGTGTCAATCCATCTCACTGAGGGCCTTCCCCTCTTTCCTTGACCCTCCACCTTACCAAGCATGACATCCCTCTCCAGGGAATGGTCCCTTCTGATAGCATGACCAAAGTAGGTGAGATGAAGTCTGGCTATTCTTGCTTCCAAGGAGCATTCTGGCTGCACTTCCTCTAGGACAGATTTGTTAGTTCTTTTAGCAGTCCATGGTACTTTCAGCATTCTTCGCCAGCACCACAACTCAAAAGCATCATTTTTTCTTCAGTCTTCTTTAATCACTGTCCAGCTATCACAGGCATATGAAACTATTATAAATAGCATGATTGAAAAAATCATAGCTTGTGTCAAGGGCACCTTAGTCCTCAAAGAGACATCTTTGCTCCTCAGCACTTGAAAGAGGTCCTCTGCAGCCAACTGACCCAGTGCTATATGTCATCTGATGTCCAGACTGCTGCTTTCATTGGTGTCAATTGTATAACCAATGTGATGTCTTTGAGAACTCCAGTCTTTTCTCCATTTGTCGTGATGCTGCTTACACCAAAGTAATAGTAGGAAACTTTAATATGCCACTTTCAATGAAAGATAGAACAAATGGAAAGAAACTCAACAAAGACACAGAAGAATTAAACAGTACATTTCACCAACTTGACCTTATAGACATCTACAGAGCACTTCACCCAACAACAGCACATTATGCATTCTTTTCCAGTACACATGAAACATTCCCTAGAATAGACCATATGTTAGGCCACAAAGTAAGCCTCAATAAACTTAAAAACATTGAATACTGCAAAGAATCTTCTCAGATCACAATGCTATAAAATTAGAAATCAACAATAGGAAGATCAATGGAAAAAGAAAAAACACATGGAAACTGAATAAACAGCCTCTGTAAAAATCACTGGGTAATGGAAGAAATTAAAAATGCAATTGAAAAATTCCTTGAATCAAACATGAATGAAAACACAACATACCAAAATTTGGGGGACATAGCAAAAGCAGTGATCAGAACCCAATTTATAGCAATAAATGCACACATCAAAAAAGAAGAAAGAGCCAAAATCAACACCTTAACCCAACATCTCCAACAAATAGAAAAAGAGGAACAACAACAATAACAAAAAAGCCTACAGTCACCTGAAGAAAAGAAATAATAAAGATTCAAGCAGAAAGAAATGAAAAAATAGACAACAGAAAAAACAAGGATAGAAATTAGTTTTTTGAAAAGATTAATAAAATTGGGATCGTGGGTAAGATGGTGGAATAGACAGAAAGACTGTGCAGACCCTATTCAACAAAGAAAAGGGGAATCAATTAACATAGATACAGAAGATAATCCTGGAGCCCTGAACTTTGAAGGGAAGGATATAGAAGTGGACTAAACTCCAACTAGTAGAAGAATTTGCATGAAAACACCAAAAAAGGAGACATACAGAGCTGCAGTCTGGCAGCAATCCTCACGGCAATGATCCTGATGGCACAGACAGCTTGGATATTGCCAAGTGGTTAGGACCTAAGAGTTTACCTAAAAATTGTCCCTGCTAGTCGGGGACTGCACGGAGGACTGCACTGGTGGCTGGTGAATAATAGGGGAAGCAGTGAAGAGAAAGGCAGGCTGAGCTGTGGATTTTGCCTGTCTGGAGGGTGCAGCCATTTTGAATGTTTGCAAGTGGTTCAACCATTTTGGATATTTAAAGCAACAGCATTCACCCAGATTCCAGGGACTTAAGAATAGGCTCCACTTGCCAGGAATCACAAGGACATTCCAGATGCCAACAACTGGAAAGGTGTGATATTCCCCTTGTTACTCTTATACCCCACACCCTCTTGGTGAATGGAGGTGTGGCCATACCTCATTCCCACCCACCTTCTGGGATGGCAGGAATTCCATCCCAGTTGTGTGCTCTGACAGAGCTTGGGTGTCCTACCCCACCCTGCCCAGATTTTTTTTTTCGTTTTTAGTTTGTTTGTTTTTGTCTGTTCTTAAATTATTATTATTATTATTGTCCTTTTTATTATTAGTCTTTATTCTTCCCTTCCCAGGTTCTAGTTTTCAGCTTTTTCTCTCTTCCCTGTTCCTGGTTCCAATTTTTTTCTTTCTCATGGTTAACCTCATTCCTTGTTTTTTTTTTTTTT
>NW_006921848.1:3999113-4001131 GCF_000298275.1 Orycteropus afer afer | reverse complement strand
TTTTTTTTTTTTTGCATTTTTCCCATTTTTTTCATTATTCTCCTATTCTACCTTTTTTCTCTTATTGCCTTTCCCTATATATCGGACTTTTTTTTTCTTTTCTTTTCTTTTCTTTTCTTTTTTCTTTTTTTTTTTTTTTGGTAATTGTTCCTGTGTGTTTATGTGGTGTGTTTTTTTGTCCACTTGCTTTTACTTTTTTGGTGGTTTTTCAGTTGTTGATTTTGTCTAACTGACTATGAGACAGCAACCATGCCCATACAATGCAACTACACCCACACCTCATGCAGCTCCACTAAATGAGTGAGAGCCACCATTTCCTTCTCCACTAAAAGGCCAATGATAAACCACCACCAAAAAGAGCCTGGTTCTCCCTTACTGCTCCTCATGAACAGTTAACAGAGATCTAAATACAGCAATGTCTAATGTCTCAGAGAAAACGGACCATCACAATCCATACAAAGAAGCAAGATAAAGTGGTAGAAACAAGGGACCAGGATACAGACCCAGAACACAACCCTGAGGAATAAGCAGCATTGGAACTCCCTGATAAAGAATTCAAAAGAATTATATTTAGGTATCTTCAAAGGATTGAGAGACAGATAAAGGAAAACACTGGCAAAGTTATGGAAAACACAGACAAAACCCTAGAACAATTTAAAAAGAAAATACAAGAACAAAATGACAAAATAAATTAGAAATGATAAAATATCTATAGATGGAATTTTCAGAAATAGATAACACATTGAAAGGGCAAAGGAGTACGATTGAATCAATGGAAGACAGAATTAATGAGATTGAAAACAAATACTTGAATAGATCCTTGGAAAGGGATCAATCAGAGAAAAGATCAAAACAAAACGAAGAAAGCCTAAGGTTCACGTGAGACACCATCAAAAGGAATAACATGCGTGTCACTGGAATTCCAGAACAGGAAGAGAATAATAAAACCACTGAGAAAATTGTCCCAGATTTGTTGGAAGAGAACTTCCCTGTTGTGATGAAAGATGAGAATATATCCATTCAGCAAGTCCAGCAAACAACAAACAGGATAGACGCCAGAAGAAAATCACCAAGACATATCATCATCAAACTCATCAAAACCAAAGACAAAGAAAGAATCCTGAAAGCAGCATGGGAAAAAATGAAAAGTTATTTACAAAAACAACCAATAAGAATAAGTTCTGACTTCTCAGCAGAAACAGGCAAGTGAGAAGGCAATGGGATGGTACATATAAAACACTGAAAGAGAAAAATTTCCAACCAAGAATTATCTACACAGCAAAATTGTCCCTCAAATATGATGGTGAAATTAGGAGATTTCCAGGAAAGCAGACATTAAGGGGATTTGTTAAAACCAGACCAACTTTACAAGAGATACTAAAGGGAGACCTTTGAAAAGAGAACCAATAATAGCAAACAACAACTGACCATTAATACACACGATAACATAACCCAGAAACCACCACAGCTATGAATGTATCCAAAGTAAAATACACTTACAAGATTGTAAACAGGGAACCAGAGACATCAATTGGCAAATGAGGACAACTACAAACCAAAAAGTGAGAAAAATAGTGTAGTTACAGAACTTCTAAATGGTGAGGAAGTCAAGAGCATTGCACGATAAAATGGAATGTTCTAAACTCAGAGAGAAAATTATAAATCACAGGGTAACCTCAAAAAAAAAAATGATAAACCTTCACATCACAATAAAAAAGAGGAGAAGTGCAAATATTTAGCAAATACTAAAACAATAGCAACAAAGGAAATGATAACATGATTCATCAACATAATGAGTTCAACACAGAAAATTATATGGAACAAGAAACTAGGAACGCAATGAAAAAACACATAACAAAATGACAGCAACTAATTCATACTTGTCAATAATTACACTGAATGTTAATGGATTAAATGCACCACTCAAGAGACAAGAGAGTTGCAGTTTGGATAAGAAAACATAATCCATCAATATGCTGTCTATAAGAGACACACCTTAGAGATAAAAACAAACATAG
>NW_006921848.1:3996978-3999013 GCF_000298275.1 Orycteropus afer afer | reverse complement strand
ATGATTAAAGTATAAATTGAACAAGAAGACATAACCATAATAAATATCTATGGACCCAATGAAAGAACCCCAAAATATATAAACCAGACTTTTTAAAAGAGTTGAAAAGGCAAATAGATGACTACACCATCATAGTCAGAGACTTTAATACATCACTTTCAATGAAAGATAGAACAACTGGAAGGAAACTCAACAAAGATGCGGAAGAGCTAAACAATACAATCCACCAACTTGACATTATAGACATCTACTGATCACCCAACAGCAGCACGATAATACATTCTTTTCCAGTGCACATGGAACATTCTCCATGATAGACCATATGTTAGGCCATAAAGCAAGCCTTAATAAATTTAAAAACATGGAAATACTGCAAAGCATCTTCTCAGATCACAATGCTATAAAATTAGAAATCAACTATAGGAAAGATAAACACAAAAGAGCAAACACATGGAAACTGAACAACACCCTCCTAACAAAAGACTGGGTAAGAGAAGAAATTAAAAATGAAATTCAAAAATTCCTTGAATCAAATAAGAATGAAAACACAACATACCAAAATCTTTGGGACACAGCAAATTAGTGATCAGGCACCAATGTATAGCAATAAATGCACATATCAAAAAAAAATAATAATAAAAGAGCCAAAATCAACACTTTTAAATGAACATCTCCAAGAATAACAAAAAGAACAGCAAGAAAAGCCTACAGTCACCAGAAGAAAGGAAATCATAAATATTGGAGCAGAAATCAAAGAAACAGAAAATAGAAAGATAATAGAAAAAATCAACAAGACCAGAAATAGGTGTTTTGAAAAGATTAATAAAGTTGACAACCACTGGCAAATTTAATGAAGGAAAACAGGGAGAGAATACAAGTAACACGAATAAGAAACGAAATGGGCAAATCACAACAGAACCAACTGAAATAAAAAGGATAATATCAGGATACTATGAAGAAATGTACTTCAACAAATTTGAAAATCCAGAAGAAGTGGACAGATTTCTAGAAACACACTTACCTAAACTAACACAGAGTGATGTTGAAAAATTGAACAGATCCTTAACAAAAGAAGAAATTAAACAGGTCATAAAAAAATCACCAACAAAAGAACAAAAGGCCTGGCCCAGATGGTTTTCTACAGAGAATGCTACCAAACATTCAGAGAAAAACTGACACCAATCCTACCTACTCACACTATTCCAAAACATAAAAAAGGATGGAATCCTCCCTAACTCATTTTATGAAGCAAGCATAACCTTGATATCAAAACCAGGCAAAGACATTACTCAAAAAGAAAACTACAGACCAATATCCCTCATGAATATAGATGCAAAAATCTTCAACAAAATCCTAGCCAATAGACTCCAACAGCATATAAAGAAAATCATTCATTGTAACCAAGTAGGCTTCATATCAGGTATGTAAGGATGGTTCAACATTAGAGAAACAAGCAATGTCATCCACCACATAAATAAAACAAAGAACCACATGACCATATTAATCGATGCAGAAAAGGCATTTGATAAAATCCAACATCCATTCCTGATCAAAACTCTCAGCAAAATAGGAATAGGAGGGACATTCCTCAATATAATAAAGGGCATCTATGCAAAACCAACAGCCAACATTATTCTCAATGGAGAGAGACTGAAACTATTCCCCTTGCAAATAAGAACCAGACAAGGATGTCCTCTATCACCACTTCTATTCAATATTGTATTGGAAGTCCTCCAGGGCAATAAGGCAAGAAAGGGAAATCAAAGGCATCCAGATTGGTAAGGAAGAAGTGAAACTATCTCTATTTTCTGATGATGTGATCCTATACATAGAAAACCCAAGAGACTTAGTAAAAATCTACTGGAACTAATTGAGAGATTTAGCATTGTGGCAGATACAAGATCAACATCCAAAAATCAGTTGCATTCCTCTATACCAGCAAAGAGATTACTGAAAAAGAAATAAGGAAATCAATACCATTTACAATAGCTACCAAAAAATAAATAAAATGAAATAAAATACTTGAGAATAAATC
>NW_006921848.1:3992302-3996278 GCF_000298275.1 Orycteropus afer afer | reverse complement strand
CTGTCTGAGTGAAGAAATGCCTCTAGCTCCAGTGGGCTGGGAGCAGGAGGCAGAGCTGGACCCCAAGGTTGAGGGGCTTTCACCCAGCCACTAGAGCCTGGCACACTGAACTTGGACTTAAAGCTTCCAAATTGTAAGAATAAACTCCTGTTTGTTAAGGCCATCTATTTGTGGTATATTTCTTGTCAGAGCAGCACTAGGTAACCAGAACACCTCGGATAAGCAAAATACTACTGAAGAAGAAGAACAAAGTAGGAGATCTTACACTGCCAGATCTCAAAACCTACTATACAACCACAGTGGTCAAAACTGCCTGGTATTGATATAATGACAGACACATAGACCAATAGAATAGAATTGAGAACCCAGAAACAGATCCATCAACCTATGGTCAGCTGATCTTTGACAAAGGGCCGAAATACCTTAAATGGTAAAGAGATGGTCTGTTTAATAAATTGTACTGGTAAAACTGGATATCCACTTGCAAAAAATAGAAATGAAACAAGATCTTTACCTCACACCATACACAAAAACTGACTCCAGATGATCAAAGAATTAAATCTGAAACCTAAAGCTATAAAGTTCCTCAAGGAAAACCTAAGTGCAAATTAAGAGGCCCTAATACATGGGAGCTCTGGTAGCGTAGGGCCTAAGGAATTTGACTGGTAACCAGAAGGCTGGTTGTTCAAACCCACCAGCCACTACTTGGAAGGAAGAAGGGGCAACCTGCTTCCATAGTGACACTGTCTCAGTAACCCAAAGAGGGGTCGCTATGACTCAGATCCAACTTGATGCAGTGAGTTTTTTTTTTTTTTTTTTTTAATATATGGCATAAATAGACTATCAAGCATAATGCAAAATTCACAAACAGCAGAAGATAAACTAGATGAATGGGATCTTCTAAAAATTAAATTTTTATGTGCTTCCAAAGACTTCTCCCAAAGAGTCAAAAGAGAACCTACAGATTGGGAAAAAATATTTGGCAATGATATATCTGACAAGGGACTTATCTCTAGAATTTATAGAAAACTCCCAACAATTCACAACAAAAAGACAAGTAATCCAATTAAAAAATGGACAGAAGACATGAATAGACATTTCACCAAAGAGGATATTGAGGCGGCCAACAAACATGAAGAAATGCTCATGATCATTAACCATTAGATATATGGAAATCAAAACAACAATGAGATACCATCTTCCCCCAGCACTAGTAGCAAAGTTCAACAAGACACAAAATAACAAATGCTGGCAAGGATGTGGAGAGATTGGGACACTCATACACTGCTGGTGGGACTGTAACACGGTACAACCACTGTGGAAAGCAGTGTGGCAATTCCTTGAAATGTAGGAATTAGAAATACCATTTCACCCAGCCATTCCATTATTAAGTATACATCCTAAAGAAGTGAGAGCTAGGATAAGAATAGACATATGCACACCCATGTTCATTGCAGCACTATTTACAATAGCCAAAAGATGGAAACAATCTAGGTGTCCATCAACTGAGGAATGGATAACCAAACTATGGTACATACACACAATGGAATACTATGCAACCCTAAAGAATAACGTAGAATCTGCAAAACACTTTATAACATGGATGAACTTGGAGGACCTTATGCTGAGTGAAATAAGTCAATCACAGAAGGATAAATATTGTATTAGTCCATTACTGCAAAAAGTCAAGGAAAGTTTTATATAGGGAGTTTTCTTTGTTGGTTACAAGGGGTGGGAGGGGAAGGGAAGGGAGGGGAGGGAACACTGTTAGATAGTTAGAGACAATTATTGATTTGGGTGAAGAGAAGGGCAATGTAACAAATGTGAGTGATCAACATGGTGGCATTGAGGAAAAGGAAGACATAGAGTGGTACATGAGAGGTACAGACAACAAAAATGAAAACAAAGATGAACCCTTTTACACATACAGTGCTGGGTTGTCAGTGAAGGCAAACATGGATATACGGGTTGATAGATCAGTGGACAGACTGAACTATTAGGTATGTCTATGCAGGGGGTAGGAGCTCTGGTAGCATAGTGCCTAAGGCATTGGACTGCTAACTAGAAGCCTGGTGGTTCAAACCCACCAGCCACTCCTCGGAAGGAAGGTTGGGCAACCTACTTCCATAGTGATACCACCTCGGAAACCCAAGGAGGGGTCACTATGAGTTGGGTCTGACTCGACAGCACTTAACAACAACAACAACATGCAGGGGGTAGTGGGTCCAAGACTGTGTATAGGGTTGGCAGAAAATGTTTCTACAAGTGTAGTGGTATGTTCTGTAAGAATTCCCAGGTATATAGTAGAACTGACAAGGGGCAAGGTTGTAGTCACTTCTTGGGCACAGTCAGCTACCCAGAGGGAGCAAGTAGTTGTACCTGTGGCTCAGGACCGTAGTCACAGGAGACATCAAGCTCATTTGACATTACATACTACACAAAACATTATTCCACATCCTACTTTGGCGAGTAGCAAATGTGATCTTAAAAGCTTGCAAGCGGCCATGTAGATGCAACGATGGGTCTCTCCTCATCCAGAGCAAAGAAGAATAAAGAAATCTAAAGATTCATGGAAAGAGTTAGTCCAAATGATTGGTACACCATGCGATCCTCAGCCTATACTACTATGAGACCAGAAGAACTAGATGATGCCCAGCTACCACTGTCAACCACTCAGAGGGGAATCTCTGTAGGAGATTCTGGATAGAGTGTGAGAACATTGTGGAACAAAACTCAGAATCATTGCAAAAAGAAATAAAAGGACTAGGTTTGCTGGTCTGATAGAGCCTGATGGAACCACTGAGACTATGGCCCCTATCTGCCCTTCAGGTCTGGAATTGAACTCACTCCTTTGGCTTCCAGCCAAACAAAAGACAGGCACACAAGGTGAATATTTACACTAGGTAGATACACTCGTTGGAGAGAAAAATCATGGGAGAATAGAAGGGCTGTGTATTCACAGAGAGATAGCTCAGGGGCAGGAGTGTATGGAGGGGTGGACACAGGGAAGAGGTAACTATGAGGTGGAAATGGGGGGGGGCGCTGTTGCATTGTGGTAAATTGTAGTCAATGCTACGAGACAAAGTGTATGTGATCTGTTCTATGGAAAGTGAATTCGCTCTGTAAATCTTCACCCAAATCACAATAAAAATTAAATAAATGAATAAATAAATAAAGACAGAGAAAAAAGAAAATTTATAAAATTGACAAACTATTGGCAAATTTAACAAAGGAAAAGAGGGAGAGAATACAAATAACACAAATAAGAAATGAATTGGGCGATGTCACAACAGAACCAACTGATATAAAATAGATAATACCAGGATACTACGAAGTACTATATTCTAACAAGTCTGAAAATGTAGAAGAAAAGTACAGATTTCTAGAAACATACTACTTACCTAAACTAACACAGACTAAGGTAGAAAATTTGAACAGATCCATAACAAAAGAAGAAATAGAACAGGTCATAAAAAATTACCAACTGAAAAAAGTCCTGGCCCAGATGGTTTCACTGGAGAATTCTACCAAACATTCACAAAAGAATTGACACCAAACCCACTAAAACTATTCCAGAACTTAGAAAAGGATGGAATACTCCCAAATTCATTTTAAGAAGCAAGCATAACCTTAATACCAAAACCAGGCTAAGATATCACTAAAAAGGAAAACTACAGATCAATATCCCTCAGGAATGTAAATGCAAAAGTCCTGAACAAAAATCCTAGCTAATAGACTCTAACAAAGAAGAATCAATAAGCAACTTATGGCACATACACACAATGAAATACTATGCATCACTGAAGAATAATGTAGAATCTGTGAAACACCACATAATGTGGATGAACTTGGAGGACATTATGCTGAGTGAAATTAGTCAATCACTGAAGGACAAATACTGTATTAGTTTACTATGGTAAAAGGGAGCTCTGGTAGCATAGTGGCTAAGACACTTGCCTGCTAACCAGACGGCTGG
>NW_006921848.1:3990156-3992202 GCF_000298275.1 Orycteropus afer afer | reverse complement strand
CCTACTTCCGTAGTGATACTGCCTCGGAAACCCAAGGAGGGGTCGCTATGAGTCGGGGCCGACTCGACGGCACATAACAACAACAACATGGTAAAAAGTCAAGGAATGGTTTATATAAGGAAGGAAGCTTTCTTTGTTGGTTACCAAGGATGGGAGGGGAGAGGAGGGATTACTGCTAGATAGGTAGAGATAAGTATTGTTAGGGGAAGGGATGGGCAATGTACCAAAAGTGAGTAATCAACATGGTAGCACTGAGGAAGAGGAAGACAGAGAGAGGTACACAGGAGGTATAGGCAACAAGGAGGAACCCTTTTACACATACAGTACTGTGTTGTCAGTGATGGCAAGCATTGATCTACAGGTGCATAGATAGGTAGACAGACTGGATTATCAGGTATATCTAGGCAGGTGGGAGTGTGCCTATGATCATGAGTAGGGTTAGCAGATGATGTTTCTACATGTGTATCTGTATGTGCTGTAAGAATGTCCAGATGTATAGTAGAGCTTAAAAAGGGCAAAGTTGTGGTGACTTCTTGGCCACAGCAGCTACCCTGAGGGAGTGAATAGTTACTTGGACTTGCAGTCTTGAGACCATGGTTGCAGGGGACAGCAAGCTCAATTGGTGTAACATACTACATAAAACATTGTTCTACATCCTACTGTGGTGAATAGTGACTGGGGTCTTAAAAGCTTACAAACAGCCATCTAGATGCAATGATGGGTCTCTCCTCATCCAGAGAAAAGAAGAATGAAGAAAGCCAAAGGCACATGGAACAATTAGTCAAAGGGACTGGTAGACCATACGAATCTCAGCTTATATGACTATGAGACCAGAACTAGATGGTACCCAGCTACTGTCAACCACTCAGAGGGAGATCAATGCAGAAGATCCTGAATACATTAGGAGAAGAATGTGGAACAAAACTCAAAATCATAAAAATGACCAGCTTTGCTGCTCTGATAGAGCCTGGTGAGACTCTTAAGACTATGGCCCCTAGTCAGCCTTCAAGTCTGGAATTGAACTCACTCCTGTGTCGTCCAGCTAAACAATAGACAGGCACATGGGTGGCCATTTACATCAGATAGATGTACTCCTTGGAGCAATCATTCATGGCAGAACAGAAGGGCAGTGGTTGCACAGTGAGACAGCTCAGGGACTAGGGGGATGGCGAGAATACACAGAAAGGAAGGACACAGGGAAGAGGTAATTACATGAGGAAGTGGGAAGAGAGCTGTTACATTGTGGGGAATTGCAGTCAATGTCATGAAACAAAATGTGTATGAACTGTATAGAAAATGAATTTGCTCTATAAACTCACTCAAATCACAATAAAAATAAAAAGGGGGGGATGTCAACCAGATAACATAAATGGAATGGCTTCATAAATTGTAATGCTTAAAAGAACTGAAAGACCATGCAAATCTCATATAACTGAGGTTTGCATGGTCTTTATTATATTTAAAATATGTACATGTTTAGGAAATATATTGTTCTTGAGGAGGTCTGGTGGCATAGTGCCTAAGGCATTTCACTGCTAACCAGGTTCAAAACCCATGAGCTACTCCTCAGAAAGAAGATTGGGCCATCTACTTGCACAGAGATACCTCCTCAGAAAGCCTAGGAGGGGTCACTGTGAGCTGGAATCAACTCAATGGCAGTGAGTTTGGTTTGGTTCAGTTCATTATTTTTGAGAATAAAATAACATCAAGTAAAGTAAACTGTTTAACTTGAATAGGAAAAGACAATCTGAAATCAATTATAATTTGATACTTGGTTTAAGCTTATCTCCTTAATCATTTTAAAAATGATATATTGGACAATTGCTAAATCCAGAAATAGTTTTGTATACAAAAACTTATACATTGTTAATACATATCTTTTTCATCTAAGATTAAACATACATCTTCAATTAACTAGAAGAAGGACCATTTATCATACAGAAGCTAGAGACCTGGTTGTATGTTGTTGTTGTTACGTGCCGTCAAGTTGGACCTGACTCGTAGCGACCCCTCCTTGGGTTGCTGAAGCAGTATCACTACGGAAGT
>NW_006921848.1:3966213-3989721 GCF_000298275.1 Orycteropus afer afer | reverse complement strand
CCTTCCGAGGAGTGGCTGGTGGGTTTGAACCGCCAGCCTTCTGGTTAGCAGTCAAGTGCTTTAGCCACTATGCTACCAGAGCTCCTGTATCATACATAGGTCATTAATGTGCAAAATAGATAGTAGATTTTTTACTATTGTCAATGTCAGAGGATAAGACTGTCAATAAGTGAGTAGTGGGTGTATTTTCTTTGTCATTCAAACAAATTATAGTTTGAGAATAAAATTCTTCATATTTTTTCTAAAAAGGATTTTCTTTATTTTCCACTCTAGGTATTGTATCTTGAAAGTCTATCCCTCTTTTTATTTGAAAGAATTTTTCTTCCATTCTTTCTTCCCAGTTACTATTTCTGAGTAAAAAAAAGCCCAGATAATGGTGTCAACAACCATTTTGTCATGCTCGTGGTTTCTGTGGGTCAGGAATTTTGTGAGGGAAGAACAGGGATGGCTTATCTCTGTTCCATAATTTCTGGATCCTCAACAGGAAAACTGGAACATTGGGTTCTGACACAATCTGGAAGCTTCTTCAATCATATGTCTGGTATCCAGGCTAGAATAACTCAAAGGCTGGCTCAGCTGGGACTCTTTGATAATAGCACCTAAACATGACTTTTCCATATAGTTTTGAATGGTTACACCATGATGGGTGTACTCCAAGAGGTACAATGTTGAAAACTATTGTTGTAAGAGCCAGGCAGAAGTTGACCTAGACTTAGAAGTCACTAGGTATCTCTTTTACTGCATTTTTATTGGTTACCAGAGAGTCATAACATCGTTGTTAGTTTTTCTTTGCTGCTGTAACAAATTACAACTAATTGAGCAGTTTCAAACAAAACAAATCCATTAACTCACTGTTCTGTAAATCAGAAGTTGCATGGCTCCTCTTCTGTGGATCTCAGAAAACTCAAATCAAGGTTTCAGCAGCCTGTGCTCTTATTTAAAGGCTGTGGGGGAACATCCACATCCAACCTCATTCAGGTTCAACAGAATCGAACATTTCTGTCTCACTTTCCTCTTCTGACACAATTCAGTTCTTCACAGTTGTAGGGCTGTGGTTCCTACTTCTCTCATGCCTATCAGCCAGGATCCTCTTAGATTCTTAAAGCCACCTGTATTCCTCAATACATTGCCCCTCATTTTCAGGTAAACAATGACATCAAATCATTCTCATACTTCAAATCCCTCTGACTTCCCATTCCAGTCCATCTCTTCTCCTGCCTCCAGCCAGAGAAAGTTCTCTACTTTTAAGGGCTCATCATTAGATAATCCAAGATAATATCTCTATTTTAAAGCCTAACCTTCATTGCATCTACAAACTTCCTTTGGCCATATAACATACCGACAGGATCCAGGGATTAGGGTATGGATGTGTTTGGGGAGATGTTCTACTTATCAGAGGATACAGATTCCACCTCTAAAGGGGAAATGGCAATGCTGTATTTTAGGAAATCAAACTGGGAGACACTGTTGCAAACATTTTTTGAAAACACAGTCTGCCACATGTTCCTTATCTCTTTTTCTTCCTCCTCAAATTAGAAATGAGTAGAATAATATTAGTAAAAACTGCTGAAGAGTGTTTCCATTTGACAGTAAATGGACCTATTTATAGTTTTCTTTAAGAAAATCAGGTGTGATATTCAGGGGAAAATCCAGGCAGCTTGTTTTGTTTTATTTGTTCTTGAGAATCATTATGTCATGTGGCAAACTCAGGTGTGTTTCCTAGATCCCCTTCAGAGAAGGACTTGCTGCACAGCTGCAGAGAGGGTGCTTAACGTCCAACCTCCAACTATCGGGTCCTTCAAGTTCTGGCTTAGTTGCAGGAAGTTACATCATCTGATGTCACTTCCTTGAGTAGCTTGTATCTGGTGAGTGTTGTTGTTGTTACGTGCCGTCGAGTCGGACCCAACTCATAGTGACCCTTCCTTGGGTTTCCAAGGTGATACCACTAAGGAAGTAGATTGCCCAACCTTCCTTCCAAGGAGTAGCTGGTGGGTTTGAACTGCCAGCTTTCTGGTTAGCAGTCAAGTGTCTTAGGCACTACACTACCAGAGCTCCCATCTGGTGACTAAGTGCAATAAATGTATAAAAGCCCAGATTTTTTTTTTTTTTTTTGGCCCTATATGAAATACTCTGGTGGGCAATGCTTTCTCCACAAATCTTTGTTAGTTTTGCTCTGTCAAACCATGGTTTGATTTCCTTGTTGGCTCAATTCTGTTAACCACCTATCTCCTCTTAGGTGTTGATCTCTGATGAACATCTTTCACTCAAGACTATCTAAGAATCTGCTTTGGAAACTCCAACCTTTGACACTTGATACCAGTTCTGGTTACTTAGTGTTGCTCTGACAGGAATATACCACAACTGGAATGACTTGAACAAACAGGAGTTTATTCTCTTACAGTTCAGGAGGCTAGAAGTCTGAGTTCAAAGTGCCAGGCTCTAGGGGCTGTGTGAAAGCCCTTCAACCTTGGGCTGCAGCTCCACCTCTTGCTCCTGGCCCACTGAAGGTAGAGGCACCTCTTCACTCAGGTAGCTACTAGCTGCTGAGGCTAACAACCCCAAGTCAACAAATAAAATGGCACAGTCCTGATGTGACCAAACCACATGGCAGGCTATTAATTCAAGTCAATTTTAAGTCCCAAGGTCGCCAGAGCTTGGCAGGCTGCTGAGCAATGACATGGCTACATTCAGGGTCCAAGTGTGCCATAAGATCAAGACTATTCTTCAGGCTTTTCCTTATATACAGAAAGCAGACCACATTCCTTAAGGCAGCTACTCAGCTGCTCCCAGTAGATTTCACCATGGAGTTGATTACCAGTCTCATCATGGGGAATACTACATCCAGCTGCCCAGCCACTCAACCAGGCCCAGCCAAGTTGACACACAAACTGAACTAGCACAATACCAGAAGGGATCTGAGAAAGCAGGTGTAGGTATGGGGTTTTGGAACTGGATTATTCAAAACTCAGGTAGCAATGAGGACCCCATCACAAATGTCTCTGGCATAAAGTATTAAGGTATATGACTGGAGGGATGCACTAGTGAGAATGACATACTAGATTGTTAGATGTGTACAGAAAATAGGATCTATAAGGATTTAGCCAGTGGACCTGGAGGAGTATACATATGACAGGATTGTGAGGGTGTGTAATCTAAGGTGTTAAATGACAATTGGAAGCAAAGAAGATAGATGGCAAATAAACATATGAACTGATGACTAACACCATATATAATTCCCATTGCCATTGAGTCAATTCAGACTCATAACGACCATTTGGGGCAGACTAGAAAGTCCCATAGGATTTCCAAATCAGAAAATCTTTATGGAAGCAGACTGCCACAACTTTTGACTATGAAGCAGCTGGTGGATTCAAACTACTGACCTTTTGATTAGCAACTGAGTACTTCACCACTGTGATACCAGGATTCCTTCATGTCCTTAGAGAATTGCAAATTAAACAATAACAAGAAAGCACTACATACCTATTGCTGTTGTTATTATGTGCCGTCGAGTCGGACCTGACTCATAGCGATCCCTCCTTGGGTTTCCAAGGCAGTATCACTACGGAAGTAGATTGCCCCATCTTCCTTCTGAGGAGTAGCTGGTGGGTTTGAACCGCCAGCCTTCTGGTTAGCAGTCAAGTGCCTTTAGGCACTATGCTACCAGAGCTCCTACATACCTACTAGAATGGCTAAAATGCAAAACACTGACAACACTGCATGCTGATGACGATAGGGAGGAACAGGAATTCTCACTCTTTGCTGGTGGGAATGCAAAATGGTACAGCTATTTTGGAAGAAAGTTTTGCACTTTCTTACAAAGTTAAACTTAATTTTACCACATGATCCAGAAATTATGCTCCTTGGTGGTTAACCAAATGAGTTGACAAGGTATGTCCACACAAAAACTGGCACACAAGTGTCTGTAGAGCCTTTATGCATAATTGCCAAAATTTGGAAACAAATATGATATCCTTCATAATCCAACTGTGGTACAATCTATAAAATGGGATATTATCTGTTGCAGTCAATTCCAATTCATAGCGACCCTATAGGACAGGATAGAACTGCTCCCATAGAGTTTCTGAGGCTGTAAATCTTTTAAAGACACACATTGCCACATCCTTCTCCTGTGAAGAGGCTGACGGGTTTGTGCCCACCCTCTGGTTAGCAGCTGAGCACTTTAACCAGTTTGCTGCTGGAGCTCCTAATGGAATGTTATGCAGCAATAAAACAAAATGAGCTGACAAGCCATAAAAAGACATTGAGGAACCTTAAATATATATTGCTAAGTGACTAAAGGTGGGTTGAAAAGGCTGGATACTGTATGATTCTCGCTACATGACATTTTGGAAATGGCAAGACTATAGAGAGTAAAAAGATCAGTGTTTCCAAGGATTTGGGGAAAGGAAGGGAGGAATGAATAGCTATAGCTCAGGGGAATTTTAGGGCAGAGAAACAATTCTGTGTGAAACTATAGTGGTTGATACATGACATTTTACATTTTTCAAAACCAATGAAACTACACAACACAGCTTGAACCCTAGTGTAAAATATGGAATTAAGTAGTAATGTATCAATATTCATATACTAATTGTAACAAATGTCCCACACATATAGTTAGTAATTACTAAAAAGATGTTAGTAATAGAGGTGACTGTGGAGAAAGAAGGGATATATGGGGGGCTGTCTGTACTTTATGCTCAAGTTTTCCTTAAACCAAAACCTCTAAAGAAATGAAATCTATTAATTTTTGTAAATAATAATAATTGGCTAGGGAATAGTTTATTGGCTTGGAAGTACTTTCTCATACTCAGGATTTTACACACTAGCAACTAACCCAGGAGATTATATGAGCTCTCAACTACCACAGCTTCTAGAAAAATAGAAAAAGTAATAGGCCATGAGAGGAAAAGCTGAAATGCAGAATTACTGTGGCAGATGGTGGATGAAAACATTGAGAAGCTTAGGGAACTAAGTGTGCAGGAAAGTATATGTTAGACACAACCAAACGACCTACCAGAAGACTTTGCTCCAAAGGAAAACCAATATGGCACAGCATTTAAAGCCATAAGAGTGTGCTGGTGACAGGGGCTCTTGCATCTCTAAAATGTTTATGGTGGAACTACTGTCCTCTGCAGTTCAGAAGTGTGGTTACAGAACTTGGCTCACCATAGCAATGGGGCTGAGAACAATAAAGTTCACAGTACTTAACTACCAGAAATCAGTGTATAGCAACATAATAGTGGACCAGAAGACAGGCAACTTCATAGAATGTTATGGTGACGATCATAGAGTATGGTGTAGAAAGGCAGAAAATAGGCACCTGACAAGGGCACTACTCAAACCAGCAGGAGATGGACTAAGTGGGAGGGAGAGGGCAGTCACCTTCATTAAAAAAAAAACAAAAAACCACAAATCCTTGTCCTGTTCCCAGCCTCAGTTTTTAGAACTAGCACTCTTTAACTAGAGAAGTAGTTGGTCACCCTAGGAATAACACCCTGAAACACGATGACAATTATACTTGAACAATTCCCTCAGTCCTTCCTCAAAGGAACCTTCAGCCAGTATCAAAAAAGGATGATATTCAGATATTATGACACTAATGGACAGAGTATATAACTGGACATTGACATTACAGAGCCAAAGTTTCATCATGCCTCTTCTCATAGTTCGGGCATAGGGATATTTATACATACATATTACCTGAGCATTATTTATATATGTACTTATATTTTAATAATGTCCAGGTATTACATTTATTAGATTGGATTATATTATATTACCTGGCCATTATTAATATAATAAATATAATCAATAGAATAGTTGCTCCACTTAATAAAAGGAGTTCTTGCCAAAGTTCAGCTTACAGAGAGTTCGCAGGATCAGCGACCCATCTAATGGTCATTTTGCCAGCCAATAGGAGAAACTCCTACATTAAATTCTTGATCTGTGAGGCAAAAGCTATTATAATGAACAAGGCCAAGTGGAAGCTTCTGAAACTACCTTACTCCACACTACCAAGATAGTAAGTTAAAAAAAAAAAAAAATTGCAAAAGAAGTAGAACAAGCTAAGTAGATTAGTGCCACCTTCCAAGACCTAAAGGAGACAGGATGGTGATTTCCATGATATTTTTTTTTACTAAACTGGCATTCACTGAAAGTATAACTTCTGAATTATCATTGTAAACTATTACAAACTCAATGAGGTAGTAGCCTTGATTGTTGCCCTCATGCTAGAGAAGATTTATACAGCTTCAAGTACACAGCATGGGGTCATTAATTGGGTGAATACATTCTTTTCTATGCCGATCAGAAAAGAAAATGAAAAATGGTTTACATTCACATGGAATGAGCAATAATATATATTTAGAATTTTGCTACAAGGCTCTGCTAACTCTCCTGCCTTGTCTTATGATATAATATTAAGAGGTCTGACATGCCACAGAACATCACATTGATCCATTATGCTGATAGGATTATATTTAACAAACTGGATGGACAAGAGGTGGAACGTGGGAGTTCTTGGCAAGACACGTGCACTCCAGTCAGTGGAAGATAAATACAGTGAAGTTCAGAAACCTTCCACCTTTGTGAAAATTTGTAAGGATCCAGTGGTAAGAGGTACACCAGGATATCCCATCCAAAGAAAAGATAAAATATTACACTTTGCACCTCCTACCACGTGATAGATAAGGTTGTGTGTCAATTTGACTGAGCCATAATTATCAGTGATTTGGCAATTATGAGATAGTCATCCCCCATAATGAGATCTGATATAATGTAATCACCTGTATGATGAGATCTGCTATTGGTAGCCAATCGGATGAAAGGGAGTTTCCTCAGGGTGGGGGTGGGGGGCTTCTTCTAATATATATGAACATTCTGGAAAAGGTTTCTGGCTTTTTGCTGGATCTTGATTCTGCATCTGGCTCATCATCAGAGCTCTGGTTCTTTGGACTTGAACCAGCAGCCTACTGAATTGCCTGCCGATCTTGTGATTGTTGGCTTTGCAGCCTGTGAGTCAGCAGCCTGCCATCTTACCTGCTGATCTTGGATTTGTAAGCCTCCACAGCCAGGAGCCTGCAATCTTGGGTTAGTCAGCCCCTGCAGCTATAAGTCAGGAAAAGCCTCCAGCCCAATGTATGACCCACAAACTTGGGACTTGCAAGCCTCTACAACCATGTGAAGCTCTTCCTGGAGATAAACCTCTCTCTATATATGTGTATGTACACATACACACACACAAACACACACATGTACATAAACAGACATTTGATGCTGAGACTGGTTCTAGAAAATCATAAGGATGGGTTTTCCAAATTGGTTCTCGAGTCGGACTACTTTTAAAGGCACTGATGAAGGTGGTGGATAAGACATTTGGATGCTAACCAGAAGGTTAGTGGTTTAAACCCACCAGCTTCTCTGCAGGAAGAAGATGAGGCAATCTACTTCCATAAAAATTCACAGCCTCGGAAACCCAATGAGGGTCTCATGAGTCAGAATCAACTGGATAGCAGTGAGTTCTAGGTTTCTAGGATGACTCTGCCTCCATTAGTCAAGAGGGTGCTGCTAGTCCATGGCATAAGTTAGCAATATTAGTATGCAAAACATCACCATCAATAGATCAAGTATTTGTGAGAAGCAAGGTTCTGGGTGATCACATGTTTGATACTTCTCTGCAATTTTGTCAGAATGAGAAGTATAAGGAAGCTGGTTGATTGGTCCTACTTATGCTAAACAAAGGGTGAAAGAAAGAGATGAGCTCAGTGGTTTGGAATCACAACTTCAGCCCTGCATAAAAGAACTGTTTCCACTTGTGCCATGAAAGAATTAAAGGCTTATTTATTGTAGTAACAGAGCTGATATTGCCAAAAACCCAACACAGAGTCTTATTATCAGAGTGGCTAAATTAAAATGTCAATTGAATTCCCAACCTTGAATGGTGTCTGAAGTTAAAGTGAGGCCATTGATTGAAAAGAAATGGGAACCTGAAACTTGAGGTGGGACATATGGGCATATAATTAGGAATCTGGGGTATTGATCCCCTAAGTTACATTGAACCACTCCTGCCAGCAGAACCGGCTCTCTTACTCTCATTTGGTGTAGACTAACCCAGCTGTGTCTGAAGAGTCATTGTCTGAGATATTACCTGGAGTGATCCCTGTGTCACTGTCTGGGGCATTGCCTCAGGAAGATGCCTTGCAAGACATTGCTAAATGATCCCAGGAACCACCATGATCACCATATTTGTTTCTAGACTATATCCCAGTGAGCCCCAGAAGGGACGTACGAAGTGTGACCCAGTGTATGATACACTTCAGAACTGCTTATTTTTTCTAATTTGTTGTTATGTGCTGTCAAATCATCTCCAACTCATAGAGACCCTATGTACAACAGAACAAAACACTGCTCAGTCCTTTGCCAGCCTCACGATCCCTACTATACCTGAGCCCATCATTGCAGCCACCTTGTCAGTCCATCTTGTTGAGGGCCTTCCCCTCTTTCATTGACCCTCCACTTTACCAAGCATGACATTCTTCTCCAGAGAATGGTCCCTCTGACAACATGACCAAAGTAAATGAGATGAAGTCTGGCCATTCTTATTTTCAAGGGGCATTCCAGCTGTACTTCTCCCAGGACAGATTTGTTAGTTCTTTCAGCAGTCCATGATACTTTCAGTATTCTTTGCCAACACCGCAACTCAAAAGCATCAACTTTTCTTTGGTCTTCCTTATTCATTGTCCAGCTCTCACATGCATAAGAGTCGACTGAAAATACCACAGCTTGGGTTAGGTGCACCTTAGTCTTCAAGGAGACATCTTCGCTTTTCATCACTTGAAAGAGGTCTTTTGCGGCAGATTTGCCCAATGCAATACGTTATCTGATGTCTTGACTGTTGCTTCCATTGACATTGGGTGTAAAAGCAAGTAATATTTTTCTAATATGTATGAACAAAACCTGAAGAATATGTTTTAGAATGGCTATTAAGGGTGTAGGATGATCGTGCAAGGAACATAAAGTTGAATCAGTCTGGATTTATTGATTTGGGCCCACTAAGCACAGATTCTTCATTCACTGTTTCAGATTGAGAGGTTAGGAAAGGATTTAATGGTTGGTTTACTAAAGCACAGATTATGCAATGACTTACACTAAATCAAGTTGAAGTATCAGACCAGCCGTGGTATACTCTAGAAGACATCCAAAGGCTTAGGGAAATTGACATGTTAGAGTGGATTTATCAGATTAGATTCACAGACCTACACACGGAGTGCCCACAGGCACACTTTTTACCACAACTGTGAAGAACAAATTTGTGAAGGGATCTCCAGCATCTTTAAAGCAATTCCTGCTGTGACTCTATTTTATGTAAATTAGATTTGACAGTGGAAACTGCCCTAATTGAATTAAGACAGCTAATTACAATGAGGTTGATAGGACCCCATGGTGCTAAGGGCCAAGTGGCAGCACTTAGTCAACAAAGACAAGGTGAATGTGGTTACTGTAATGGATAGCAGAATCAAACAGTAATCAAAATAGTCTGATTCATATGGATTTATGACATTGGCTATTTAGCTATGGTGTCCCTAGGAGTGAAATTGGTGGGAAATCTACTAAATACTTACTTGAACTATACAAATGGAAGAATTCTAGGTTACCAGAATACAGAGTTATGGGCCCTCAGTCAATTCCCAGACTTGAGCCAGTTTTTAAACCCACAACTTCTTGAATGAAGGGGAGACCACGTCCCCTTAAGGAAGGACCTCATTATACTACCAAAATTTATACTGTTAACATTTTTCCCAGCTTTCCCCAAAGAGATCTATAGCCTATTACTAGAGTGACTGTTCACTGGGCCAAAGGAAATAATCAGCCTTTTGGGGGATTAGTGGACACTAGCTCTGAATTGACCCTAATTTCAAACCAAAAAATAAAACCAAACCCACAGCCAGCAAGTCGATTCTGGCTCATAGTGACCCCCATTGGGTTTCCAAGGTGGTGGTAAAATCTTTACAAAAGTAGATTACCCCATCTTCCTTCCATGGAGTGGCTGGTTGGTTTGAACTGCCAACCTTCTGGTTAGCAGTCAAATGCCTTAGACTGTGCCACCAGAGCTCCATGACACTAATTCTAGGAGACCCAAAATGTCACTGTGGCCCATCAATCTGAGTGGAGACATATGGAGGAAAAGTTATTAATGGAGTCTTAGCTCAGGTTCATCTCACAGGGTGTCTAGTGGTTCCCTGAATCCATCTTGTAGTGATTTCCCAAGTTTCAGAATGTATAATTGGAATGGACATACTCAGCAATTGGGCAAACTACCACACTGAATCCCTGATGTGGACTGAGAGCTATTATGGTGTGAAAATCCAAGTGGAAATCATTAAAACGGCCCCTAACTAGAAAAATAGTAAACCAAAAGCAATACCTCATTCCTGGAGGGTTTGCAGAGATTAGTGCCACCATCAAGGACTTGAAGGATGTAAGGGTGGTGATTCCCACCACATCCCTATTTAACTCACCTATTTGGCCTGTGCAAAAAGTGGATGGATTTTGGAGGATGACTGGATTTTTGAAAATTTCACCAGCTAGTGATACCAATTGCAGCTACTGTTCCAGATGTAGTTTCATTGGTAAGACATTTGCACAATAAAAGGTGAGAAATTAACCCAACAAAAATTCAGGTGCCTTCCACCTCAGTGCAATTTCTAAGGGTCCAGTGATGTGGGACATATTGAGACACTCTACTAAAGTGATGGATAAGTTACTGTATCTAGCCAATCTCACAACTAAAAAGGAGTCACAATGCCTGGTGAGCCTTTTGGGTTTTGGAAGCAACATATGCTTCATTTGGGTGTGCTACTCCAGCCTTTAAGTGTCCTGAAAAGCTGCTAGTTTGGAGTATAGCCCAGAACAAGAGAAGTCTCTGCAATAGATTCAGGCTGCCATGTAAGCCATTCTGCCACTTGGGCCTATGATCCAGCTGATCCAATAATGTTTGAAGTGTCAGTGACAGGTAGAAATGCTATTTGGAGTCTTTGGCAGGCACCTATTAGTGAATCACAGAACAGATCCTTAAAATTTTGGAGCAAAGCCCTGCCATCCTCTGCAGATAACTACTCTCCTTTTGAGAAACAGCTTTGAGCTAGTTATGGGGCATTAATAGAGTCTGAATGCCTAACCATGGGCCACCAAGTCACCATGTACTCTGAGCTGCCTGTTGTGAACTGGGTGTTCTCTAACCCACAGAATCATAAAGTTGTGCATGAACAGCAACACTCCATCATTAAATGAAAGGGGCATATAAGAGATCAGGCTCAAGCTGGACCTGAAGGCACCAGTAAATTGCATGATAAAGTGGCTTAAATGTCTATGGGCTCTGTTCTGGTTACCTAGTGCTGCTCTGGCAGGAATATATAAAAAACGAGATGGCTTGAACAAACAGAAGTTTATTCTCTTATAATTTTGGTGGCTTTAAGTCTGAGTTCAAAGTGCCAGGCTCTAGAGGCTGGGTGAAAGCCCCGCAACTTCGGTTTCAGCTCTGCCACATGCTCCCAGCCCACTGAAGCTGGAGGCTTTTTTTCATTCAGCTACTGGCTGCTGAGGCTCACAAGCCAAAGATTGACAAGTAAAAAGGCACAGTCCCAATGTTACCAAACAACATGGCAGGCCACTAATTCAAGTCCAGATGAAGTCCCAAGATCAGCAGAGCATGGCAGGCTATTGAAAAACAACTTGGCTACATGCAAGGTTTAAATATTCCAAAAGGCTAGAGACTATTCCCAAAGCTGTTTCTAATATATGGGAAGCAGACCACATCTCTAAAGCAGATACTCAGCTGTTCTAATAGACACCATGGAGTTGATTACCAGTCTCATCATGGGGAATAACTACATCCAGCTGCCCAGCCACTCAACCAGTCCCAGCCAAGTTGACACACAAACTTAACTACCACAGTCACCACTCCAGTCACATGACCTAACTTCTCCCAGTCTGCATCTATGACATCATAGTAAGTTTCTTTTGACCAGTTGACTGAGGAAGAGAAAACTCATTCTGGTTTACAGATGGCTCTGCATGATATGCAAACACAACTAGAAAGTGGACAGCAGCAGCACTGCAGCCCCTTTCTGGGACCTCCCTTAAGGAAAGCAGTGAAGGGAAATCCTCCCAATGGGCAGAGTACTAAGCAGTGCATCTGGTTGTTCACTTTGCTTGGAAGAAGAAATACCCAGATGTGTGATTGTATGTTTATTCCTGAGCTGTGGCTAGGGGTTTGTATGGATGATCAGAGACATAAAAGAAAGATAATTGGAAAATTGGTGACAAGGAGGTATAGGCAAGAGGTATATGGATAGACCTTTCTGAATGGGCCAAAGAAGTGAATCTGTGTGTTATGTTAATGCTTACCAAAGGGTGACCTCAGCAGAGGTGGATTTTAACAATCAAGTGGATAGGATGACATGTTCTTCTTTCCCCAGCCATTCCTGCCATTGCCCAATGGGCTCATGAACAAAGTGGCCATGGTGACAAGAATGGAGGTTATGCATGGACTTAGTAACATTGAATTTCACTCACCAAGGCCAATTTGGCTACAGATACTGCTGAGTGTTAGTCTGTCAGCAGCAGAAACCAACACTGAGTCCATGTTATGGAAACGTTCTTCTGGGGGATCAGCCAGCAACCTGGTAGCACATTGATCATATTGGACTACTTCCAACAATAGAAAGGGCAGTATTTTGTTCTTACTGGAATAGACACTTGCTATGGATACAGATTTGTCTTCCCTACAAATAATGCTTCTGCCAAAACTACCATCCATGGACTTAGAAAATGCCTTACCTACTATCATCATACCCCACACAGCATTGAATTTGATCATGGACTCACTTCATAGCAAATGAAATGTGGCAATGGGCCTAGTTTCATGAAAGTCATTGGATTTACCATTGCGGTAGTTCAGTTTGTGTGTCAACTTGGCTGGGCCTGGTTGAGTGGCTGGGCAGCTGGATGTATTATTCCCCATGATGAGACTGGTAATCAACTCCATGGTGAAATCTACTGGGAGCAGCTGAGTAGCTGCCTTTGGGATGTGGGCTGTTTCCCATATATAAGCAGCAGCTTGGGGGAATGGTCTCTAGCTTATGGCACGCTTGGACCCTGAATGTACCCATGTCGTTGCTCAGCAGCCTGCTATGCTCTGCTGACCTTGGGACTTACAATGGACCTAAGTTAATGGCTTGCTGTGTGGTTTGATAACATCGGGACTGTGCCTTTTTACTTGTGAACCTCGGGGCTTCTCAGCCTCAGCAGTCACCAGCTGTTTGAGTGAAGAAAGGCCTCTAGCTCCAGTGGGCCATGAGCAGGAGGCAGAGCTGGACCGCAAGGTTGAAGGGCTTTCACCCAGCCCCTAGAGCCTGGCACTTTGAACTTGGACTTAAAGCCTCCAAATTGTAAGAATAAACTCTTGTTTGTTAAGGCCATACCATTTGTGGCATATATGCTTGTCAGAGCTGCACTAGGTAACCAGAACAACCATGTTCTTCATCAAGACACAATTACAGCACCAGCTTGGTGGCAATACCTTGCAGGGTTGAGGCTATGTTTTCCAGAAGGCTATACATGCTCTGGGAGCTCTGGTAGCATAGTGGCTAAGACACTTGCCTGCTAACCAGATGGCTGGCGGTTCAAACCCACCAGCCACTCCTCGGAAGGAAGGTTGGGCAATCCTACTTCTGTAGTGATACTGCCTCGGAAACCCAAGGAGGGGTCACTATGAGTTGGGTTTGACTCGACGGCACATAACAACAACAACAACAACATACATGCTCTAAAGCAGTGTGCAACATATTGCTGTTTCTCCAATAGCCAGGATTCACAGGTCCAGGAACCAAGGGTGGAAATGGGAGTGGCGTCATTTACTATTACTCCTAGTGACCCACTCATGACATTTTTGCTTTCTGTCTCTGCCGCAGAAATGGTTTGAAGGTCTGGAGGTCTTAGTTCCAAAGGGAGGAATATTCTCACATGGAGATACAATACTGACTTCATTGAATTGGAAATTAAGAACGTCACCTGGCCATTTTGGGTTCCTTATGCCTCTGTATGGGAGCTCTGGTAGCATAGTGGCTAAGACACTTGCCTGCTAACCAGACGACTGGCGGTTCAAACCCACCAGCCACTCCTCGGAAGGAAGGTTGGGCAATCCTACTTCCGTAGTGATACTGCCTCGGAAACTCAAGGAGGGGTCTCTATGAGTCAGGTATGACTCGATGGCACATAACAACAACAACAACAACAACATGCCTCTGTATCAACAGGCAAAGAACAGAGCTACTTCACTGGCTGGTGTGATTGATCCTGATTACCAGGGGAAAACTGGGTTAATATTATGTAATGGAGGTAAAGAAGAGTATGTTTGGAATACAGAAAACTTCTGTGGTGCACTTGTTACGGTCCTTCTAGACATGATCTTTGTGACTCCCAACAGATTACTGGGTGGAACTATACAAATGTAAGCTGCTTATAGCCCACCAGTGGGATAGGATAGCTTGTTAGTAATATAAATAAGGTATGTGACACATTTTTGAGGGTGGGACCATGGAAATAAGTTATATGGAACACTAATGTAGGGATTGGTCAGTTTTGTCGTTTCCCTAGGCTTAAAATGAGCCCTTCCAGAGGTGGAAAAGGGGGGAATCTCCCTGCCATCAAGAAAGACGAGCCAGATAGATAGTAGAGAGGAGCACATTCTTGGACCCCGAATCTCTGCTGTGGACCTCCTTGGCAGAGAGAATGGCAGAGAATTAGCAGAGAGATGGTGGCAGCAGAACCAAGAGTCATAAGACAGAATGGGTGGCTTGCTGGCCCTCATGGAACAAGAAAGCTGAGTGCTTCTAGGCAAGAGGCTTGCTGCAGAGTGGGGTGCTTCTACTGGGCACAACCAAAAGAGTTTTGTAACATTCACCTGAGCAGGGCAGAGGCCAGGCCGAGAGGCCAAGAGCCAAAGAGAGATATGCCAAAGGGCATGGCAGAGGGGAAGCTGTCTAAATTGAAGAATTGTATCCTCAGCATTCCTGAACCTGATTTGTAACTTGTTACTTCCCTAATAAACCCCATAATCATGACTATTGTCTGTGAGTTCTGTTTAGCCATTTCAGTAAATTATTGAATCCAGTTTAGAAGTAGAGAGTTCCATGGGAGAGACAGTTGGTGTCAGAAATGGTAAAAAGGTTGGACGGCAGTGGTATGTCTGAGGTACCCCTCATAGCAATCATTATTGGGCTGCTGATAATGATTCTGTCTCCTCCTTGTGAAGAAGGTCAGAGGAGGATGGTTCCCCCACATCCTTCTTGTAATTTTTTAGGTCATCTCTTAGTAATATTATGCCCTGTGATTGAAATCAATGCAAAGCTACAATAATCCAATTCTGACAGGAATACTAATGGCCCAGAGCCTTCTGGGATGAGGGTTTTGGTCACCCAACCAGGCAAAGAATCATGACCATGTGAGGTGCTTGATGAGGGCGAAGGGAATACAGAATGGGTAGTAGAAGAAGGCAGTTGTAGATACTAGCTATGACCACATGACTAGTTGCAGAGATGAGGATAATCATTGTATTGCTTCCTTGTATATGTGTGTGCATCAGATATATTTGTTTTCTTCACTTTTAAAGACATAAATTGGGCTAATGTATTTTCCACTGTATGCATGTTAGTTGTATCACATTAGGTGCAAGTATAATTTTATAATTGTCTTTATTTAAATATTATGTATTGTTTTTTATTGTTGTTATTGTTATGTGCTGTCAAGTCAGACTCGACTCATAGTGACCCCTCCTTTGGTTCCCGAGGCAGTATCACTACGGAAGTAGATTGCCCCATCTTCCTCCCAAGGAGTGGCTGGTGGGTTTGAACCGCCAGCCTTCTGGTTAGCAGTCAAGTGCCTTAACCACCATGCTACCAGAGCTCCCAATGTATTGTTTAAGGAGGTATATATAGGTGCTAAGTTGACAAGGGATGGACTCTAATGATTGAAGTTAGATGTCAGTTTGGCTGGCCTGTGATTTTCAGTGGTTCAGCAGCTATGATATAGTCATCCCCCATGGTAAGATCTGATATAATATAATAACCTTCATGATGAGATCTGCTATGAGCAGCCAATCAGTTGGGTGTTTCCTTGTGGGTGTGGCCTTCTTCCAAAATATATAGCTATTCTGGAAAACCTCTCTGGCTTTTTCTACAGTCCAGATCCTGCATTTGGCTCATCATCATCAGAGCTCCAGTTCTGTGGACTTGAACCAGGGACCTGCCAAACTGCCTGCCAATATTGGGATTGTTGCCTTTGCAGCCTTGGAGCCAGCAGCCTTCCTTCTTACCTGCCAATCTTGGATTTGTAAGCTTCTGAAGACTGACCGACATATGGCCTGTTGATCTTGGGTTTGTCAGCCTCTGAAGCTATGTGAGTCAGGAGATGCCATCAGCCTTATGTGTGGCTCTGGGACTTGGGACTTGCCAGCCTCTACAACTGTATAAGCCATTTCCTAGAGATCAATCAATCGATATATAACTTTCTGTGTTTCTTTTTCTCTCTGTCTTCCTCTGTATAAAAATAAGCACACACACAAGCTTCACTGGTTTTGCTTCTCTACAGAACTCAGCCTAAGACATAAATAGGAGGCATACCATTTCCTTATGTCTTGGGCCACACAATCCAGCAAATTCTATTGTGTCAGTGGTATTAGTGGGTGGGAAAAATATACAGTGTGGTTTGTGACAATCTCAACACTGCCACAATTGAAGATCTCTTTGGTTCTGAAGAAAGATCAAACCATCTACAACACAGATTTTCACACCTTTGAAAAACAACTCCTGGGTACTATGTCCAAATAGAATGACTGATCATGGGGCATCAAGTGACCACTCAGCAGGAATTGTCAGTCGTCTGCTTGATTCTGTCTTTCCACCAAGTTATAAGTTCAGGCAATTGTACATCTATGTTTGATCATAAGCAGGAATAGACACCACAAGCAAGAAGTTATCCCAGACTCCCATGGTACCTACAAATGCTAGATCAGCACACACCCCTTAACTCACACCAATGGAGGGTTCTCACAAAGCCATCTGAAGGATAAATTAAAAGGAAAAACTTGGTTTATGGATGTATTAGCCCATCATAGACAAGTGTATTAGTGTTTTTCTGGGGTATTCTTGAAAGATAGTGAGGGAAAATCTAATGATTTCTAAGCTCTCTAATTATGAGAGCTTCAAGTGGTACATGTGGTCATTCACTTTATGTAGACAAAGACATGACACAAGGTTAGAATATCTGCAGACTCCTAAGCAGTGACAGATGTCCTGGCTGCTGGTCAGAGGCCTGAAAGGAAAAAAATAAGATTGGTAGATCAAAGACAAAAATATCTGCAGTAGTAGTACATGGATGAGCATAGACAGGGAGTGGTCATAAAATATAAAAATGTTAATGTCACATGTTAATGTCCATCCTAACATCCACCACAGAAGAGACACCAAACAAGTAAGTACTCAAAGTGACCACTAGGCTAATGTCATCCGGATTCTAACTTTGGCTACTCCAGGGCAGATAATTTGGACACATAAACAAAGTGATAATGAGGCAGAGATGGAAACTATACACAGGCTTGAAAGCATGGACTGTGACTTGCCAAGGCTGATCCTATACTGCCTGATTGAATTGTGTCCCCCCAAAACATGTATCAATTTGGTTAGGCCATGATTCCCAGTGTGGTGTACTTATCTTTCATTATGTGATATGACATAATCATCCTCTGTTTTGTGATATGTGTTATAAATCCTCACCTCTATATGTTAATGTGGCAAGATTAGGGTGAATTGTATCTTGAGTCACAGTCTTGCAAGAGCATGTGACTCAAGTCCCACTCTTACTCAAGTCACCATCCCTACTCAAGTCACATCCTTGCTTGAGCCACACCTTTTATCTTACAAGAGATAAAAGGAAAGAGAAGGGAGCAGAGAAGGAGGGACCTCAGTACACCCAAGAAAGGAGAGCCAGGAGCAGCGTGTGTCCTTTGGACCTGGGATACCTGCACTGAGAACATCTAGATCTGGGGAAGACTGATGCCATGACACATGGAGGTCTCTAAGGAACCAGGAAACAGAAGCTAACGAGACAAGAACCTTCCTGCAGAGCCAACACAGAAAGAAAGCATCTTCCTAGAGCCAGTGTTCTCCTACAGCCAGCCCTCAAATTCAGACTTCTATCCTCCTAAACCATGAGAAAATAAATTTCTGTTTGTTAAAACCAGCCACTTTTGTTTATGTTTTAGCAGCACTAGATAACTAAGACAGAGCCTCATCAAGTATTCAGTCTTCGAGCAATAGAGACCAATTTTGAGGACTGAAAAGGCACCATTCCT
The DNA here is from genome assembly GCF_000298275.1 of Orycteropus afer afer. Classification (NCBI taxonomy): domain Eukaryota; kingdom Metazoa; phylum Chordata; class Mammalia; order Tubulidentata; family Orycteropodidae; genus Orycteropus; species Orycteropus afer. The sequence continues at coordinate 3,971,306 of NW_006921848.1, read as the reverse complement.
TAAGGAGCCAAATGACAATTTTGTCACAAGTTGACTACATTGAGCCCTTTCAATTCTAGAAGTGCAACACTTGATTTTCACAGGAATAGACATGTATTTCAGGTATGGTTTACATTTTCTGCATACAGGGTACTAGCCAACACTATTATTTGAGGGCTTTTACAGTGTTTGATCTACTTGCATGGGATGGGGTCTCATCAGACCAGATTTACTTTTCAGCAAAGGAGGTGCCTAAGAAGTTCCTTGATGATGTTATCTACTGGTATTACATTTACTGCATTCAGAGGTTTGTGGCCACATCAAGCAATGGAATGGACTGCTGGACTGTTCCTTTACTCTGCATTTTTGTTCCTTGCTCTTGACACTTCCTCCCCTTCCACAGTCATGCCTGGTATTTTGGGCTGACTTCAGTTTAGTGACATGAAGGCAGCCCCTCAGGAAAGTACTCCCCTCCACCTTCTGGAGCATCTTACATTCACCTGAGGAGATTTTCCACTGCTGCATGACATGATGTGTTAATCCAGTTTTCACAGCTCATGCTCCAGAGCAAAGACAACAGTCTGCAAGAATGGGGTGCCGTCCTGCAGAACTCAGTATATACATTAAATCAAGACTCTTACATGGCATAACATCCCCAAAATAAAGATCATATGGGTATAGAAGCAGGGAGTGGAAGGTAGAGTGATCTACTTACCAACACTCCCAAGGATCCTCTGGGGCACTTTGTGCTTTTGTCTACACAATTCTGGGCTCTAAACTGTTAGAAGTTCTCATCCTCAGAGAAGACACACTTTTTCCAAAGGTCACAGCCAGTATCTCATTGAACAATAAGCATTGACTGGGGCCTGTGCACTTTAAGTTCCAGGTGTCCAGGGATCAACAGAAAAGAATAAGAATCACTGTCTTAGCAGCCACTGGTTGACTTTGATCATCAGGAGAATATAAGACTGCTGTCATACACAGGGGGCAGAGAGGAATACATGAGGCAGTGTGAGTGGAACTCAGGTGATCCACACAGGCATCTGCCTATACCCGTTACCTAACTGGGACTGTAAAGAGATGGCTACATCAACCCCACCCTGAGAAGGACAAAATGACAAGGGGCTTGGATCTCATGGTAATGAGGATCACACCATCAGTTAGCCACTGAGGTTAGTAGAACTGGTAAGTGAGGGTAAGGAAAATCTAGAATGGATAGTGGAGGAGGAAGAAGATCCCAATTAAGTATGAATTTTGGTTCTAAGCACAACTGCAGAAGATAAGGCTATCATTCATCTTACTAACCTCCCATTTCTAAGCATCCATTCAGGAAGAGAGGCCACAGAAATCCTGGAAGAAATATTCCTTGCACATATATGAAATAGATCCAAGGGGGAGCAAAAAGTGAACTGTAATAGATGCAAAGATGCACCACCCAGATCCCCTTCAAGGAAGGAATCACTATGGAGAGTGCAGCCAACAGACTGCTCCACCGTTGGCTCCTTCAGAGTCAGCCTCGGCTGCAGCAAGCCACCTCATCTACATCTTCATTGAGCAAGACGGGTGCATAGTTCTGTTCATCTTCTTGAACACTGGATACTCTAATAGAAAATCCTCTCTGAAGCTCCATGCTGAGTAGGCCAAGGCTTCGAAGGACCTCTGCCAGAGCTTAATTTCTTCCTCTGCCTGATCTCATTTACTTTTCCTTCCCTTTAAAAGCATTGGACTGTAATAAAGACTGTACCCTCTAAACTCATAGTCTGAGCAGCCCAACCTGTGGCATATCAGCTTAGAAAGAAGTAAGGAAAGGTAATTAAACAGGTACCAAAACCATTGCCACCATGTGGATTATGACTCATAGTGACCCTATAGGACAGGGTAGAACTGCTCCTAAAGTTTCCAAGGCTATAATCTTTATGGAAACAGACGGCCTCATTTTTCTCCCCCAGAGCATCTGGTGGATTCAAACAGCTTACCTTTTATTTAGGAACTGAGCATTTAACCACTGCGCCACTTTGTTGTTGTTGTTTGCCATCGAGTCAGCCCCGACTCATAGTGATCCCTCCTTGGGTTTTCCGAGGCAGTATCACTACGGAAGTAGGATTGCCCAACCTTCCTTCCGAGGAGTGGCTGCGCCACTAGGGTTCCTTAAAGTAGACACTTTACTTTGCCTTGGGAATCCACCTTCAATACAGAACCATGTGAAACTCTGAATACAGTATTATTAAAGATGCATTAAAACAAACAAACAAACAAAAAACAGTATGCAAATTCAAAGTCTCTTTCACAACTCTGATATCTTAATTTACATTCCACAATTAAAAAATTTTGTGACTAAATCAGCAAATGTGGTTTTTCTACTCCTATTAACATGTTTTTTTAAACTCAGGTTTAAAGACATACCATTTACCTCCAGGAAAATTCACTGTTAAATATATGTTGTTGTTGTTGTTATGTGCCGTCGAGTCGGCCCCGACTCATAGCGACCCCTCCTTGGGTTTCCGAGGCAGTATCACTACGGAAGTAGGATTGCCCAACCTTCCTCCCGAGGAGTGGCTGGTGGGTTTGAACCGCCACCCGTCTGGTTAGCAGGCAAGTGTCTTAGCCACTATGCTACCAGAGCTATATAGATCTACGAATTTTAGCAAATGTGTTCTGTCCTTTAACCACCACCACAATCAAGCAATCAATTTCCTTCCTCCACCCCCAGCCTTTTGCCACAACACATTTATTTATTTAGTTACTTTTTCATTGTTCCTTTACTCTGCATTTATGTTCCTTGCTCTTGACACTTCCTCCCCTTTCAGAGTCATGCCTGGTATTTTGGGCTGACTTCAATTTAGTGACAGGAAGGCAGCCCCTCAGGAAAGTACTCCCCTGCATCTTCTGGAACATCTTACATTCACCTGAGGAGATTTTCCACTGCTGCATGACATGATGTGTTAATCCAGTTTTCACATTACCTAGCTCTGGGGCTTTACTTTCTGCCTCTCCAATCAGTCAAGCTAGCTCCTTCTCTCTCAGAGTTCATCGCTTTAAAGTTCTTAAAGATACCCCATTTGAACTGAATAATCACAGAGCGGTTCAAGAACTCATGAAATCAAATAAATGTGTTTCAATGCTAGTAACTCTGAATGTATCACCTACATTTTCCTGTAAGTTTTAGATTTAAATGGCTTACTGCTTCATTAAATTGAAAGTCCTTTTAACAGGAAACACCTTTGCTACTAGAACTTGCACTAAAAACAAACAAACAAACAAAAACTAATTCAAATTCAAGGGAGTGCCTGGGTAATGCAAATGGTTGATTTCCAGACCACTAGCAGAAAAATTGGAGGTTCAAACCCATCCAAAGGTACCTTGAAAGACAGGCCTGGTGATCTGCTTCGGAAAGGTCAGGGCCTTGAAATTCTTAGGAAATAGTTCTACTCTGCATACATGAGGTTGCTACTGGTTGGAATCAACACAACAGCAATTAACAATAATCCTAATGCAAGCCTTCATCAAGCTTCACCTGGATGATTAAAATATTCTTCTAAATTATTTCCCTATCTGGAACTTTATTCCACCTTCTGCATTTCATCTTTCAAACGGCCATCAATATTGTTTTTCTTATTAAATTCTTCCAATGAATGTGAAGGCTAAAGAAAAACCTTGTACTGGCATTTAAAATTATTTTCAGAGTTAAGTACTGCCCTTGTCCCCAACCTGTATTCATTTCCTAGGGCTGCTAAATAAAATACCACCACATATTGGGTAGTTTATACAAACATAAATTTATCATTTTATGGCTTTAAATGCTAGAACTCCAAATCAATGCGTTGACAGGCCACACTCCCTCTGAAGTTTCCAGATGATCCTTTCTTGTCTCTCCTACCTTCAGGTAACCTCTGGAGTTCGTTGGCTTGTAGATTCACCTTCATATGGCCATCTTCCACCTGTATCTCTTTGTGCCTCATGACTCCATGTTAACCTAATAATATCTCTAAAGACCTCCCCCCCCAAAGAAGGTCACATTCACAGGTACCAGGAATTAGAACTTCAACATGGGGGATGTAATGTAGACCTTCAGTGAGCTGGACTGACACAATGGCTACAGCAATGGGCCCAAACATAGTAAAGATTATGAATATAGTGCAGGACCTGGAGTGTTTTGTTCTGTTGTATATAGGGTCACTATGAGTCAGAATTGACTCAATGGTGCCTAACAACAAAAATGTAATCTATAATACCACTCACTGTCATAAAATAGCTATTTTTCTAGAAAACTCTTTGATATAATAACCAAAAAAATAAAATAAAATAAAATACAAACTCATTGCTGTCAAGTCAGTTCCCACTCACAGCAACCCCACCTTAGGTTTCTGGGATGGCGTTTCATGAAAGTAGATTGACCAATCTTCCTCTGAGGAGTGTCTGGTGGGTTTGAACTGCCAGCCTTCTGGTTAGCAGTCAAATGCCTTAGGCACTACATCACCAGAGCTCCTATGATAGACATATTTGCTTTTCCACTACAGCAGTAGTTTGTAGTTCATATAATATGTTCCCATCCATTCACAAATAAATGTAATAACAGAGGATGACTGGAGAGTAGGGGACTCATATATTTTTGCACCTTTTTATAGTCTGAAAAAAGAGATTCATGTATGCAAACTGCTTGTCTTATTGACTTAACATCCTTCATTAAATATTTCTGCCTGAGCACCCAAAGAGGACAATCTTAAAAGTCTGTAATTCAAGGTTGGATGAAAATAATTATCTGCTACCTACTTCTTAGAAAACATCTGGTTTTCTTGTTGCTATTTGGAACAATAAACAGTGCATAAATCCATTAGTTCTTAGTTACAGTTGATTTAATTAAAATGATTATGGTTAATATTTCTTATTTTTATTTCCTAAATTATAAAAATAATTAGCCTTATCTAGAGTTTTGATCTATTATTCATTTTAAAGATGGAAATATATAACATTCTGGGCATATTTTCAAATAAATCTACCCCTATGTTTTCTCTACCCCTATGTTTTCTCTGGGAGCTCTGGTAGCATAGTGGCTAAGACACTTGCCTGCTAACCAGACGGCTGGCGGTTCAAACCCACCAGCCACTCCTCGGAAG
>NW_006921848.1:3965362-3966113 GCF_000298275.1 Orycteropus afer afer | reverse complement strand
AACCAGACGGCTGGCGGTTCAAACCCACCAGCCACTCCTCGGAAGGAAGGTTGGGCAATCCTAGTTCCGTAGTGATACTGCCTCGGAAACCCAAGAAGGGTTCGCTATGAGTCAGGGCTGACTCGACGGCACATAACAACAACAACATGTTTTCTCTGTCTGATATTATTTAAGCATTATCTCATGAACATCATTTTATATGCACAAGAATAAATTATAGGGGGATGATTGTCAGATGTTCTTTACTAGTTAAGACCAGGCCTTCAATCCGGCTCCTTCCAATTCAACCTCCTACTGAGAATGTGCATTTTCATCACAGATATATTGAATCAGATTTACATTTTAACAAGATCTAACCTGGGGACATTGTTAAAATGTAGATTTTGATTCAGTATATCTGAGGTAAAATACACATTCTCAGCAAGGGGTCAAACTGAAATGAACCAGTTTGAAGGCCTGATAAGACTTGAAGGGATAATTAGCAAGTGAATATTCAGGCAGTCCAGGGTTATGAACACCTGACTTACCCACAACTCCTACCTGCCCTTGAATGTTATGTAAATTTACCCTCATTTTGCAATGTTTGAACCAATCCCTAATCAAAACAATTCCTCATCACAGTCACCTTCACTTTCTGCCCATATGGCTTTTAAATCATTGAAAAGCATTCCAGCCTTTCTTGCAGTAAAGTAAGGCTAAATAAGAACTGTATGCAGGTGTTCTGACTTACCTACACATTTTTTTTTTTTTT
>NW_006921848.1:3944901-3946352 GCF_000298275.1 Orycteropus afer afer | reverse complement strand
TTGGTCAATGACATGAGACAAAGTATATGTGAACTGCTGTATGAAAAGTGAATTTACTCTGTAAATCTTCACCCAAATCCTAATAAAAAAAAAAAAAGAGAGAGATAAAAGCTGAACATGAAGCAAGTGAAGGTGATTATTGTGAAGAAGTTTTTTCGAGTAGGTGTTGGTTCCAACATTTCAAATTGACAGCAAGTTTGTATAATATTAATGGGCAAGTAGGGATTGTCTGTACATCTGTTTTGGTTACTTTATGCTGCACTAACAGGAAATACCACAAATGGGTGGCTTTAACAAATAGGAGTTTATTTTCTTATAGTTTTAGAAGCTAGAAGTCTGAGTTCAAAGTGCCAAGCTCTAAGGTCTGGGTGAAATCCTCTAGACTTGGGCTTCAGTTCTGCCTTTTGCTCCTGGCCCACTGGAGCTAGAAGTGTCTCTTTCCTCAGGCAGCTCCTGGCTACTGAGGCTAACAAGCCCAAAGTAGACAAGTAAAATGGCACAATCCCCAAATTACCAAACAACATGGCAGGCCACTAATTCAAGTATGGAGACAGTCCCAAGATTGGCAGGAAATATGGTGGCTACTAAATACTCTCTACATGCAGGGTACTAGCATGCCAAAAGGCCGAAGACCAGTCCCAACGTGTCTCCTTACTTACTAGAAGCAGACCCCTTCCCTAAAGCAGGTACTCAGCTGCTTGAGGCAGATTCCACCATGGAGTTGATTGTCAGTCTCAAAACCAGGCCCAGCCAAGTTGAAACAACCTTAACTACCACAACATCAGGCATTCATAACCCAGAAACTGCCTATACATATTAAGACATTCATCCTGTGAGGTTAACTAAGTATGGCTCTTTCATGCTTTTTTCTAGTCAGATTCATATGTAATCTCAAAACCAGAATCAATGATTCAACAACAATTTACTGATGGTTTATTATGTGCAACAAAATGGAAACGATAGATATTATTCCATGAGTGCTTGCTATATACCAGACAGTATTTTAAAGTTTTTATATACATTTTTTAAATTTTTTGTGTGTGGTTTGGGTGAAAGTTTACAGAGCAAATTCATTTTCCATACCCTAGTTCATACACATTTTGTCTCAGAACATTGACTGCAATTTCCCAAAATTTAACAGCTCTCTTCCTGCTTTCTCCCCATAGTTATCTTTTCCCTGTGTCTTCTCTCCCATGTACTCCTGCCACCCCACCCCCACCCCAAGTGGTCTTCCTGTGTGTACAGTACCCTTCTCTTCTCCCATGACTGATCTCTCCAAAGAATGTATCTATCTGATGTAGAAGTTCAGCCCATATGCCTGTCTTTTGTTTGGCTGGAAGCCACAGAAGTGAGTTCAGTTCTAGACCTGAATGGTAGCTAGCAGCCATAGCCTCAGGGATTTCACCAAGAGCTATTGGAGCAGCAAATCTGGTCTTTTTTTTTTTTTTTTT
>NW_006921848.1:3937053-3944010 GCF_000298275.1 Orycteropus afer afer | reverse complement strand
TGCCCCATCTTCCTTCCGAGGAGTGGCTGGTGGGTTTGAACCACCAGCCTTCTGGTTAGCAGTCAAGTGCCTTAGCCACTATGCTACCAGAGCTAGCAGACTAATAACTATATTTGTCCTTCTGTGATTGACTTATTTCACTCAGCATACTGTCCTCCAAGTTCATACATGCTATGCATTGTTCTGCAGATTCTACATTATTATCTAGGGTTGCATAGTATTCCATTGTGTGTATGTAATAGTTTGGTTATCTGTTTTTCTGTTGATAGGCACCTAGGTTGTTTCAATTTTTTGCTATTTTAAATAGTGCTGTGATGAACATTGGTGTGCATATACCTGTTCTTGTCCTGGCTATCACTTCTTTAAGATATATACCTAGTAATGGTCTTGCTAGGTCAAATGGTATTTCTAATTCCAACTTTTTAAGGAATCACCACACTGCTTTCCACAGTGGTTGTATAATTTGACAGTTCACCACCAGTGTATGAGAGTCCCAATCTCTCCACAACCTCGCCAAGATTTGTTATTTTCTATCTTGTTGAACTTTGCTATTAGTGCTGGGGCAAGATGGTATCACATTGTTGTTTCAATTTGCATCTCTCTCATGGCTAATGATCTTCCTGTGTTTGTTGGCTGCCTGAATGTCTTTGGTGAAGTGGCTATTCATGTCTCCTGCCCATTCTTTAATTGGATTATTATTATTATTATTATTATTATTATTATTATTATTATTATTATTATTATTTTGGTGTTGAGATGTTGGAGTTTTCTATAAATTTTAGAGAAGTCCCTTGTGAGATATGTCATTACCAAATATTTTTTTCCCAATCTGTAGGTTCTCTTTTTACTCTTTTGGAAAAGCCTTTGGAAGCACATAAAAATTAAGTTTTAGAAGGTCCCATTCATCTAGTTTATCTTCTGCTGTTTGTGCATTTTGGATTATGCTTATAGTCTATTTCTGCCATATATAAGGGCCCCTAAATTTGTCCCAAATTTTTCCTTGAGGAGCATTATAGCTTTAGGTTTCACATTCAAATCTTTGATCCATCTGGAGTTAGTTTTTGTGAATGGTGTGAGGTACAGATCTTGTTTCATTTTTCTGCAAATGGATATCAAGTTTTGCCAGTACCATTTGTTAAACAGACAATCTCTTTCAGCCTTTTGTCAAAGATCAGCTGATCATAGGTCGATGTATCTATTCTGGTTTCTCGATTCTATTCCACTGGTCTACTTTTCGATAGTTGTACAAATATCAGGCTGTTTTGAATACTGTGGTTGTATAGTAGGTTTTGAGATCTGACATTGTGAGACCTCCTACTTTGTTCTTCTTCAAATAGTGCTTTGCTTATCTGAAGTCTCTTTAATTTCCATATAAAGTTACTGATTGGTTTTTCCATATCTTTAAAGATGGGATGTTGATGGGATCTGGATTGGGATTGCATTGAATGTATAAATTGCTTTGGGTAGAACTGACATTTTCACAATGTTCAATCTTCCTATCCATGAGCATGGTATGTTCTTCTATTGGCGTAGATCTCTTATGGTTTCTTGAAGTAGTCATTTATAGTTTTCTTTGTACAGATCTTTTGTGTCCTTGGTAAGATTATTCCCGAGTATTTTATTTATTTATTTATTTATGGTAGCTACTGTGAATGATATTGATTTCCTAATTTCTTTTTCAGCAATCTCTTTGTTGGTGTAGAGGAATCCAACAGATTTTTGGATGTTGATTTTGCATCCTGTCACTATGCTCAATCTCTCAATTAGTTCCAGTAGCTTTTTTGCTGAGTCTCTGGGTTTTCAATGTATAGGATTATATTATCAGCAAATAGGGATAGTTCTACTTCTTTCTTACCAGTTGGATGACTTTGATTTTCCTTTCTTGTCTTATTGCTGTGGTTAGGACTTCCAATACAATGTTGAATAGAAGTGGTGATAGAGGGCTTATCTGGCTCCTGTTTGCAAGGGGAATGGTTTCATTCTCTCTCCATTGAGAATAATGTTGCTGCTGGTTTTGCATATGTGCCCATTATTGTCTTAAGGAATGTCCCTTGTATTCTAGTTTTGTAGGGTTTTTATTAGGAGTGGCTGTTGGATTTTATCAAATGCCTTTTCTGTATTGATTGATATGATCATGTGGTTCTCTTCCTTTGTTTTATTTAGGTGGTGAATGATGTTGATTTTTTTTCTAATGTTGAACCATCCTTGCATACCTGATATGAACCCCACTTGGTCATACTGAATTATTTTCTTGATATGTTGTTGGTGTCTACTGACTAGGATTTTGTTGAAGGTTTTACATCTATATTCATGAGCAATATTCTGTAGTCTTCTTTTTGAGTGGTGTCTTTTTGCCTGGTTTTGGTATCAAGGTTAGGCTTGCTTCATAAAATGAATTTGGAGGATTCCATCCTTTTTTATGTTCTGGAATAGTTTGAGTAGCATTGGTGTCTGTTCTCTGAAAGTTTGGTAGAATTCTGTGGTGAAACCATCAGGGCCAGGGCTTTTTTTTTTTTTTTTTTTTTTTTTTGGTATTTTTTGATGACCTGTTCAATTTCTTCTTTTGTGATGGGTCTGTTCAAATTTTTCACTTCAGTCTGTGTTAGTTTAGGTAAGTGGTGTGTTTCTAGAAATCTGTCCATTTCTTCTAGATTTTCAAATTTGTTGGAATACAGTTCTTCATAGTATCCTGATATTATCCTTTTTTATTTCAGTTGGTTCTGTTGTGATGTCACCCATTTTGTTTCTTATCCCTGTTATTTGTATTCTCTTCCTATTTTTCTTTGTTAAATTTGCCAGTGCTTTGTCAATTTTATTAATCTTTTTAAAAAAAACAACTTGTCTTTTTTATTTTTTCTATCGTATATTTTCTGTTTGTTTTATTTCTGCTCAAATCTTTATTATTTCTTTTCTTCTGGTGACAGTAGGCATTTTTCCTGCTCTTTTTCTAATTGTTGGAGATATTGGGTTAAGGTGTTGATTTTGGCTCTTTCCTTTTGATGTGGACATTTATTGCTATAAATTGTCCTCTGATCACTGCTTTTGTTTTGTCTCAAAAATTTTGGTATGTTGTATTTTCATTGTCATTTGATTTAAGGAATTTTTTAAGTTCATTTTTTATTTCTTCTACCCAGTCATTATTAAGGAGGGTGTTGTTCAGTTTCCATGTGTTTGCTCTTTTTCCATTGATCTTCCAATTGTTGATTTCTAATTTTAAAGCATTGTGATCTGAGAAGATGCTTTGCAGTATTTAAATGTTTTTAAATTTATTAAAGCTTGCTTTGTGGCCTAACATATGGTCTATCATGGGGAATGTTCCATGTGCAATGGAAAAGAATGCATAATGTGCTGTTGGATGAAGTGCTCTCTAGATGTCTACAAGGTCAAGTTGGTGGCTTGTATTGTTTAGCTCTTTTGCATCCTTGTTGAGTTTCTTTCCAGTTGTTCTATCTTTTATTGAAAGTGATGTATTGAAGTCTACTATTATGACTGTGGAATCATCTATTTGTCTTTTCAATCCTGTTAAAGTCTTATTTATATGTATTTGGAACACTTCCATTGGGTACATAGATGTTTATTATGGTTATGTCCTCTTGTTCAACTGATCCTTTAATCATTATGTAATGTCCTTTCTTGTCTCTTAAGGTGGTTTTGTTTTAAAGTCAGTTTTATCAGAAATTAATATTGCCACTCCTGCCCATTTTTGATTGCTATTTGCTTGATATATCTTTTTCCAACCTTTGATTTTCAGCCTATTTTTGTCTTTGTCTCTAAGGTGTGTCTCTCGTAGACAGCATATTGATGGGTTATGTTTTCTTATCCATTCTGAAACTCTCTGTCTCTTGAGTGGTTCATTTAATCCATTTACATTCAGTGTAATTACTGACAAGTATGAACTTGTTGCTGTCATTTTGTTAAGTGTTTTTGGAAGGTGATGTTCCTGGTTTCTTTGTTCCATACAATTTTCTGTGCTCAGCTTTTTTCATTTATGAAATGTGCTATCATTTCTTTGTTGCTGTTGTTTTAGTATTTGCTAAATATTTGTGCTTGCCCTCTTTTTATTGTGATGTGAAGGTTTATCATTTTTCTTTGAGATTACCCTGTGATTTATAATTTTCTCCCCAAGTTAAGAACAGTCCATTCTATCTTGCAATTGTCTTGACTTTCTCACCATTTAGAAGTTCTGTAACTACATAGTATTTTCCCTCCTTTTGTTTGTCATTGTCCTTATTTGACAATTGATGCCTCTGGTTCTTTTTTACAATCGTGTATGCTTATTTTACTTGGGATACTTCCATAACTGGGTTGGTTTCTGGGTTATGTCATCATGTGTGTTATCAAGGGTTGTTTCTTGTTGTTGGTTGTCTGTCCAAAGGACTCCCTTTAGCATCTCTTGTAAGGTTGGATTGGTTTTAAAAAATTCTCTTAAATTCTGCTTATTTGGAAATGTCCTAATTTCACCATCATATTTGAGGGACTATTTTGCTGGGTATATATTTCTTGGTTGGAAATTTTTTCTTTCAGGATTTTATATATACCATCTCATTGCCTTCTCATCTTCATGGTTTCTGCTGAGAAATCAGAATTTATTTTATTGGTTTCCCTTTGTAGGTAACTTTTTGGTTTTCCCATTCTGATTTCAGGGTTCTTTCTTGGTCTGTTTTTGGTGAGTTTGATGATGATTTGTCTTGGTGATTTTCTGTCCTGTTTGGGGTTTGTTGGACTTCTTGAATGGATATATTTTTCTCTTTCATCATATCAGGGAAATTCTCTTTCAAGACATCTTCCACTCTTTTCTCTGTGGTTTTATTTGTCTCTTCCTGTTCTGGAATTCCAATTACACATAAATTATTCCTTTTGATAGTATTCCACATGAATCTTAGGCTTTTTTTAATTTTGTTTTGATCTTTTTTCTGATTGATCCCTTTCCAAAGAAGTAATGAGATATTTGTCTTCAGACCCACTAATTCAGTCTCCCATTCATTCCACTCTACTCCTTTGCCCTTTCAATGTATTACTATTTCTGAAAATTTAGTTTTAATCTTCTGGATTTCTATCTGTAGTTTTGTATCATTTCTAATTTTTCCTTCATTTTGTCATTTTGTTCTTGCATTTTCTTCTAAAAGTATTCTAGGGTTTTGTCTGCGTTTTCCTCAATTTTGTCATTCTTTTCCTTAATCTGTCTCCCAATCCATTGAAGGTACCTAAATATAATTTTCTTGAGTTTCTGATCAGGGAGTTCCAGTGCTGCTTCTTCCTCACAGATGTGTTCTAGGTCTCTATACTGGTCCCTTGATCTTGCTGCTTTATCTTGCTTCTTTGTGTGGACTGTGATGGTCTGTTGTTTCCAAGACATTGTGATATTGTTGTATTTATATTTAATTCATTATTGTATGTTGGAGTGATTCACCCAAGTTTTTTGTTTTCTTTGTTTTGTTGGGATGTATCTGAGTAAGCAGGATACTGTACTCCTCTATTTGCTAGATGGCAGCACTTATGTACTCACCATTTGTCTCCTGGTGGGTATGATAGAATATGAAAGTAGGTGCACAGATCTCTGTTAACTGTTTGTGAAGAGTAGTTAACGATGAGTCAGGTTTATATTTACTGTTGTGTATCACTGGTCAGTTGGTCCAGAAGCAAGTGGTGGCCTTCAGTCAGTAAGTGGGGCTGCAGGAAGTGTGGATATTGTTGGGTCATATTGGCACAGTTGGTGTCTCCCACTCAGATGAAAACAACAATAAAAAAAAACACCAAAAATGTAAAAGTAAGATGACAAAAAACACACCCCACATAAATACACAGGAACAATCCCCAAGAAGTCATCATTAGGCGCTGTTGAGTCTTCTCCAATACATAGCGACCCTATGCACAGCACTGCCCAGTCCTGCACCAGCTCTGCAATCCCTGCTATACTTGAGCCAATCTCGGCAGCTACTGTGTCAGTCCATCTAGTTGAGGGCTATCCCCTTCTTCATCGACTCTCCATCTTATCAAGCATGACATCCTTCTCCAGGGAATGGTCCCTTCTGACAGCATGACCAAAATAGGTGAGATGAAGTCTGGCCATTTGCACTTCCGAGGAACATTCCGGCTGCTCTTCCTCCTGGACAGATTTGTTAGTTCTTTTAGCAGTCCATGATACTTTAAGCATTCTTCTTCAACATCACTTCTCAAAAGCATTAATTCTTCTTTGGTCTTCCTTACTCATTGTCCAGCTCTTACATGCATATGAGGTGATTGAAAATATCATGCCTTGTATCAGGCACACCTTAGTCCTCAAGGAGATATCTTTGCTCCTCAGCACTTCAAAGAAGTCCTTTGCAGCTGACTTGCCCAGTGCTATATATTGTCTGATGTCCTGACTGTTGCCTCCATTAGTGTCAATTGTAGAACCAAACAATGTGAAGTCTTTGACAACTCCAATCCTTTCTCCATTCATTGTGAAGCTGCTTACACATCCAGTTGTGAGAATTTTTGTTTTCTTTATATTGAGATTTAATCCATAGTCCAGACTGTAGTCTTCAATCTTCATCACTAAGTCCTTAAATCATCTTCACTTTCAGCAAGTAAGGCCGTATTGTCAGCATATCACAGGTTGTTAATGAGCCTTCATTGAATCCTGATGCCACTTTCTTCTTCATATAATCCAGCTTCTTGGATTATTTGCTCAGCATATAGATTGAATAAGTATGGTGAAAGGAAACAACCCTGACACACTCCCTTCTTGATTTTAAACCATGCAGTGTTCCCTTGTTCTGTTCAAGTGACAGACTCCTGGTCTATGTATAGGTTCCTCATGAGTACAATTAAGTGTTCTGGAATTCTCATTCTTCTCAATGTTATCCACAATTTGTTATGATTCACACAATCAAATGCTTTTGCATAGTCAATAAAACACAAGTAAACATCTTTCTGGTATTCTTTGTTTTGAGCCAAGATCCAAATGGCATCAGT
>NW_006921848.1:3899728-3936748 GCF_000298275.1 Orycteropus afer afer | reverse complement strand
CCTTCAATACCATTGGTTCTTGATCATATGCCACCTCCTGAAATGGATGAACATCGACCAGTTCTTTTTGGTACAGTGACTCTGTGTACTCCTTCTGTTTTCTTTTGATGCTTCCTGCATCGTTCAATATTTTGCCCATAGAATCTTTCAATATTGCAACTCAAGACTTAATTTTTTTCCTTAGTTCTTTTAGCTTGAGAAATGCTGTGCATATTCTTCTCTTTTGGTTTTCTATCCAGGTCTTTGCACATTTTATTATAGTATTTGGCTTTGTCTGCTCGAGCAGCTCTTTAAAATCTTCTGTTCAGGTCTTTTATCTTGTCATTTCTTCCACTTGCTTTAGCTACTTTCTGTTCAAGACCAAGTTTCAGAGTCTCTTCTGACATCCATTTTGGTCTTTTCTTCTTTTCTTCTTTTTTAATCACCTATTGCTTTCTTCATGGATGATGTTCTTGATGTCATCGCACAATTCTTCTGGTTTTGGGTCATTGGTGTTCAATGCATCAAATCTATTCTTTAGATGCTCTCTAAATTCAAGAGGGATATATTCAAGGTCATAAATTGGCTCTTGCGGACTTGTTTTAATTGTCTTCAAATTCAAGTTGAACTTACATATAAACAGTTGATGGTCTGTTCCACAATCAGCTCCTGGCCTGGTTTTGTGTGAAGATATTGAGCTTTTCCATTGTCTCTTGCCACGGATGTAGTCAATCTGATTCCTGCATACTCCATATGGAGAAGTCCATGTGTTTCGCTGCAGTTTGTGTTGCTGAAAAAAGGTATTTGCAATTAATAAGTCATTGGTCTTGCAAAATTCTATCATGCAATCCCCAGCATTATTTCTGTCACCAATGCCAAATTTTCCAGGTACTAGTGATTCTTCTTTGTTTCCAACTTTTGCATTCCAGTCACCAGTGATAATTAACACATCTTGATTGCACGTTCAGTCAATTTCAGACTGCAGAAGTTGATAAAAATCTTCAATTTCCTCATCTTTGGCTTTGGTGTTTGGTGCATAAATCTGAACAATAGTCATATTAACTGGTCTTCTTTGTGGGGTTATGGATATTATTCTATCACTAACAGCATTGTACTTCAGGACAGATCTTGAAACACCCTTTATGATAATGAATGCCATGTCATTCTTCTTCAAATTGTCATTCTTGGCATAGTAGATGATATGGTTATCTGTTTCAAAATGGCCAAAACTAGTCCATTTCATCTCACTAGTGGCTAGGATGGGAGCTTTGGTAGTGTAGTGCCTAAGGCACTGGACTGCTAACCAGAGGGCTGGTAGTTCAAACCTACCAGTAACTCCTTGGAAGGAAGATGGGGCAATCTACTTCCTTAGTGATACTGCCTTGGAAACCCAAGGAGGGGTCACTATGAGTTGGGTCCAACTCCATGGCACATAACAACAACAGTGGCTAGGATATCAGTCTTTATGGGTTTTACTTTATTTTTGACAACTTCCAATTTTCCTAGATTCATACTTCATACATTCCATGTTCCTATTATTAGTGGATGTTTTCAGCTGTATCTTCTCAATTTGAGTCATGCCGCATCAGTCAATGCAGGTCCTGAAAGCTTTACTCTATCCATATTGTAAGGTTGGTCCTACTCTGATGATGCAGCTCTTTCCCAGTTGTATCTTGAGAGCCTTTTAACTTAAGTGGCTCATCCTCCTTCACTGTATTGGACAATGTTTCTGGGTTATACATAAAGTTGCACAGTAATATATTAGACAGTGTTTCTCTGCTATTCATATAGTTTTCTCCAGCCAATTCTTTGAGAAGTGGATGGTCTCTTCCTTCTTCCTAGTCTGTCTCTGTCTGTAAGCTGCAATGAAACCTGTGCACTATATACAACCCTGCTGGCACTCATAACACCGGTGGCACAGCCTCCAGCCTCGCAGCAACATGCAAGCCACAATAGTATGACAAACTGATAGACAAATTTGTCTCACTTAGCTGTTTGAAACTTCTTCACCTTCCCCTTACCTGGTTCTCTGGTGCTGCTCTGCCCTATTGTTCCCCTGACTTCTCTTTCCCCTGCTTTCCTGGTTTATGGGGGTTGGGCCTGTGTCCATTCCCTTACCTGGATCCCTGGCTGCTGCTCTGCTCTGTTATGCCCTCTGGTTTCTCTCCCCAACTTTCCTGGCTGGAAGAAGAGAAAGAAAAAAAAAAAAAAAAAAAAAAAAGAAAAAAAAAAAAAAAAAAAAAAAAAAGAGGAAAGACAATAAAGGAGATGAAATATTTAAAGAAATACTTTAAAAAGGCAAAACAAATATAAATAGAAAAAGAAAAAAAAATAACCTACAATATCTGGGGAGGGGGAGTAAGAGAAAAGAAGTAGAGTAAGAGAATAATGAAGGAAACAATGGGAAAAATGCAAAGAGAAAAACAAGGGATGGGGAGAACCACAAGAAAGAAAAAAAAATGGGAACTAGGAAAAGGAAAGAGAGAAAAAGCCAAAAACTATAACCTAAGAGGAGAAGAAGAAAGAATAATACCAAAAAGGAAGAAGAAAAGAAAAAAGAAGAAGAATTGTAAAACAAACAAACAAAAAGAAACAAGAAACAAAAAACAAATCTGAGGAGGGCAGGGCAGGGCATCCAGTCTCCACCAGAGCACCCAGAATGGGGTTAGAATTCCTGCTGGACCAGAAAGTGGGTGGGAGTGAGGGATGGCCACACATCCATTCAGTAGGAGGGTTTGGGGTATAAGAGTAACAAGGGGAATATAGCACCTTTCCAGTCCTCCTCCTCCAGTATGTCTGTGCTGTCCTGGGCAAGTGGAGCCTATTCTTAGGTCTCTGGAATCTGAGAGAATGCTGTTGCCTTCAATATCCAAAATTGTCAAACTACTTGTTAATATTCAAAATAGCTGCACCCTCCAGATAGCCGAAATTCCACAACTCACTTTTTCTCCTTCTCTTTGCTGTTTCCCTTTTCTGTCATCAGCCACCAATGTAGTCCTCATTGCAGCCCTTGGAGAGCATGGCCAATTTTTAGATTAAGTCCTAGGTCCTAACACCAATATCCAAACCGTCTCTGAGGTCAGGATCACTGAGAGTCCACAGCTCCATTTGTCTCCTTACTCAGTATTTTCATGCAGGTTCTTCTAGTAGTTGGAGTTTAGTCCACTTCTGCATCCTTCCTTTCAAAGCCTAGAGTTCCAGCATTATCTTCTGTATCTGTGTTCATTAGTTTCTCTGTTCTTTGTTGAAGAGAGTCTGGTTAGTTTGTCTGTCTATTCCACCTCTTGCTAGAACTGTTTTACTTAATTTTTATTACAAACATAAGAGAGAAAGATAATATATTTTTTTCAGATAAGGAAATTTTAATCCATGTTTAATGACACATGAATTCTATACAAGGATCACATAGAGATCCAAAGACCCCAGGTTAAAAGCAAACTCTAACTACTTTATGGCAAAGTAGCCATACCAAAAAACAAAACAAACAAAAAACTCATTTTGATAAATTTAATGGATATGTTCTTTAGTTATGTTTATGTGGTACCTTACAAGTATGTGCCAATTGAAAGTTCTCTACTTTTTAAATTCTTCCATTGGATTCTATGACACTGCATTCTCCTATGTTTCTCCTACTTCATTGCCAAGAGATCTTCCATAACCTTGGAACATCATCCTCTTCGATAGACAATTAGATTTTATATCTTGCTATGGCTTGGTCCGACTGTTAACCAGAAGTCTGGCAGTTAAAACCCACCAACCACTCCTAGGAAGGAAGGTTGGGCAATCTACTTCCACAGTGATACCACCTCAGAAACCCAAGGAGGGGTCGCTATGAGCCGGGTCCGACTTGATGGTACATAACAACAACAACATGGCTTAGCGCTGGGCCCTCTTTTCATCTTATTTTATACAATCTTCTTCAATAATTTCACTTATGCCAACAACTTCAGTTATCTTCCACATGCCAATAATTTCCACTTAAATATCTCAAAAGCAATTCCAACTCAACATGCCCCAAACTAATCCTATATGCTTTAGCTTCTAATCTGTGCTGTTTCCAATGGTCCATATCTTTTCAATGGTCCTTATCTTTTACAATCCACAAACTGTCTTCCCCGACATCTGTCTCTCCCTCAAAATCCATAGAACAGAACCAAACAAAAAACAGTCACTGTCAAGTTGATTCCAACTCATGGTACCTGCATGTGTTTCAGAATCTAACTGTGCTCTACATGGTTTTGGAAGTAGATCTCCAGGCCTTTCTTCTTAGGTGACTTTGGGTGGATTAAAATAGTCAGCATTTCTGTTGTCACAAAGCACTTAACCAATTGCATCACATTGCATTCCTCACTCTCCATCCAAAAAAAAAAAAAAAGTTAATAAATAATCATATCAAATTTTATCTTAAATCTCTCTTTAATTTACTCACTTTCTAGTTTTTCTTGCATTATTGGCAACTTCACCCCTGAAGAGTAGTCTCCCCTCTTCTAAACTCCTCTATTCTATTCTCCATAAGAAAACTAAAGCACTGAAAAAAAAATAAATAAAACAACTAAATCAGATTTTGCATATCCTGCATAAATCTCCTCTGATCTCTTCTGTCTTGCCAGTTCATTCATAATAATAATAATAATAAACCCATTATATGCTTTTTATAGATACTGCTTATGCCCTGCTCAATACCTAGTCTCTCTATTTTCTTAATACAGAAACACTATTTTATAGAGTAATATCGGGGTAGCAGTATGTTCTACTAAAACCTGTAAATTTTAATGTACCCTGAAACTAAATGAAACTACAGGCCTAAATTTTTAGTCTGGGTCAAAAGTATTTTGGTAAAAGCTCCTTAAAAGGGGTAAATATTTTTTTGCCCTTTCCTCATTTTTTCTTAATTTTTCTTGCAATATGAACATAATGGTTGGAGCTTAAGAAGTCACTTTAAACCACATAATGACTATGAGGATGAAGGCATACCATAGTATGTTTGGACACAAGACAGAAGATAACTGTGGAGATCGTATGAGGACTTCTGACCTCCGTATATATGTCTGTCTGTCTATCTGTCTATCTATCTATCTGTACGTATTTTTTTTAACATGAGAAAAAAATTAAACTCAATTCATTTAAGCTCCTATTATTCCTGACATTTGAGACAAGTGTGGTTCCTAATTGGTACCATGATCTATTTACAGAAGGAACGCACACATCATTATTCTCATCATTGTTATCAGTCTCCAAATAATTTTCTTCTCTGTAATAACACTAAACTTTCCTTGTTAACAACGTGCCTGATTATATAATATAGTCTCTCTCTTTACCTTCTCTACTAACTACATAATTCTTCCTCTTGACACTTAGGAAATTTTTTAATACCAAGTTTTATATTTTGTTTACACATTCATTTCCACTAGAACACAAATTCTTCAAGGACAAATTTTAGGCCACAATTCATAGAACACTATCAAGTATAATAAATATTCATAGAATGAATGCATTTTTTGTTTGTTTTGTTTTTTGGTATGGCTACTTTGCCATAAAGTAGTTAGAGTTTGCTTTTAACCTGGGGTCTTTGGATCTCTATGTGATCCTTGTATAGAATTCATATGTCATTAAACATGGATTAAAAAAAAAATCCTTATTGGAAATAGTAAATTGAGATGTTGAGTGAAAATGTCCAGTAGGCAACTGGAACAATAGCAAGAAATAAGGACTGTCTTTGGAAGTTAGTGACATGAGAGAGATTTTAATCACCAGAAAGGTTGAGGTTACTAAGGAAACCACATAAAGTAAAAATAGAAGAGGATCAATGATGGAATCATGGAATCAATTAACATTTAAGGGACAGCTGAGTAGAAGCAGCCACTTAATCAGAAACTCACATGGGGTAGGAGGACATAGAGAATGATGCTGTGAAAAACAAAAACAAAACATTATTTTTAACTTTAGCTCTTTTCACTATACTGCATTCATTCTTATTCAGTGCTCATACTTTTTATTGTAAAAGAACATTTAATATTACATATATTTAAATTATTTTCTTATTCTTGAAGAAATTCACAGAAATTCCAATGATATTTCTTAATGAATTTAATTTGAATATCCCTGATTTCTAATGAGGTTATGCCTTTTCTTGTGTATATATATAGCCCAATTCCATAATTATGTTTTGTGAAGTTGCGGTTCTTCATCTTACTTATTTTTCCCATTTGTGTGACTTTTCTCATTGATTGAAACATTCTTCATATGAACTGAACACAAGCCCTTTGTCAATTACATATGCTGTATGTATCTTCTCCCATTCTATAACCTGCATTTTTACTCTCCTAATATCAATAACAATGATTTCTTTGATAGTAGTTCTTAATTTTAATATAGTCCAATTTATATTTTTTTCCTTTATAATTATTTCCAGGTTGTTGTTGTTAGGTGTCATCGAATAGATTACAACTCATAGGGACCCTGTGTACAATTGAACAAAACACTTCCCGGTCCCGCACCTTCCTCAACATTGCTGCTGTGTCAGAGGCCATTTTTGTAGCCACTGTGTCAATCCATCTTGTTAAGGGTTTTCCTTTTTTTTTTTTTCTGACACTCCACTTTCAAGTGTGGTATCCTTCTCCTGGGAATAGTACTTCTTGATAACTTGACCAATGTATGAGAGATGAATTCTGGCCATTCTAACTTCTAAGGAACATTCTAGCTGTACTTCTTCTAAATTAGATTTATTAATTCTTCTGGCAGTCCACAGCATTTCCAGTATTCTTCACTAACACCATGATTCCAATGTATCACTTCTGCTTTGGTTTTCCTTATTCTGTGTCCAGCTTTCACATGTGTATAAAACCAAGAACAAACCTCATTGCTGTCAAGTTGATTCCAACTCATAGTGACCCCTTCTTGGGTTTCTGAGGTGGTATCTCTATGGAAGTAGATTGCCCAATCTTACGTGAGGCTATCTGAAAAGACAATGGCTTAGATCAGGTACACTTTAGTCTTCAAAGTGACATCTTTGCTCTTTAACACTTTACAGCAGTCTTTTGCAGGAGATTTGCCCAAAACACAAACACAACCATTGCCGTGGAGTCAAATCCAACTCATAGTGACCCCTTCTTGGGTTTCCGAGGCAGTATCACTATGGAAGTAGACTGCCCAATCTTTCTTCTGGGGAGTGGCCAGTGGGTTTGAACCTCCAGTCTTCTGGTTAGCAGTCAAGTGCCTTAGGCACTATGCCACCAGAGCTCCCAGATTTGCCCCAAACACCATGAATTTGATTTCTTGATTGCTGCTTCCATGGGTGTTTATTGTGCACTTAATAAATAAAATCTCTGACAACTTCAATCTTTTTTCCCTTTACCATGATGTTGCTTATTAGTCCAGTTGTGAAGATTTTTGTTTTCTGTAGGTTGATGCATAATCCATACAGTATTTGATCTTCATCAGTAAGTGCTTCAAGTCATCTTCACTTTCAGCAAGCCAGAATCTATTTTTTTTCAAATGGGAATTTAGTTCTTTGCTGTGGAAAGCATGACCTTGCTCTATGGTATGATTCTTCTTGGAGATTTTCAGAAACTCCACAAAACATCATCAACTTATCCAGCACAGATAATTTCAACATCATTGATGCTTTTGGATAATATAACTCAATGGGTAAGAGAATCTTCCCAGCTACCTTGACACAGTGCAGAGCCCTCTCTTGGCATGGTTCAAAATTAGAAGTAGAACCATCAGAGCTACCTAATGGCTCACAGAGGTATACCCAAGTTTGGTATTTACTAAATCAGTAATCCAAAGAGGCCCATTAAGCACTGTGCATTTTACTTAATAGCAGGAAATACAAAGCACGATACCTTGTCCTTTACTTTAGAGGGACTATCTTGGCATGCATAAAAATGCCACAGTGCTGTAGTTCTATGAGATTTATTCTCATCCTTTGATATTCACGTTTCTCACTAGAGCTGTAGTTCTCATTTTCAGTGCTCATCTGATCACTGGGAAGGCTCAGTAACACAGACTTTCTGATTTGGTAAGTCTAGTGTGTGACCAGGGAATTTGCATCTTTCAAAAGTTCCCAGGGAATGCTGAAGCTGATGGTAAGAAAGAAGAATAATTTATGAGCCAACTCTCCAGTCTCCTACCACTCAATTTTCAAAAGCATCCTCAGAGGCCATTAGCTTTCTGACTTAATCTTTGGATTACATCATCTGGTCTCTTCAGGAAGCCGCTGAAAAAAATCTAGCATTAGAGCATGGTGCTTTCTGTGAGTTCAGAAATAGGGGAAGGATCAGAACCTATGCAAGTATGGTTCGGTCAGACATAGGTACCGTGATGGGCATGCTGGAATCTTGCCCTCACTCTAGGAGAGGAAAAAAACGTCATGTACTGTGGGATGAGGCAGCAATAGTTTTATCTGCCACAGTAGCAGTGACGGCAATAACCAATGCTCTCTTTGAGTTAGCAGCTGGAGGCCCAAGTGAGAACGTGAGGCCAAAGAATCTGAGGACACACAAAAGTTGGGTCAATGTGAGTACTGTGCAAGCTTTTCTATTCTTTCAAGATTTAGCTCTGTTATTAAATGTTCCTATAATCCCACTCTGTCTTATAGAAAGTGTCCAAAGTATGTTACAAACAAAAAAGTATAATTAAGACCTAAAAAATGATGGAGTACATGAGAAATGCTATGGATAAGGATAGAATATAAGCTGAAATATGGTTTATCTTATATGCCTATAACTGCCCAACATTTATGCAAAATTAAACAGCCAATAATTTGAACTTAGACTTCCAATGACTAGTGACTTTTCTGGCTTTCTCAGTGGCCTTGAAAAATCATATGGCACTTAAACTCTGTTTTAATCTATAAAATGAAAAGAAAATTGTACTCTCTGGTCATATTATAAGAAACTTAATGTGTGGTGCATACACACAAAATATATTTTATTCAATCACAACCTAAGTATTTTAATTTTCTTGGCATGGTACTGATGTTCAGGTAAAATGGTATTATATGTTACTTGAAATTATGAATAATAAATAAATAAAATCTGCAAAAGTCAGATATGCTAAGTTGAGTAATTTCTAAGCTTTTCTCTAAGAGCAAGCATAAAGGCAGAAAGGTTTTTAATATTTTTTTATTTTATTTCACTCAAGATCACATGGAATGTAGAAAATTCCTAATGAGCCATGTTTAACTCTCATAATGATTAAAGGTTTAAGCTTAAAAGACTTCAAGATGGTCTGATAAACTATCATTCTTCCCTGAAAAATCATTGAAAATTGTAATGAACCAACACTTTAAAATTTTTCTTAAATTTCACAATAGATTGATTAATTGTTGTTGTTAGGTGCCATCGAGTTTTTTCTGACTCATAGCGACCCCATGCACAGCAGAACGAAACACTGCCTGATCCTGCGCCAGCTCCACAATCTCTGCTATACTTGAGCCCATCATCACAGCCACTGTGTCAATCCATCTCGTTGAAGGCCTCCCCCTCTTTCGTTGACCCTCCACACTACTAAGCATGATGTCCTTCTCCAAGGAATGGTGCCTTCTGACAACATGACCAAAAAAGGTAAGACGAAATCTGGCCATTCTTGCTTCCAAGGAGCATTTCGGGTGCACTTCCTCCAGGACAGATCTGTTAGTTCTTTTAGCAGTCCATGGTACTTTCAGCATTCTTCACCAGCACCACAACTCAAAACATCAACTCTTTTTTGGTCTTCCTTATTCATTGTCCAGCTCCCACATGCATACGAGGTGATTGGAAATATCATGGCTTCTGTCAGGAGCACCGTAGTCCTCAAGGAGACATCCTTGCTCCTCAACCCTTGAAACAGTTCCTTCGCGGTTGACTCTCCCAATGCTACACGTCGTCTGATGTCCTGACTGCTGTTTCCATTTGCATCAATTATAAAACCAAGCAACGTGAATTCTTTGACATCCTCAATCTTCTCTCCATTTATTGTGATGCTGCTCATTGGTCCAGTTGCGAGGACTTTTGTTTTCTTTATATTGAGACGTGATCCATACTGCAAACTGTATTCTTCAACCTTCATCAGTAAGTGTCTCAAGTCATCCTCACTTTCAGCCAGCAAAGTTGTATTGTATCTCAGGTTGTTAATGATTCTTCCTCCAATCTTGATGCCACGTTTTTCTTCATATAGTCCAGCTTCTCAGAATATTTGCTCAGCATATAGATTGAATGAGTATGGGGAAAGGATACAACCCTGACACACTCTCTTCCTGGTTTTAAACCATGCAGTGTCCCCTTGCTCCATTCGAATGACAGCCTCCTGGTCAAGGTACAGGTTCCTCATGAGTACAATCAAGTGCTTGGGAACTCCCATTCTTCTCAATGTTACCCATAATTTGTCATGATCCACACAATCAAATGCCTTTGCATAGTCAATAAAATACAAGTAGACATCTTTCTGGTATTCTTTGCCTTGAGCCAAGGTTCATCTGACAACAGCTATGATTATCGCTTGTTCCATGTCCTCTTCTGAATCCAGCTTGCACCTCTGGAAGTTCTCTGTCAATATACTGCTGCAAACATTTTTGAATTATTTTCAGTAAGATCTTACTTGTGTGCAATATTAATGATATTGTTCTATAATTTCCACAATCTGTGGGATCACCTTTCTTTGGAATGAGTACAAATATGGATCTCTTCCAGTCATTTGGCCAGGTAGCTGTCTTCCAAATCTCTTAGCATAACCTAGTGAGTGCCTCCAATGGGGCATCCGTTTGTTGAAATATCTCAATCGGTATTCCGTCAATTCCCGGAGCCTTGTTCTTCACCAATTCTTTCATTGCAGTTTTGACTTCCTCCTTCAGTACCATTGGTTCTAGATCATATGTCACTTCCTGAAATGGATGAAGATCAAAGAATTCCTTTTTGTACAGTGATTCTGTGTATTCCTGCCATCTTCTCTTGATGGCCATGATATAATTAACATAAAAATTATATCACCCACATCACACTTTAAATATCTGATATAATTAACATAAAAACTATGAGGCATTTTGATACAAACTAAAAGTTCTATAGTTAGAATAGCCAGTAAAATAGCACATTTACACATAATAATGTATCGTCAAATGAGGATTGCAGATACTCAGTATTTGTTACACTTTGAAATTCAGGTAGGAGAGTAAGCTCTAGATCAAACAGTCTTTTCTTGTTTTGTTTTTATAAAATAAAAGTGCTATGTGAGTAAACCAACACCATTACCACCTTCAAAATCAACTGCTCTTGCCTTGTTTCCTTTCAAAACCTTTCTTTCCTTTCCTCCTCCTTCCATACATAATGTAGCATTTCCATCAAGAAATTGTGTGTGTATGTGTGTTTTCTTTCTGTTCTAAGACAATTCCAAGAATGTACTGTCTTAGTCACTGGGCCTGCGGGCTCAGGACTGTGGTCATGAGGGACATCGAACTCAACTGGAGTAATGTACATCCTACTTTGGTGAGTAGCAATTACGATCTCAAAATCTTGTGTGTGACCATCTAAGATGCAACTATTGGGCTCTTCTTGTCTGAGGTAAATTAGAATGAAGAAAATCAAAGAAGCATGCAATTAGTCCCAAGGATTAGTGGACCATGAGAACCTCAGCCTATATGATCTTGAGACCAGCAGAACTAGATGGTTCCTGGCTGTCATTGACAACCATTCAGAAAGGCAACAGAACAGGAGATCCTGGACTGAGTAGGAGAAAAATGTGGAACAAAACTCAAAATCATAAAAAATACCAGAATTACTGGTTGGATAGAGACTGGTGAAACCTATGAGACTATGGCCCCTAGTTACACTTTGGGGCTGGAATTGAACTCACTCCTGTGCCTTCCAGCCAAAAATAGACAGGCCTACAAGGTGAAGCAGGTATTTAATTACACCAGGTAGGTACACTAGGTACACTAGAACAATCAACCATGAGAAGTCAGAAAGGTAACATTTGCACAGGGAGATAGCTCAGAGGGCAGGGATGCATAGGAAAGAAGGACATGGGGAAAAGTTTAACCACAGGGAGGAAGTGGGAAGAGAGCTGTTACATTATGGAGATTACAATCAATGTCATTAATCAAAATGTGCATGAACTTTTGAATGGAGAACAAATTTGTTCTCTCAACTGTCACCCACATCACAGTTTAAAAAAGAAAAAAGAATGCACTGTCTTAGTATTTAAGGAAAGTGGCAGGCATGGAAGAGAAGGAAAGGATCACTCCTCAGAGGGACCTTTGCTTCCACGGTAAATAAGACTTCACATTTTTTAATATCTGGACCCTTCTTACTATCAAGAGCAATGCCTTCCCCTATGAACAATTTATTGTTGGAAGAAGGGGGCAGAAAGAACTCTGTGTTTCAAGAGCTGAACAACAGCAGCCCTTTGGGTGTTATCCCTGAGTAAGGGGGATATTATTAGGTCAACGTTTTTCTAGGTGGAGAATCTCTTGAGCAGTGAGACCTAAGAGGAAAATGAATGTTAGAAGCAGGCATAGAAGATAATGGAGCCTTAAGGGTTAGAGTAGAGGTCAGTGTGGGTTGAAGGTAGCTCCAAAGGAGAGAGTTCACTTTTAGAAGTGGCCTGCAGAGAAGAACACTTTAGGATGAAGCTAAGGAAAATAAGACTTCACTGTAGTGTAAAACATCATTGGGGAGATGAGAGAGACCCACTTTCTGTATCAGTGCTGGGTGGCCGCAGGAAAAAAGCAGATATAGCAACCACAGGCTGAAAAATTCAAACACTCTCCAGTGCTTGGGAATGAGAGCTTGTTGAGTCTTTATTTTGTACTATAAAAACCCCTGAGTTACTTGGATAATCAAAAGGAGGATGCCAGCCTTCTGAGTTAGATACTGACTTTTCTCCCAAAAGGAGTGTGGTACTCAAGCTGATTCTAATAAAATTAAAGCAAATAAAAGTTATGAGAGTCCTTTTATCCCATATGAAGAGCAAATTTAAATAAACAGTTGCTTGAAACACCTGGACCAGAGATCCCATTCTTTTTAACATATGCTTTAAACAATTATATTCTTCTTTGGCTTTGCTCCACGGCAGTGAGTTTGGTTTGGTTTTGATTGGCATTGCTATTATTTACATGTCATACTACTAAATTTGCATTGGGCTAAACATGCATTTCCTAATCAAGGGAATAATCTTTAATCATCATTAGGAATTTGTGACATAATTAGTTTGAAGATCACACAGAACCTTGATTTGCTTTGAGAAGAACATGAATACCTACTATCCACGTATTGGGATATGTCAGATTTCACCAAATGATTAGTTCTCTGCTAAGGAATAGCAATGAATTTTACAGGGCTGTTACTATCCTATCAAAAGTCAAAGACTTATGAGTGAACCAATAAAATATTATATGTATTTGTTATATAACTGGGTAAACTGGGTGATAATCCTTTCAAAAAGATAATATTTGTAGTCTACTTATCTGTTAATAAACATTGTCAGATTTAGATTAAAAAGCACGTGCAAGCCTTTTGGAATAATTTGCATTTGAATTGAAATGTGTGT
Source organism: Orycteropus afer afer (assembly GCF_000298275.1). NCBI lineage: Eukaryota > Metazoa > Chordata > Mammalia > Tubulidentata > Orycteropodidae > Orycteropus > Orycteropus afer. The sequence continues at coordinate 3,923,242 of NW_006921848.1, read as the reverse complement.
GTACACACTAACAGCTGGAACAATGGACAAAACTCAATTTCCTCTATGGAAAAAAGAAACAGAAAATTGCTTGCCATGATGATATCAGCATGAGCAGATCATATTTGAGATTTAGCTCAATAATTATAACCACTGTTTTGTTGTTGTTGTTGTTGTTTGCCGTCGAATCAGCCCCGACTCATAGCGACCCCTCCTTGGGTTTCCGAGACAGTATCACTACGGAAGTAGGATTGCCCAACCTTCCTTCTGAGGAGTGGCTGGTGGGTTTGAAACACCAGCCTTCTGGTGAACCACTGTTTTAGAAGTCTAATTTCTGCACATTCCTTATAGCATTGTCAATATCAGGCTTTTTCATAAACTACACATGTGTGACTATAGGAAGGCAAAGGTAATTTGATGTCCTGCTGTTTCATGTTCTTGTTTGATATGAATGGGGATATGGAAATTTTATATCAGTAAAGATGATTTTCTGATTCTATCACACCTGTCTTAAAAAAAAAAAAAAAAACTCACTGCCATCAAATTGTTTCTGACTCATAGCAACCCCCATTGGGTTTCTGAGGCTGTAAATCTTTATGGAAGTAGATTGTACGGTCTTCCTTCCACAGAGCAACTGGTGGGTTTGAACTGCTGACCCTCCAGCTAGCAGTCAAGTGCCTTATCCGCTATACCACCAGAGCTCCACACCAGTCATAATCAGTATGAATCTCGATATTAATACTTACTGCTTAGTTAAAGATATAATTAAAAAGTTCATTAGGAAATATGAAATAAAAGGTATATTACAAGTAAAAGTTAAGATGACGATTTGACTCCATACTTCACTCTTTTTAAAAGATCATACAGTTCAACCTTAGTTTCTCCATGTTGCTGTGTTATGTGCAGTTCAGTTGGCGCCGACTCATAGCAACCCTATGTACAACATAACGAAACACTGCCTGGTCCTGCACCATCCTGACCGGTGACGCCAGCCACTGTGTCAATCCATCTCTTTGAGGGTCTTCCCCTTTTTCATTGGCTGTCTCTCTACTTTACCAAGTATGATATTCTTCTCCAGGGATTGATTCCCATCTGACAACATAACCAGAGTAGGTGAGACTAAGTCTGGCTATTCTTGCTTCCAAGGAGCATTCTAGCTGTACTTCTTCCAGGGCCGATTTTTTTTCATTCTGGCAGTCCTTGGCATTTTCAGTATTCTTTTTCAACACCACAATTCAAAGGCATGAACTCTTCTTCATACATAAACCAAAAGCCCACTTGCTATAGATTCATGGAGTACAACTGTGCTCCAAAGAATATTCACATTTGTGACCTACCAGAAACAGATCATCAGGCCTTTCATCCAAAGCATCTTTGGATGGGATTTGAACTGTCAACATTTAGGTTAATAGCTTAGTGTTTAAATATTTTTGCCACCCAGGGACTTTTTCTCTGTACATACCACTTGCCTAGTTCCACTATATCCATCAATCAACCCTTACCTACTTGAACAATAGTCTTGAACACTTACATGGCCATCCCACCCTGAAGATAAGGGATAAAAACAAAAAACTCAATGTCTTTGGACTTCACTTTATAAATGTTCATTTAAAAATGAAACAAAAAATATTGTTACAGTATTTATCAGATGCATTATAATGTTACCATTACTACTTTACTCACTGCCATCGAGTCAGATCCAACTCATAGTGACCCCTCCTTGGGTTTCTGAGGCAGTATCACTAGGGAAGTAGATTACTCAACCTTCCTTCTGAGGAGTGGCTGGTGGGTTTGAACCACCAGACTTCTGCCTACCAGTCAAAGGCCTTAGGCACTATGCCACCAGAGCTCCTAATGTTACCATAGTAACAATTACATTTGCAACATAACATAGAGTCAGCATTACAATGTAGGGATTTTAGTAATAATAACAAAATTTATTGCTTATAGTGCAGAAAAAAAAAAATATGACCATAGCAATCTTCTGACTTTGCAACTCTTCTTCTGCACCCAGGAAGAACTACGTTTTTGAGCTATCATTTGTAGTTCAGGTTAGTACCAAACATATTTGAAGCACATAAATTATACATTAACACTCTGAGCAATAGGTGACTATTCTGTTTCCACCTTCCTCAGATGAATTGTCTTAATCATTGTTCCACCCTGGCAACATCCTCATCTCTTCGTCTTAAATTTGCATCTGCCACAGAAGTGAGGAAAGTGAGCACCAAAGCATACCTTCCAACCCCAGAGTAGGATATACTTTTCGTTTTCTCACGTTTTTATGTTTTTCAATTCAACATTGCCATACATTTTTAAGCTTTTTTTTCCCCTTCTTTCTATCATTGTGTATACAAACTTCTTTATTTTGCCACTACTCCTTCCAGAGGAGGCTTGTATCATTACAATAGGATATGACACCAACAGAGAGAGAAGCTACAAGTGTTAAGCTGAGTGTTCAGAGACATTAGTTAACTAGTACTTCCTGAGTACTAGCCAATAAATTGTCTCACTCAATAATGGGCTCTGTGTAAGTCAGGGTTATCTCACAGCTGGACTAGGACAGCTTTATGGTTATCTCTAGGGATATCTGGAAGTCTAGTGCTGACTCTTGGCTAAGATAAGAATGACATATTAGTTAGTGATTTATAAAGTAAGCTGCAAGTTCAAACTTTCCTGGAGGCACCTAGTTTCAGTTTGTTTACATTTTTGAGAAAAGTATAACTCAACTACTCACTGCCATCAAATTGATTCCGACTCATAGTGAACCCCTGATGTTTTATACCTAGTTTAACAGATTATACAACCTGGCTTTATTTATATGACCAGAAGTATAAAAAGATCTTTATGTAAATTTTTACCTAGGCTCCCTTGAATTCTAGATGCTTTGCACGTATCTTACTAATTCATAACCTCAGGACAAAGTACACACTATGAGACTGAAAGAGTCTGAAGGCTATGCTTCGTCATCTTAGACCCCTCAATAATTGTCTATACTATCTTTCTCCTGCTGTACTTGGTCCTTTACTTTTAATAAAGGAGCACACCTTGGGGAGTCCTGCGTGTGATTTTAATTATCTGATCCTCTATACTCAATGCAAACATACACTCTGATTTTTTTTTTAAGGAGAGACCTATAGAACTACTATTCCAATAACTGACATCAAAATACAGTAGCTATGTATGAACACTGGCATCAAATGATTTAACTCAGTGAGAAAAGTGGGATATTATTTGGAAGCTCTCTCTCTCTGTTTTTTTTTTTTTTTTTTTTTTTTTTTTTTTTTTGGTTTGTTTTGCTATTTGCAATGTGCCAATTAACAATATTTTTTCAAATTGTGTGTGTGTGTGCATTGACACACACACACACAATTTAAAAAGTTATGTGTGTATACACACACGGAAACACATGCATATAGAAATATAGTAGCTAAAAACAGTGTCTCTGGAGTCCAAATACTGGTTCTGACATTTACTAACTGTGGAGTTTTAGTTAGTTCATGTTATCTATCTGTGTATCAGATTCTTCATATATAAAATATAGATAATGATATAGTAAATTAAATCAATCTATACATGGCTTATAGTAAGTGTTAGCTATTCTTCTTAAAAAGAGCTCTGGTGGTGTAGTGCCTAAGACATTTGACTGCTAACCAGAAGGCTGGGGTTCAAACCCACCAGCCACTCCTCGGAAGGAAGGTTGGGCAATCTACTTCTATAGTGATACTGCGTTGGAAACCCAAGGAGGGGTCGCTGTGAGTTGGGTCCAACTCGACGGCACATAACAACTATTGCTAGCCAGATGTCAATCTTAAATGCCACCTTGAGATTCTGAGCATAAAAGCATTTGATCTTTTGTTTATGTTCTTTTTCAGATAGGATAAGATATCTGAAAGAAAGTAATTTATATATTTTCTAAAAATCATTGGGACATAATGGATATTTATGATCTATTGAAACCACTTGATGTATGAAATTAATGTATATTTTCAAATTCTCAGATAAGCTTTGTAATAGACTAAATTAAATGGCCAAATGCTCCAGACATGTTATAATAAAGATACTAAATTTATTTAATAGGGAAATTGTTAACATAATTCTCCTATATTATTTTTTAAAACTTGCAAAGTAAATAAACATTTCAAAATAAAATAATATTTTGCTTGTTCTTTTCCCATCTATGACATTACTAAAAACTATAAATTTATTTTTAAAGTTGATGTCTCTAGATGTAAATTATTCTTAAATTCTAAATTATTTATGATAAATTTCATAAATGGGAAAATTGCTTTAAATATTTTAAAATCAATCACAGATAGCATGTTTTAAAAAATGTCTAATTATGAAAACTGAGTTAGGCAGTGTGCTTGTGTTAGGTTACTTAGGTTCATACGTATGGCATATGCCCAAGAGCAGTGGCATTTTTGTGGACAGAAAATAACAGTTACATGTGAGTGTAAATGTTTAATACATAACATGGAACTCAACTGTATATGGCCTAGCGGAGTCTTTAAAAGAAACTCTGGTGGTGCAATGGTTAAGCACTTGAAAAGTCAGCAGTTTGAACCACCAGCTTCTCCTCAGCAGAAAAGACTTGATGACCTGAATATGTAGATTAAAAGTCTAGGGAACCCTATGGGGCAGTTCTACTGTATCACGTAAGATTGCTATGAGTCAAAACTGACTCAGCAGCACACAATACCAGAATCTGTAAGAGGAGTGTTGATTCATGATAATAGGCAAATAAAATTTTTATACCCTACCATAATCTAAAAAGAAATTCATCTATCTAAGGAGATCTGGTGGCATAGTGCCTAAGGTATTTGACTGCTAACCAGAAGGCTGGAGGTTCAAGCCCACCAGCCACCACACAGAAGGAAAACTGAGAAATCTATTTCCATAAAGATTTACCACCTCAGAAACCCAAAGGGTGTTGCTATGAGTCAGAATTGACTGGACGGTAGTGAGTTTGGTTTTTTGGTTTATCATCTATCTATCCATCTAGCCAGCCCATTCATCCATCCATCCGTCCATTTTCTATCTCTCTCTCCCTATCTATCTAATCTACCATCTAAATGTCTATATTTCTCTTCCAACTGTTTATCTGTTAGTTGGTTGTTTTTTTAATCTCAGTCCGATGTTTTGTCTGTTACTTGGCATAATGTCAACTTGATAACTTACTATATATCAAGTCATCTATTGGCATAAAAAATGAAGTAAGAAGTATATTGAAAATATTGTGCTACATAAATATGACATATCATCATAATATTACTACTGTTATTTTCTCTTTCAGAATGTTTTCCCCATGAAATTGGCCTGATTTGTTTCAGGAGGCCTCCTTTCTACTCTGATGTCTCTCTTACATTCTCTCTCTCTTCTTATTGCTATGTATTAGACTTTCTTTTTCTACACATGACAAAAAGGAAAACAATTAGACATCTTCAATACAGTGAAAACCAAAGCAAAATGTCTTTCCCAGGACATGTAGAGCTAGGAATTTTAATTGTGGCTTTTTACAAAGAATTAAAATCTAAACATGAAAGGGTAAAGGATATGTGTTTTATTTATGGTTCAAAGAGATTCTTGAACTGTATATTATCATATATAATCATATATACAGTTGTCAAAAATGAAATGGAAGGCAAAAAGATTGATATCCTAGGCATTTGTGACTGAAATTGACTGGATTTGGCCATTTTGTATCAGACAGCCATATGATCTACTTTGCTGGGAATGACAAATTAAAGAGGAATGGTATGGCATTCATCATCACAAAGAATGTTTCAAGCTCTATCCTGCAGTACAGTGCTGTCAGTGATAGGATAATAGCTATACACCTACAAGAAAGCCAGTTAATACTACTGTGATTCAAATTTACACACCAACCACTAAAGCCAAAGTAGGTCAGAGATAGAAAGTTTCCCTGTGGTGTTCCATAAGGGCCCTGCTTCCTTGCTCTGAACCTGTCCCCACCCAAATTTCACCTCTAGGTTTCGGCTCTGCTGCTTTCAACTTCAGGGAATATTTTCTGCATGTGTTTTTAGCTCATTTGGCCAACACTGACCAAAAGAACCACAGAAAAATATCCCAAGAAATAGGTCAAAAGGACTGTGAATGATTCCACTCTCTGGGATATTCAAAGTCAAATTATTCCTGTTCATTATTCCTTCCCTATCTCTTCTACTACTTTTTTAATCTTTTTTTATTTCATTTCACCCACAATCACCAAATGTTCATTGAATTTTACTTAGTTCCAAGTGCTGGTCTTAGAACGAGACATGCAATGTATCGAAGGACAAGGTCCTGGGTCTTAAAGAGCTTATAATGCTGTAATTCTGGTAAATAAAAACTGTCATGGAGAAACAAAGGAACAAATAACTAAATTAATTTAGGGAACTGGCAAAGAATATAAAGAGAATTTTACTTAACATTGGGTAAGGTGAAACTAAGTCATAGTTTGTCATATGGGGAGAGAGGCATGGAAGTGGTTTCTAGAAAAAGGGCTGTATGTGCAAAGGTATATGTGCAGGGAAGATCATGGCCCATTAGAATAACAGGTATTGTGTTGGGGACAGAGGAGAGGAATACATCTGGAGACAGAAATAGGACTATTTTGGGTTTTAAGGAATTTGTTTATTCTCGTGAGTAGCTTTTTTGCTTTTTAATTGACCACGGATCTTGTTATAATTATGCCAATTAGATTTGTGGCCAATCCTGGTATCTTAAAACTTCCAAAATGAGAGTATTGTTGGTAAATTGCTGTGGATGTTAATGACTTTATATTACTAAGAATACCTCTATTTATGGTGGCAATGCTAAGTGTCTCAAACAAGGGAAATTATTACATTCATTATAGTATACCTACATAAAAATATTATGAAATAATTGTGAAATTATGATTCTGACATAGGGAAAAATGGCAATAATATATTGTATCAGTTATGTCACACATAAATGGTGATATATGGTTTAGAATTGAGTTCTTTTGACTCCTAGTCCAATTCTTCCCCATCACCAAACTATAAAATATGAATTTTTAGTATAAATGAAAAAATATATTCTAGTAGAATGTTATTTATTCATTTATTCCACAAACAGTAATTAATGCAGAATTACATACTCATATTTCTTATTAAATATGACAACCTAACACAGGATACAGGACTTAAAATATTTTCAAAAAGGATTCACCTAATATTAATACAATGTGATTATTAAGCCCAGTTTAAATCTTGTTGATATCATCAGGATATGTTTATTTCCCCTGATTATCTTTCTATTAGAAAATCTAGCACTTGGCATCATAAAAATTAAACAAGAAAAAAATAACAAGCTTATTAAAATAATGGAGGCAAAGTACATTAGTAATATAAGAAAAGTCATGTTCAATTATTTATAAGAAATGCAAAATTTATATCCAATCCCAAAACAAAAGTAATTTGATGTAACAATTTATGAAGACAAACATAAGCACTATTAATCTGTATCTAATTCAAGTAAATCTGGAGCTTATACTAACTTGATATGACTTTCTTCTTTTGGGAGAGTTAATGAACATATAAAAAGGAAAAGTTTATTTGCCAGTTGGTTCCCTTCTTCTGGTACAGGACTTGGTTAGAAACCTTAGCAGGTGTATTCATTATGCTATGCCACTTAGGAACCATTAAATGAATTATTTGTGCTCTGCACTTAATAGCACAAGAGGCTAAAATCATGAAAGCACGTTCCTATAAGCTTGAATTATTCCCAGGAAGTATTTTAAAGATTTGATAAAATCTTTCCATTGTCTTTGTTTCTTCTGCATTAGCTAATGAGAGGACAACTTTAGAAAACAAGAGAGCCCATTTTTTGTCCATTTATTTATATGTGTTTATTTATATTGTGCTTTGGGTGCAAATTTACGGAGTAGATTTTGTTTTACAAACAGTTTATTTGTAACAGTTCATGTACATTTGGTTTCACTCCCTGATCACCATCCCCAATCCTAACCTACTGTCCTCCTCTCCCTTCCTTGTGACCCCCATCCCTGTGCTCTTCTTGGTTATGAACTCCTGTCTGTCCAGCTTTTCCTCCATGTGAATGCTGCCCCTGGTGCTCCATGCCTGATAGCTCCAAAGGGTGTATCATTGGAGAGGAGGTGGGTGCATCACCCTGGGTTGGGTGTTCTGCATGGAAATCTTACTACTTTTGGGCTGAGAGCCAGTCCTTGGTAGTGAGTCTTATCCCAGGCCCGAAGTGTATCCCAGGGCAATAGTCTTAATGGTCCCACCAGACTCCATCTGACCAGTAATTCTGGTTATTATTATGTTTTTGAATTTTGTTCCACATTTTTCCTCCCACTCTATCCAGGATCTCCAGTTTTGATCCATTCCTGAGTGGTTGGTATTGATAGCCTGGGCACCATCTAGTTCTTCTGGTCTTGTGGTCCATCATATACTGTTGTTGTTGTTGTTGTTATGTGCTGTCAAGTCGGACCTGACTCATAGCGACCCCTCCTTGGGTTTCCGAGGTGGTATCACTACGGAAGTAGATTGCCCAACCTTCCTTCCGAGGAGTGGCTGGTAGGTTTGAACTGCCAGCCTTCTGGTTAGCAGTTAAATGCCTTTAGGCACTAAGCTACCATGTTATTGGTTTTTTTCACTCTTTTTCACTTCAGATGAGAGGAGACCATTAGCTTATTTTAGATGGCTGCTCGAAAGCTCTTAAGACCCCATTCGCTATTTACCAAAGCAGGTTGTAGAACAAGGTTTTTATGTATTATGTTGTGCCAATTGAGCCTGGTGTCCCCATTACTAGGTCCTGAGTCAGTAGACCTGGTGGTTCTCTCTCCCAAGCTGTTTGGCTGTCTCTGAGAGATTACTCCAATTCTGTCCTCTGTTGCTTCTGTAATGACTGTGGTTATTTTGTGTCATTAGTAGTTGTACAAGATTATCCTCAGCTAAATCTATCATTGGTCTAGGGTATATTCGTGTTCACTGATCCCCATCTGATCTTCTCAGTTGTCCATGCATTTATCTGTAGCCTGGTGTTTGGCATTAGTATTGTGCACATACTGGCACTAGCCTCTGCCATGCATATATCAAGCACACAATTTGGTGTCCTCCCATTCCCCAATGTTATCACCTTGTCCATTTCTTTTAACTACCATACTCTTTCATTTTTCATATCATAAATTTTAACAATTTGGTAATGTTTTCCTGGAATATATAATTGTTTTATTAAAACAGCTTTTATTGAGGTATAATTTTTTACTGAAGTATAATTGACATGCAATAAATTACATATATTTAAAGTATATAATTTAATGTTTTGACATATGTGTACAACCCTAAAACTATCACTGCAATCAAGAAAATGAATTCATCATACCCAAATGTTTCCTCAGGACCCTATGTAATCTCTCCCTTCCTCCCTTCCTTCTTGACTCTAAACCCACCCACTGCCATTGACTTGATTCCAATGCATAGCTACCCACATTGGGTTTCTAAGGCTGTAAATCTTTTAGATTGCCTCACCTTTCTCCCATGGAGCAGCTGGTGGGTTTGAACTGCTGCTAAATGTCTTACCTACTACACCATCAGAGCTCCTTTCTTGACCCTAAGTAACCACTAATCTCTCCTTCACTGTAGGTTAGTTTGTATTGTACAGACTTTCATATAACTGGGATAATGCAGTATATATTCTTTCTGTCCAGCTTATTATAGGCAGCATAGTTATTTTGAGACTCATCCAGGTTCTTGTGCATGTCATTAACCCATTGCTTTTATTGCTGTGAAGCAGCCATTGTATAACTATGTTGTTGTTATGTGCCCTTGAGTCGGCCCCGACTCATAGCGACTCCTCCTTGGGTTTCTGAGGCAGTATCACTACGGAAGTAGGATTACCCAACCTTCCTTCCGAAGAGTGGCTGGTGGGTCTGAACCACCAGCCTTCTGGTTAGCAGCCAAATGCTTTCACCACAGTAAAAAGTATAACAATCATGGCACAAAGGTGAGCAGGGGAAAAATAAAATATAATGTTGAAGGTTATTACACTAAAGGTAAAAAAAATATATAACTTAAGTGTAGACTGTGGTAAGGTAAAGATGTGAAGAGTAACAATGAAGCCTGCAGTTTAAGATGGGGCGATCTGTTTCCGTAGTGATACTGCCTCGGAAACCCAAGGAGGGGTCGCTAAAAGTCGGGTCCGACTCCACGGCACATGACAACAACAACAACACGCAGTTTAAGAGCTAATAATGCAATAAAAGAGATAAAATGAATTTATAAATAATTATTAACACAAAAGAAGGCAGAAAAAGGGAATTAAGAGAAACTATGATCAAGAGAAAAAATAGCAACATATTCAATGCTATCAATGATCACATTAAATGCAAATGGCCTAAATAGCCCAATTAGTAAATGAAGATTGTCAGATTGTATAAAAAGATCAAAAACCTACTTCAAATATAAAGACACATCAAAGTTAAAAGCAAAAGAATAGGCAAATAAATACTAGGCTAATATTAATGAAAATAAATGTGAAATCTCTTTATGAATTTCAAAATATATTTCAAAATGATATGGGGGTCGGTTCTTCCAGAGGACATAATTATCCAAAACATTAAAGCACCTGATAAAATACATAAAGCAAAAACTGATATAACTGTAAAGAAAAATAGATAGATCCATAATTATAGTAGAAAATGTCACCACCCCATTCTCAATAATTGGTAGAACAAGTAGACACAAAAATCTTTAAGGTTAAAAAATAATAATAATAAAACACCCACTGCCATTGTGTTGATTCTGACACATAGTGACCCTATTGCGTTTCCAAGGCAGTATATCTTTATGGGAAAGCTGTTTGTTGTTGTTTGCTGTGTACCATCAAGTCAGACCCGACTCATAGCAACCCCGACTCATAGCGACCCCTCCTTGGGTTTCCAAGGCAGTATCACTACAGAAGTAGATTGCCCCATGCTCCTTCCGAGGAGTGGCTGGTGGGTTTGAACCGCCAGCCTTCTGGTTAACAGTCAAGTGCCTTAGCCACTATGCTATGGGAAAGCTAGACAATGAATAAGGAAGACCAAAGAAGAGTTGATGCTTTTGAGTTGTGGTGCTGGCAAAGAATGCTGAAAATACAATGGACTTCTAAAAGAACTAACAAATCTGTCCTAAGTGTAGCCAGAATGCTCCTTGGAAGCAAGAATGGCCAGATTTGTCTCACCTACTTTGGTCATGTGATTTGTCTCACCTACTTTGGTCATGTTGTCAGAAGGGGCCATTCTCTGGAGAAGGATGTCATGCTTGATAAAGTGGAGGGTCGACAAAAGGGGGGAAGGCCCTCAACAAGATGGATTGACACAGTGGCTGCCGTGATGGCCTCCCTCGAGTATAGCAAGGATCACAGAGCTGGGCCGGACCCAGCAGTGTTTCATTCTGCTGTGCATAGGGTTGATGTGAGTCGGAGACGACTTGACAGCACCTAACAACAGCAACAAATCTTTACTGAAGTATATTGCCTGGTCTTCCTTCTGCGGAGTGACTGGTGGGTTTGAACCACCAAACCTCTCCTTAGCAGTCAGATGCCTTAGGCATTGTGCTACTTAAGGTTATAAGATATATAAACAATGTTCTCAACCAACTTTACCTGTTTGATATTTGTTGAATGTTCTGCCCAATAAAAAGTGAAATAAACTTTATTTAGAAATGCATAGAGAATAGTTACCAAGCTAGATCATAATCTTTGCCTTAAAATATGTAGCAATAAATTAAAAAGCTTTCATAAAAAGTTCAAACATGTATCTACCATAAGATACATCCATTACACTCTTAAGTATTTACCTGAAAGAAATGAGAGTATATTTTCATACAAGATTTATACCCAAATGTTCATAGGTAGGTAGTTATTTATAATATCTCCAAACTGAAAGCAACCCAAATATTCAGCAATGGATGAATGGATAAATTAGTTGTAGTATAGTTAGGAGCTCTGGTAGCATAGTGGCTAAAGTACTACCATGGAAGGAAGATGAGGCAGTCTGCTTTCATAAAGATTTAGAGCTTTGGAAACCCTATGTCCTATATGGCCTTTGTGAGTCAGAATTGAGTGATGGCAGTGAGTTTATTTGGGTGGGAGGGCAAAACCCTTCTAAGTACTCTCCTCAATATTCCATAGTTATAAAGTTTACTACAATGGGTAGTTGGATAGGCGCTCTTCTCAGGCCTCTGTGACACTGGAGGATTATTCTCTCAAATCTTGTTTATTATTATTATTATTTATCTTAATTGATTACTCGCATTCTTGCAATGATTAATACACCACTAGTCTCAAAGGAGGCATTCTGAAGCTATGTGTAGTTTTCTCTCTCTCTCCAAGTCTCTCCTCTCTGATACTCTGTCCTTTGACTCCAGTGATTTTGACTTCCCTGGTCTTCCAACTCCAACTCTGTAACCTCAGGTCTCTGCTTAGAGTTCACTTTCCTGCAACAAAGCCTCAAATCTCTCCTTAGGCAGAAATATTGGGTAATCAAAGTCTCACCCCAATAGCTTCCTGATCATTAGGGATAATGACTTTTGTTGACTGATCTATAATGTATCAAAAACAATTGTTTTATATATTTATTTTTCTGTTCTTTTAAATTTTCAAGGTGGGGAGTTGTCTTTGCCCACCTCTATTTTCAAGTACCCACCCTACATTCCAAATGCTAACACCCATTCTTGGTGACAGGACAGATTATTGCCAACACAAAGGTGATTGGACTGAGATTGAGCAACAGCTTTGAGCACACATTTGTGCCACTTCTTACTCATTGCCATGGAGACACTGCCCACTCATGGTAGTCTCATGTGTTACAGAGTAGAACTGTACTATAAGACTTTATTGGCTGTAATTATCACTAGATCAGATTGCCTGTCATTTTTTTCTCTGGCACCACTATGTGCTTTCAAATCACCAAACTTTAGGCTTGTATCAGAGCACAAAACATTTGTGACACTCCTACTTGACAATAAATGAGAAATGAGTTGATCATAGTTGTGGTGGTTAAGTATGTGTCAACTTGGCTGGGACTGGTTGAGTGGCTGGCCAGCTGAATGAAGTTATTCCCCATGGTGAGGTTGGTAATTAACTCCATGGTTGAATCTATTGGAGCAGCTGAGTAGCTGCTTTAGGGATGTGGTCTGCTTTCTGTATATAATAAACAGCTTTGGGAATGGTCTCTAGTTTATGGCATGCTTGAACCCTGCATGTAGCCTTGTCATTGTTCAGCAGCTTGCCAGACCCTGCCATCCTTGGGACTTTCAATGGACTTGAATTAATGGCCTGTTGTGTGGTTTGATAACATTGGGACTGTGCCTTTTTACTTGTCAACCTTGGGCTTGTCAGCTTCAGCAGCCAGCAGCTGTATGAGTGAAGAAAATCCTCTAGCTTCAGTGGGCCGGGAGCAGGAGGCAGAGGTGAAGCTCAAGGTAGAGGAGCTTTCACCCAACCCCTAGAACCTGGCACTTTGAATTTGAACTTAAAGCCTCTGAACTGTAAGAGAATAAACTCCTGTTTGTTCAAGCATCCCATTTGTGGTATATTTCTGTCAGAGCATTAGGTAACCAAAACAACAGTCAATGTGCTATCATCATTAAATGGTAAATAGCACCTCTGATCTAGAAATATTCCATTTCCACTCTATTGGAGACTGCAGTGTCTCAGGCATTGGCAACTAAAGGGCTTACCTATTCAGTGCTAAGTTAGCTGCAGAAACTGACTCTAATCTTTTCCATATTGTTCCTTCATTCTCTATTTCCCAGGCATTAGAACCTTCATGTCAGGTGCTTTTAAGGTAGTGTATGAGGAAGCCTACTAACCAAGTGAATTACGTAGCTTTCAGAAACTTTTCAGTATTATATCTGAATCAGCTTCTGAACCTAAAGCCAAGACTTTCTTGAATTTATTCTCTTTATTATCCTGGGTTTAGCTGTGCTGAAGTGAAAACTAAGTGGCTGTACAGATAAGTGAAGCTCAAAGTGGGTGAACATTAACCATGTGAAATATTTACATTTTTCTGACTAAAATAGAGCAATTTTAAGTTGGGAAACACAAAGCCTGCTTATGAAAACTACTTAACTTGTTCAGAGTCCTCTAGAGAGCAATTTAAAGTTTTGGTCAAAGAATGACTTCACTCAAAAAGGCACTCATTTCTCTGAGAAAATACTTCAGTGGTTTATAAAGTAGATGGTGTCCAAAATTGACAAATAGTTGATAACTGATAATTCTACATAACTTAGAAATAGAAAATGATGAAGTAACCCTTGGATTGTCTGACTTAGAAACATGCTCAACATAAAATGTATGTTTTTTTTGTCTTTAAACTGTTGGGGCCAATCCAAGCACCCAGTGAGAAATCGTGAAATGTTAATTGAGGACGAGGAAGAGGCTACCATCTGCCAAAACCAATGAGTATAACAAAAAAAAATTCCTTAAGATTTCTCATTAAAAAAATTAAAGAATACTGAGAAAATACAATTTAATTTTTGAAATGTCTGCAATTGATAGCAGGCACTATTGTGTTGGAAAAATATTTCTTTGAGTGCAACAATTATAGTCATGTTTCTTTCCCACTGGAGATGACCCTTGCCTATAGAAGAATTTGTACAGGTTCTGATGCCACAAACAATACTCCATGCAAGGAAAACATGTTAATGGGCAGTCAATTGGGAGTATCTCTTTTTTAAGCTATCTTCACACAATGTTTTCAAAGGAGTGATTAATAATTAAAATTAAATCTACATTTTTCAAAAACTAATATGTGTTCTTCTGGGTCTCATAGCCTCTTAGGGTCCCAGAATGAGTGTTACACCAAAGTTACCATGGAGAGACAAGGAATGTCCAATCTTTGCTCTTGACTGTGCATTGTGTTTGTAAATCTCTTCTGGACTTGACATCTTGAACCTCAATCCTTTTATGGATTATTCCTATCATGTCTTCTACATTTTTTTTTTTTTTTCAGTTAAATAATGTGGGTGGTTTTTCCTTAGCAAAAGGTTTCTCATTCCTTGTTGTTGGTAGGTGTCGTCAAGTTGTCTCTGACTCATAGTGACCCTATGTACAATAGAACTTAACACTGCCCAGTCCTGTGCCAGCCTCGTGATCCTTGCTATACCTGAGCCCTTCGTTGCAGCCACAGTGTCAATTCATCTCATTGAGGGCCTTCCCCTTTTTCATTGACCCTCCACTTTACCAAGCATGATATCCAGAGAATTGTCCCTTGTAACAACATGATCTAAGTAGGTGAGACGAAGTCTGGTCACTCTTGCTTCCAAGGGGCATTCTGGCTACACTTCTTCCAGGACAGATTTGTTAATTCTTTTAGCAGTCCATGGTATTTTCAGTATTCTTTGCCAATGCCACAACTCAAAAGCATCAACTCTTGTTCAGTCTTTCTTATTCATTGTCCGGCTCTCATATGCATATGAGGTGATTGAAAATACCATGGCTTGGGTTAGGTGCACCTTAGTCTTCAAGGAGACCTCTTTGCTCTCCATCACTTGAAAGAGGTCTTTTGCAGCAGATTTTGCCAATGCAATATGTCTTCTGATGTCTTGACGGTTGCTTCCATTGCCGTTGATTGTAGAACCAAGCAATGTGAAGTCTTTGACAACTTCAATCTTTTCTCCATTTATCATTATGCTGCTTATTGGTCCAGTTGTGAGGATTTTTACTTTCTTTATATTGAGGTGTAATCCATACTGCAGACTGTAGTGTTCAATGTTCATCAACAAGTGTTTCAAGTAGTCCTCACTTTCATCACAGAAAGTTATGTTGTCAATGTATCACAAGTTGTTAATGAGTCTTCTTCCAATCCTGATGCCACATTCTTCTTCATATAGTCCAGCTTCTTGAATTATTTGCTCAACATACAGATTGAATAAGTATGGTGAAAGGATATAACCATGACACCCTCCCTTTGTGATTTTAAACCATGCAGTATCCCTTTTTTCTGTTTGAGCAACAGCCTTCTGGTCTATGGACAGGTTCCTCATGAGTACAATTAAGTGTTCTGGAATTCCCATTGTTCTCAATGTTATCCATAATTTGTTATGATCCACACAATTGAATGTTTTTGCATAGTCAATAAAACACAAGTAAACATCTTTCTGGTATTCTTTGCTTTGAGCCAAGATCCATCTGATATCAGCAATGATATCCCTCATTCCATGTCCTCTTCTGAATCCAGTCTGCATTTTTGGAAGTTCTCTGTCAATATACAGTTGCAACTATTTTTAATTTATCTTCAGTAAGATTTTCCTTGTGTGTGATATCAATGATACTGTTTGATAATTTCCACATTCTGTGTACCCTTTCTTTGGAATGGGTGCATTCCCTCTTAAGGTTACAAATATTGACAGGCACTTTCTCTTTAGGGGTCCAACTGCTTTCAGATTCAGTTTACAATTGTTTTGTCCTCTACCTTAGTCACTGTCCCTACCTAAGTCCAGGTGAATAGATGGCTTTCGGCACATGAAGCTTTTGTGCCCTGTGTTCCTATTTTCATGCAAAGGGCTTGGGGTGGAGTGAGAAACAGGCAAAACATAAAATCAAACTCACTGTCATAGAGTCAATTCCAACTCATAGTCACCCTATAGGACAGAGTAGAAGTGCCCCAAGGGTTTGCAAGGCTGTAAATCTTTACAGACACAAAGTGCTTCATCTTTCTCTTGCAGAGTGGCTGGTGGATTTGAACCCCTGAGCTTTTGGTTAGCAGCTAAATGCTTTAACCACTGCACCACCACACTCCTTACAGATACACAGAGGGAGAAAAATCATTTCTTTAAATTAGTGAATTTATCTCAAAGCTTCTATCTGTATCTACTAAAAAAAAACAACTCATAGTATTCTTTGGTGTTAAAAATTTGGAGTTTATTTTATGAGTATAGTTTTTATTCAATATTTGCCAGATTACATGATAAAATAATCTTTTTCTCTTATAGGAAGAACAGTTCTTTTTATATTTAAGTTAATAATAAAATAAAGTCACTATACTAAATATTATGCTTTTAAATTATTTCTTTACTTCAAATATAGTTTTACTAATAAGGGAAAAAAGTATCTTTCTAGAATATTCTCAGTCAACATTTATGTAAAAAAAAATTATGTATTTCTTTGGATAAGTCCCATTCTTGAGCTATATTAAAATGTAATAAGATAACAGTTTTGGTGGTTACCATTTATTATTATTTCTTTTTCCCATGCTTTATTTTCACCAAATCAGAAAGAATCTCATGGTAAAACTGAAGTCTAATTTATGTGGAAAGTTGGTATGTCAACTTCAATTCTATTTGCAAATATTTACCCTGAAACAGCTGAATCTCTCTTTCTTTTTGTTTTAATATATCAGAGTAGAAAAACTACTAAATTGCCAGGGAAGATGAAAATGAACAGCAAGTTATGATTCTGAATCCTATCTCTAGAGTCATTGAGATTAAATGTACCATAACAGGGAAAAGCTGCAATAATTTTACTGGCTTTGTTGCATTTTGAAGCATTTCTAAAATTTGATAAAATCTCCAGCTATCACTGATTGAGAGTAATTGCAATAATAGTAGTAAAACTATTATGTGCCAGACAATGGACTAAGTGATTCACAAGGATTAGGTTAATCCTCATCGTTTTTATAGATGATGACACACATGTTTACAGAGGTTATATAATGTTCCCAGGGTCACATAGTCTGTGAATAGTGGAGCCAGGTGTTAAACCCATGTCTTTCTAACTCCAAATTAAATTCTCTTTCCTGAAGCACAGGGTCTGTTGTATACCAGGCATTTGATATAATTTCATTGAATAATGGACTTACTTCTGACTCCTTGTGAAGCTAAAGTGTGATACTGAAGGGAACCACATACAAATTTAAATTGTTTGCTGATTTCTCCCTTTTACTCACTGATGACACCCTATATTTCCTATAGTCTATTCTCTACACAGCTGTTGAGTAATTTTATATATATGTAAATTAGATCATATCATTTCCTTGTTTTAAACTCTCCAACTCCCTTGTTTCTTAGATAATATTATTTTACAGATAATAGAAAATAATAGTGTACAAAACTCTACAAGTTCAAGTCTCAGCTACTCACTCTCCATGCTTGGGTTACTCCATGCTCACTGTACTTTAGCCTCTCCAGCTTTCTCTCTGCACTACTAAAATACTACTGAAAATGCTAAATTCATTTCTTTGTTGTTACTGTCCCTTATGTTGGAAATGTCTTCTCCAAGTCTGACTACTTCTCATCATTTACATCTACAAAAAGAAACCTATTTAAAGTGTATTTCTAACACAATTTTTTCATGGCACCTGATATCTTTTCTCCTTCTTGTTGTTGTTGTTATTTGCCATCGAGTCGGCCCCGACTCATAGCGACCCCTCCTTGGGTTTCCGAGGCAGTATCACTACGGAAGTAGGAATGCCCAACCTTCCTTCCGAGGAGTGGCTGGTGGGTTTGAACTGCCAGCCTTCTGGTTAGCAGTCAAGTGCCTTAGGCACTATGCTACCAGAGCTCCTTCTTTTCTCCTTAGTAGATACCATTATCTTATCTAAAAATTTGTCATTACTTTATTTGTTGGCTCTTTTCTTTGTGGCTTGATTTTATAAAGTGTATCTACTAGAAAATAAACTCCATGAAAGGAGAAGCTTTGACTTGTTCATAGAACAGCTTTCTGCAACATAATATACTCTAAAAAATAGTTGTTTAATTAATTAAATTATTAATTAATGAGTGAAGGGAAGTACTTTGCATATTTGGAACTAAAAGCAATAAAACCTCCTATGTATTCTAATATAGTGGATTACATTTAAACTCAATACTATCAAGTGAACAAATTTTTCATTTTTAAGGTAAGCATATTAATTTTAATGAGATTTTAATTAATGAGATAGGTAAGCCCAACATTCTCTTTATCAAAATGTAAAAGATTAATTAAGAAGTTAAATATCCATTTTAAAAAACTATTTAAGTTGAGGCATACTTTACATGAAATAAACAGCTATTGAGTAAACCATCATATTTTAGCAATCAAGAATGCAAGAGCTAGAACTCTGAAGCCAGATGAACTGGATTCAAATCTTAGCTCTTCATTTTACTAGGTATGTGATGTTAGACAAATTACTTAACTACACCATGCCTCAGTTCACCCTCTGTAAATATGGAACTGTAATGTATCTATCCCATAGTGTTGTTTTAATATTAATATTTACAAATGAAGAGGAATGACTCCTCACACACAGTGTTATATAAGCATTTGTTATTATTATTGATGTAATCAGTAATATGAATCCCTTATGGAGTTAGGTAAAAGGTAAAAAATGAATAAAATTTGTCCTATCTTTGAGGAATTTATAGTCTTTTGTGGGAGAAAGAGCAAAGCTCCCATAAAATGTCACACTGTATATATAACTATTTTATAGTTCTCATTGAACAAGTTCTTTTACTTTCTGATAGAGGGCAAGAAATTAATTCTGAGGTAGGTCTTGAAGTGTTAGTTGGAACATCCCAAGAGAATTGAGGGACAGATGGTAAATGAGATAAATAATGGCATAAGGAAGACAATATAATGTTCAAAGTCAGTCATAAACACACACATATATTGGGAGGTAAGAAGCTTTGTGAAATGAGAGGGTAGGTTAGTGTGTGAGAACCCATAGAAGATGGATGAAGCAGGGGATGAATCACTAAGGGTACATAGGCCCAACTAAGACATTTGGGTTAACCTGGTAACAGAGATCAAGTTTTTAGGTAGGAGAATGACATGGCAACTTTTATATTTAAAATAATGTTAAGACAGCTCCGAAGTGTGGAGGACAGAGTAGATAAGATGAGAGACCAAAATCCTAGGGAATATGTAAAAATGGTTCAATATTTCTGGAAATCAGTGAAGAGGCTTGATACAAAGGTAACACCTGTGAGTAATGGTAAGTGGAAAATGGATTGTCAAAATCTTTTGGAGGATTGCAGCTTGGTGACCAATTTGATAAGATATGTGAGGGAGACAGGGTGATTTAGGATATTCAGAATAATTCATTGACATTTGCAGAATAATGCACTGACATTTCCAAAAAAATCTCAAAGGTGTTCAAAGATTCCTATACTTCAAATGAATCTATGTAAGGGTATCCTGAAGAAGGCAAGTCTTTTCAGCATATGCTGAAAGACAGGTAGATTTCTAAAGACAGACATTATGGAAAGGAGAAGCTGCTTTAGTAGCCGAGATCCTTTTCACCCTACTTTTCTATTCATCTAAATGACATCTTAGTTTCAGCAGCAAGAAGTAGCAAATTCAGACAGCCTCTCAAGTTCAAATATTCTTCTCACATTGCAAGAATCAAAACAAGTCCTTGAGTCATCTTTGTTATAAATGCAAACCTCGGAATACTATTTTCATCCATCTGCAGGAAACATACCTACAATAACAAGATGGAAGGATATAAATTTCATCTTTGATGTCTTGGAAACTAAATATATATTTATCAATGTAAGTATTATACGTTTATGCATTTTAATCATCTTTTTTAAAAATGTTTTATGGAGTAAACAAAAATCAATCATATATTTAGGACAAAGCTGAAGAAACTCTGGGATGTTTGTTGCATGCATCTGGCAATTGAAGGATATTTCCCATAGTCTTTATAGGCCATTATGCCCTGAGTGTCTTAATAACTTGGCATTCAATTTTCTTTTACACTTTTGATTTCAAAAAGGCAACTAAATGGATTTTACATATGAAGCCACTGAGTTTTAAAAATTTTAATATCAATCATTCTCAAAGAAAAGTAAAGTGGTATATTGGGCATTGATTTATAGAGATGTTTGTGACTTTCTTGAATTTATTTGAAAAGTTACATAATATCTGTCTTTATTTACATTACTTTTCCACTGTTTTATTTCTGGTTTTTTTATATCCCATTACTATTACTGTAAAGTGATACTTATAGAGAATGTCCTTTATAAAATGTAAACTTAGATATCTAACTGTTGAATAATATTGATTTTTTTAATGCATTATTTCTGAAGCATATGCAAAAACTATGATATTACTCTAATTGGTAGATAGATTTTCTTGCCAAATATAAGAGAGTAACCACAGGAATAGGTCTTAAGATTCATGTGCAACTTAGAAAGTTTATTTAACCTGATACTGTTTAACAGAAGTCTGGTAGCACAGTGCCTAAGATACTTTACTGCACCAGAAAGCTGGTGGTTCAAATCCACCAGCCACTCCTCGGAAGGAAGGTTGGGCAATCTACCATAGTGATACTACCTTGGAAACCCAAGGAGGGGTTTATATGAGTTGGGGTTCGTCTCGAGGGCACATAACAACAACAAAAAAAAACAATGCTGTGAATAGTGCCTTTGGGAGAGAAATTGCTGTTCTATCTCTTTAATTAGCATTAAATTCATTTCAAAAAGCAGCATGAGTAAAACCACAACTACTAATGAGATAAATGTGTCCTTTGAAGAAACATAGACTCATTTGTCACTTAGCTCATCTAAACGCTTGGAGGGCTGAAAATACTTTTACTGTGTTCCTAATTTTGAAAGGGTTAAAATACTAGTCTTCAAAGTAAAGTTAATAAAACACCTGAATCACCCTGTGGGATTTATGAGAATACAAATTCTTCCAGGTCTAGTGAACCAGACATTAGTGTGTAGGACCCTGGAATCTACATGTTTATTAAGGCCCCCAGATACTTAATATGCCTTCTGAAGCTGCAGATCTGATACACTTCTCAGGCTTATTTACCCTCTCAAATAATATTTTAGCTTACTAGTGTGAAAAACAGATGTGATTTTAGAGGAAATTGTTGGAATATTGTGCTGTGTCTGGTATCTTGAGTATTTGGGGACTGACTTACATATAAGGAATACCTACCTGATTGATGCTTTATATGTGTGTGTGTACACACATGCACATATTATATAATTTAATCCCATCCACAATGTTATGTGGTAGATGTTATTATATCAGTTTTATAGGTGAGAGAACCGTCTCAAAGATATTAAATAACTTGACAAGAATTGCACAGCTAATAACTAGAAAAGACAAAAATTAAATCTAGTTCTATATTATGTTAAATTCTTTCCACTATACAAGTCTACAGATACAGTGGAGGTATAGGATGAAGAAAGCAATGTTTTTTTTTTGAGAAAGACTCAAGGTAGATATGATATATTTTCTCCATTGGTTAATATAAAAATCTGGTGAGAAAAGAATTCTTGCACCAGTTTCACAGATAAGACTTGCAGAGAGATTAGGTGACTTGCTGATAGACATGCATTTATTCATATATTTATTTATATATTTATTCATTTATGCATATGTTCAATGCCTACAAAAGGTTATTCATGTAGTAAATGCTTACAAATGAGTTTAACCAATGGCAGGTGTCTATCCTCATGGAGTTCACAGATTAGTTTAATAGACAAACAAATATATTGATCTATACCACAATTTGTGATAAGTACTATAAGAACAAAGAGAATAAGAGGACTTTAATTTAGATTTGGTGTTCAATGAAGTTCTATCTAGAAAAGTGAATTTGAACTAATGACTGTGTATAGAATTAGTCAAATACAAAGTAGAAGAAGAAAACATTCCAGTAGAGGTAATAACATACAGAAAGCTGATGATGCAGGAAAGATTTTGGTCCTTCAAGGAATTGAAGGAGGACCAAGGTGACCAATATAGAGGTCAAGGGGTACAGTGGTACAATACAATGTTGGAATCAGTGACCAAATCCCTGAGGGTTTTAACGTTAAAATTAAAGACTCTGAGATTTCTTCTATGTTAAAACAGAGATGTTATTTCTTCTATCTCAAGATAGAATGAGAAAGAGAATATAATATTTACTTTTAAAAGATGGTTCTTAGGATTCTGTAGAGAAACTCTTTGATTATAGAGTAGTTGAAATAAGAAAGGCAGAAAGGACTTAACTGAGAGTGACAACCAAAACCCAAACCAAGCCCACTGCCATAGAGTTGATTCCAATTCATAGCAACCCTATAGGACAGAGTAGAACTGCTCCATAGGGTTTCCAAGGCTCTAAATTTCTATGGAAGCAGACTGCCTCATCTTTCTCCTGCAAAGTGGCTGATGGGTTCAAACTACTGACCTTTTTGATTAGCAGCCAAATGCTTTAATCACTGTGCCACCAGAGGTCCTTGAGTGTGACAACAGGGAGATAAAAACAGAGAGTAATTTCAGAAAAAAATTGGAATTAGAATAGGTTGTGCTTCATGCTGGAATGAGGTAGGAGGACATAAGGACAGTATTGTGTTGGGATGATTTCTAATTTCTAATTTTCTGTGTTTAGCAAAATATTGAAGAGATATTTGAGAGCCACATCCTGAGAAAAGAAATACCACAAAGGAATGGTCTGAAATACTGAAGAGAGGACTTGGAAGTATGTGTGTATATATATATATATATATATATATATATATATATCTCCACACACATATATACGTATATACATACATATATATATATATATATATATATATA
>NW_006921848.1:3892916-3899628 GCF_000298275.1 Orycteropus afer afer | reverse complement strand
AGAGAGAGAGAGAGAGATTCCT
This sequence comes from Orycteropus afer afer, assembly GCF_000298275.1. NCBI lineage: Eukaryota > Metazoa > Chordata > Mammalia > Tubulidentata > Orycteropodidae > Orycteropus > Orycteropus afer. Next base: position 3,899,606 of record NW_006921848.1, on the reverse strand, counting down.
TGAGCATATGGGCAATATTTTAATCCTTGTCAATAAAGGAGCAGACATAAGTAAGGATACAGTGCAGAATGAGAAACAAAGAGCCCAAGGAGTTTAAACTATACTCCATATGGCCAAATGCAATGGACAATCTTATTCTACTTTTGAAAATTCTGGCAATTAAAGTGTGTAGAGAATCAGAGAAAAATTGAAGGTGAATTTGGAATCAGGGGAATACTTTTTAAAGAAAATGTATAGTAAAGCCTAGTCATGTAATAAAGGCACTCTAGTAGCCTAGTGGGTAAGCCACTTGGCTACTAACTGGAAGGTCAGCTGTTCAAATCACCAGCTGCTCTGTGGGAAGAAGATGAGATAATTTACTTCCATAAAGAGTTACAGCCTTGGAAACCTAACGGAGGTTGCTATGAGTCAGAGACGACTTAATGGCAGTGGATTTAGTTTGGTATTGATATAATAATGGGGATGACATAAAAACTGGGAAAGATTGATGATCCTGGAAAAATGACAGATTTCTAAGAAGATAAAATCAAATGGAAGGATGGTCCCATGGCAAAAAGGACACTTTCTCTGTTCTAATAGGAAAGAGTTAAAATTGATGATGATGATGATGATGATAGCTCACATTAGTTTCTGCTCTGCAGTATATATATTTTGTATTTATGATCGTTTTCCTTAGGTGCCATTGAGTGGATTTCAACTCATAGCGACCCTGTGTACAACAGAATGAAACATCGCCCAGTCCTGTGCCATCCTCACAATCCCTGCTATGCTTGAGCTCATGGTTGCAGCCATTGTGTCAATCCATCTTCTTGAGGGTCTTCCTCTTTATTGCTGACCCTCTACTTTACCAAGTATAATGTCCTTCTCCAGGGACTTGTTCCTCCTGATAACTAGTCCAAAGTTGTAAGACGAAGTCTTGGCATCCTCCCTTCTAAAGAGTATTCTGGCTATGTTTCTTCCAAGACAAATTTGTTTGTTCTTCTGACAGTCCATGGTATATTCAATACTCTTCACCAACAAACAATTTGAATGAGTAGTTCTTCTTTGGCATTCTTCATTGTGCAGCTTTTGCATGCATATTAGGCGATTGAAGGTACCATGACTTGGACCAGGTGCACCTCAGCCCACAAACTGATATTTTTGCTTTCAAACATTTTATTTTATTTTTTATTCTTTTGCTTTTGCTTTAGGTGCAAGTTTACAGAGCAGAGGTTGTTTTACATTCAACGTTACATGTACATTTAGTTTCACTCCCCATTTATCATCCTCAACCCTAACCCACTCTCTTCCCTTCCCGCCCAATAACCACCTCCCACCTCCCTGTACCCCTCATAGTTGTGCACTCCTGTGTGTCCTGCATTTCCTCCATGAGAATGTTGCCTCTCTGGCGGTTGATTGCTCCAAGAGATGCATTTCCATAGAGTATGTGGGTGCATCACCCTAGGTTGAGTGGTCTGCATGTACATCTTGTTTACTATTGGGCTGAGAGCCAGCCCCTGGGAGTGACCTTTATTCCAGGCCCAGAAGGTATCCCAGGGCCATAGTATTGGGGGTCTCACCAGACTCCGTCCGTGCTTTAAATACTTTAAAGAGGTCTCGTACAATGGATTTTCCCAATGCAATACACCATTTGATTTCTTGACTACTGCTTCCATGGGCTTTGGTTGTGGATCCAAGTAAAATTAAATCCTTGACAACTTCAATATTTTCTCCTATATTGCTATCTCAGTTAGCATTTCATTATGTTGCTTATTGGTCCACCTGTGAAGATTTTCATTTTTTTTATATTGAGGTATAACCCATCCCAAAGATTCTAGTCTTTGATCTTCATCAGCAATGGCTTTAAGTCCTCTTTGTTTTCAGCAAGGAAGTTTGTATTATCTGCAATATGCAGGTTGTTAATGTTCTTCCTCAAAACCTGATTCTGGATTCCTCTTCATGCAATCCAGCCTCTCAGATTATTTGCTCAAAATACAGATTGAATAAGTATGGTGAAAGGATACAACTGAGATTCACACTTTTCCTGAATTTAACTTATGCAATATACTCTAGTTCTTTTTGAACGACAGCCTCCTGGTCTATGTATAGGTTCCTCATGAGCACAGTTAAGTGTTCCAGAATTCCCATTCTTTGCAATGTTATCCATAATTTTTTATGATCCACACAGTCAAATGCCTTTGCATAGTCAATAAAACACAGATAAACATATTTCTGATATTCTGTGCTTTCAGGCAACATCTGAGATCAGTAATGATATCTCTCATTCCATACCCTCTTCTGAATATGACTTGAATTTCTGGCCATTCCCTTTCATATACTGCTGCAGCCATTTTTAAAATATTTTCAGCATAATTTTATTTGCATGTAATATTAATGATATTATTTGATAATTTTCACATTCTGTTGGATCACCCCTCTTTGGAATGGCCTCGAATATGGATCTTTTCATATATATATATATCAAAAAGCAAACTCACTGCCATCAAGTCATTTCCAACTCATAGTGACCCTTAATGGGTTTCTGAGGCTATAAATCTTGTAAATCTTTATGGATATAAATCTTTATGGAAGTAGATCTCCCTGTCTTCCTTCCATGGAGCAGCTGGTGGGTTTGGACCACGGGCCTTCTGGTTAGCAGTCAAGTGCCTTATCCACTACATCACCAGAGCGCTCTCTCTCTCTCTCTCTCTTCCTTATAACCCTATAAGTTTGATATTGTCATCATCATATTATGGTGGTACACAAAGTATAACAACTTGTCCAGGTCCAATGGCTAGTAAGTAATGAAATGGGATTTGACTCAGAATTAAAACTCAGAACTATGGATTTGCTCATAGAAAAGTGAGTCCCTTTTTGTCTTATTACTTGTTCTTATATCATACATAAGCCAAGGTCATCAACTGAAAGATGCAGTGGGGTGGTCTTTAGGGACATGGAGAGATTGAGGAGATTTAAGAATGTGTGGAATAGTCCTTAGGGACAATGAAAACCTTACAGAGGGAAAATGGTGGGATCTCCATGTAGTGTTAAGTACTCACTTGAGTTTTATGAGAACACATTTATAGTGACACCAGTTAGCCTGGTTTTGTGATTGATTTCCTTCCATTATACACTACATGAACCCAGGTAAAAGAAAGTGGAGAGTTGAATTATTTTAGTTTCCTAGTGCTGCTGTAACGGAAACCTCACAAGTGGGTGGCTTTAAAGAGCAGAATGTTGTTATCCCACAGTTTAGAAGGTTATATGTCCCAATTCAGGGCACTGACTATATGGGAAGGCCCTCTTTCTCGTCTCTAGGGGAAGATTTGGTGTCAGCTTCTGTAGCCTCAACGTCCCTTGGTTCTTGGTGACCCCCCCATGTGCTTCTGTCTTCTGTAGTTTGTGCTCCCTTGTCTCTATGTCTAATCTGCTTGTTTAATATTTCAAAAGTGTTCAGGTTTAAGACACATTCTACACTGATATGGCCCTATTAAAATAACAGAAAACCCTATTTCCAATTGGAATTACACTCACAGGTTAGAATAGCAACACCTATTTTTGCAGTCACAATCCAGTCCATAATAGGTTCTTTCAGGGGTACTGTTTAAGTGTGTTTTTTTTTTTTTTAATAAGGAGGTTGAAGATATTTGCAAAGGTACAGCAAATTTAGGATGTAAATAAACTTAAATCTGTCTATATTTATCCACCTCCACCTTATTGCCAACACGATTTACTAGATGACTATGTGCCTAAGGCATTTGACTGCTAACCAGAAATCTGGCAGTTCAAACTCACTAGCCACTCCTAGGAAGAAAGATTGGGCAATTTACTTCCATAGATATACCACCTCAGAAACCCAAGGAGGGGTCTCTATGAGTCGAATTGACTCAATGGCAGTTTTTTTTTTTTTTCCGCGGGGGGGTGATGGGTTAGCAGAAAACTAATAATGGTGCATCAAATTGTGATTCCATAAGATTAAAACTGGAAGACAGTATTTAAAGATAAAGAGAATAAAAAAAATATATATAGTTAATTACCTGTGCTATAATAATATGCTCTAATGGGAGAAGTACTAGAGAATCTTGTAATTTACAACTGGATATTCTGAATGTACATACATTGGAAGTATCTGCCAGAATGCTAGTAATATTATGCCACAAGCAGATTGCTGAGCTTTCCTCTACTTTTTCTGAAACATTTAACTTTGAAGCAGAGTATTTTTTCCTATACTTTTGCTGTGTTTCCCTTAATCTTTGTTTTCTTAAAACTATTTCCCATATCTAATTTCTCATTAATGGACTCTGGCAAAATTACAATTTCATGAAAATTAGTGTTGATTAAAATAGATTTTCTATCATTAATATAGGAAAGGCATGATACAAAATTGTTTGAAAAATGTAAGCAGCAATGGTGTGTAAATTGATTCCTATAAGAGAAATGTTCTGGCTTAAGGTCACTGTTTCATACATGCATCATTCATTACCCATGGTGACACTATATTGCCTATTTAAAGTTATCTCAAAGCCAGAAACAAATAAAGAGCAAGGCCTAAGCTGGTGAGGAATGTGGTTTATTAGCATTTTTACAGATTCTTGCAAGTAAAGTTTCAGTAAGTGGATCCACTTGGGATTGGTTTTGAATAGGTAATTTTCTCTACAACTCTTTCAAAGTAGGATTAAGGATCATGAATTTCACAGCCATCGACAATGTTAAATTTGTTTTATTCCAATCTCAGATACATATATTTATTTCTGAATTTTATGCAAAATAAGCTACCATGTATTATATGCAAATATTGCAACATGTAGAACAAGTGGAATCAGAAATCAATATGTAAAATTTGGATGAGAACCTATCTAGTATATATTAAAATTTCTTCACGTATTAAAATTGTTTCTTCTTTAAAATTGCATGTGTCTGTCAGAAGTAATGGCTATAATTAATAAACACTAAAATGTATTGACAATACAAGTACTATGAAAATGAAGATCTTTTCTATGTTAATTGACTTTGACAAAGACTATCAGAAGGAGGACTAGTTCAGTCAATAGCGGAATGGACAAAATCAAGGGGCTCTAAGCTGAACCCACATAGATATGCTGGAAAGAAGTGGGAACTTGAGAATGAACCTCTCTAATATGATTGGAAAAATCCCAGCAAAAAAAACAGGGACAAAACTGGAAAGTAAGATGCCAGGAAGTCTAAGTACTATGTATACTTCAATACTTTGATAGGTGGTAGAAGTTAATATTCAGTAATTTATTCATTCAATACATATATGGTTCATGTTTACCAGACAGTCCTCTAGATGCTTGAGGTAGAGCAATGACAGAAGCTTTTGACCTAGTAGATTGTGCATTCCAATGAAGGGGAAAGAAAAGAAATAGTAAACATGAAGAATGAGCCAATGTTGGAAAATGATGTGCTATGGGAAAACAAAACAAAACAAAACAAAAATAAGGCGAGGTAAGTGGGATCTGAGCTGTGAAATGTGGAGCTGGTGACATTTTCAGGTAGAATGATCAGTACAAGTGTAAATAAGAAGGTAAGATTTAAGAAAAGACTTTAGGAGATGAGAGGATTAACCATGTGGATATTGAGAGGATGAGAATGCTCTCAGTGCAAAGGCATGAAGTTGGACTATGCCTGGTTTGCACACATAAGTAAAGGACAATGTGTCTGAAGTAAAATGAATCAGAAGAGGGTGTCTAAACACAAGGTCAGAGAAGTATTGACAGGGCTATCTCTCACATGATTTTCTTCTTTCCTATCCTATTCATGTCCTTTCCTGAATCTTCTATTTTCTCCAGTGTTAAAGGAAGATGCTAGCCTGATAGGCCATATCACCAAATAAATCTAAGGAGTGGGGAACATAGTAGAAATTTGATTATTCAGAATGTGTAGATAGTGGAAGGATCATGGGTGGGGATACAGAAAATAGCAAAGATCATCAAGACTTCCTATGTGAAAGTCCTCATATTCCCTGATAGGGTAGAAAGAGGCAGACAGAGTTGGACTCTCTGGATTAAATTCTGGCTATTTGACACCAAAAAATGTGATTTAACTTCTCTGAGAACTGATTTCCTCAATGACAAAATGGGCATTATGACACCTTTTTTCTGAGATTACCATGAAGATCAGATAATATATGTACAGTATTTCGCACAGGGCCTGGCACAAAGTAGTCATAAGACAAGTTGTCTTCTTCCCCTTTTTATTGTGGCTACCTACCACAAGTGAAAGAAAAGAGCTAAACAGATTTCAAAGGGCAGCTCAAGAAGACAAAGTAAAGTATTATAATGAAATGTGCACAGATCTAGAATCAGAAAACCAAAAGGGAAGAACACACTCACTATTTCTTAAGCTGAAGGAACTGAAGAAAAAATTCAGCCTTGAATAGCAGTACTAAAGGATTCTATGGGCAACATATGGAAGTAGGAAGCATCAAAAGAAGATGGAATGAATACACAGTCACTGTACCCAAAAGAACTGGTTGACTTTCAACCATTTCAGGAGGTGGCATATGATCAAGAACCAATGGTATTGAAATAAGAAGTCCAAGGGGCACTGAAGGAACTGACAAAAAACAAGGCCCCAGGAATTGATGGAATACTCAGAGATGTGTCAACACACACATGCAGTGCTGGAGGTGCTTACTTATTCATGCCAGGAAATTTCGAAGACAGCTACCTGGCCAACCAACTGAAAGAG
>NW_006921848.1:3887971-3889081 GCF_000298275.1 Orycteropus afer afer | reverse complement strand
TGGTGCGGGATCGGGCAGTGTTTCGTTCTGCTGTGCATGGGGTCGCTATGAGTCGGAAACGACTCGACGGCACTTAACAACAACAACAACAAAGAAAGGTTATCCAAAAGTATGTAGAAACTATCAAGCAATGTCATTAATATCACACGCAAATTAAATTTTGCTGGAGATAAAGCCCCAGAACCAACGAAGGGTAGGTGTTTGCTGTACGTGGAGCCATCCCCGGGCTGCATGCTACAGTAAGCCAGCCTTGGGACCAGCATAGAGCAGGTGTTTGCCGTGCATGGAACCTTCCCCATGCCACAGGCCACAGTAAGCCAGCTCCAGGACCAGTGGAAGGTGGGTGTTTGCCCCTGGGACAGGCTGGGTAAGAGCAGGGTGGAGGAAATGATCAGAGCAGTGTAGAACAGTTAGGGGAGACAAACTTGTCTGAAACTTTATCCTACGGTGATGGCTTGAGTGTGGCTATAAGGCCAGAGGCTATCCCATTGGTGCTTCAAATGCCAGCAGGGTTTCCCAAGTTGGACAGGTTTCAGTGGAGCCTCTAGATGAAGACAGACTTGGAAGAAGGAGGAGGCCATCCACTTCTCAAATAATTGGCCAGTGAAATCCTTATGAATAGCAGTGAAACATTGTGTGATATAGTGCTGGAAGATGAGCCCCTCAGGTGTGAAGGCACTCAATATATGACTGGACAAGAGCTGCCTCCTCAGAGTAGAGCTGGCCTTAATGATGTGCATAGAGTAAAGCTTTCAGACCCCCATTTGTTGATGTGACACATCTCAAGATGAGAAGAAACAGCTGCAAGCATCAATTAATAATTGGAACATGGAATACATGAAGTATGAATCTAGGAAAATTGGAAGTTGTCAAAAAGGGAATGGAACACATAAAGATAAATATCCTAGGTATTGATGAGCTAAATGGACTGGTTTTGGCCATTTTGAATCAGACAACCATATGATCTACTATGCCGGGATGACAAATTGAAGAGGAATGGTGTGGCATTCATCGTCACAAAGACTGTTTCAAGAACTGTCCTGAAGTACAATGCTGTTAGTGATAGGATAATATCCATACACGTAGAAGAAAGACCAGTGTGTTAAACTC
>NW_006921848.1:3885642-3887526 GCF_000298275.1 Orycteropus afer afer | reverse complement strand
GTTGACACACAGCTCCAACTATCACAACCAATTAATACTATTATTATTCAAGTTTACACACCAATTGCCAATGCCAAAGATGGAGATATTGGAGATTTTTAACAACTTCTTCAGTCTGAAATTGACCAAACATGCAATCAAGATGTATTAATTATCACTGGTGATTGGAATGTGAAATTTGGAAACAAAGAAGAATCACTGGTAGCTGGAAAATATGGACTTGGTGACAGAAATGTTGCTGGAGATCACATGATAGAATTTTGCAAGACCAAGGACTTATTCATTGCAAATACCTTTTTTCAACAACACAAACAAGGCTATACATGTGGACTTTGCCAGATGGCATAAACAGGAATCAGATTGACTATGCTTGTGGCAAGAGGTGAAGGAAAAGCTCAATATCTTCAGGCAGAAGAAGGCCAGGAGCTGACTGTGGGACAGGCCATAAACTGTTCATATGCAAGTTCAATTTGAAGCTGTACACAAATAAAACAAGTCCGTGAGGGCCAGAATATGACCTTGATTATATCCTTTCTGAATTTCGAGACCATCAAAGAATAGATCTGATGGATTGAACACCAGTGACTGAAAACTAGAGGAATTTGGGATGACATTGAAAACATATCCATGAAGAAAGCAAGAGACCATTAAAAAGACAGGAAAGGAAGAGAAGACCAATGTGGATGTCAGAAGAGACTCTGAAACATGTCCTTTAGTGGAGAGTAGCTAAAACAGGTGGAAGAATCAACAGGATAAAAGAGCTGAACAGAAGATTTCAAAGAGCAGCTCGAGAAGACAAAGTCAATTATTATAATGAAATGTGCAAAGACCTGGAGCTGTAAAACCAGAAGGGAAGAACGTGCTTAGCATTTCTCAGGTGGAAAGAACTGAGGAAAATTTTAAGTCTCAAACTGCAATATTGAAAGATCTCATGGGCAATGTGCTGAATGATGCAGGGAACATCAAAAGAATATGGATGGAATACACAGAGTCACTATACCAAAAAGAATTGATAGATGATCATCCATTTCAGAAGGTAGCATATGATCAAGAACCAATGGTACTGAAGGAAGAAGTTGAAGATGCACTGAAGGAACTGATGAAAAACAAGGCTTCAGAAATTGACAGAATACCCATTGTGATGTTTCAACAAATGGATGCCCTGCTGGAGGCACTTACTTGGTTATGCCAAGAGATTTGGAAGACAGCTACCCAGCCAACTGACTGGAAGAGATCCATATCTGTACCTATTCCAAAGAAAGTTGATTCCACAGAATATGGAAATTATCAAACAATATAGTTAATATCACATGTATGTAAAATCTTACTGAAGATAATTCAAAAAAAGTTGCAGCATTATATTGACAGGGAACTTCCAGAAATACAAGCTGGATTGAGAAGGGGTTTTGGTGCAATGGATAGCTGATGTGAGATGAATTTTGGCTCAAACCAAAGAATACCAGAAAGATGTTTACTTGTGTTTTATTGACTATGCAAAGGCACTCAATTTTGTGAATCATAACAAATTATGGATAATATTAAGACAAATGGGAATTCCAGAACACTTAATTGTACTCATGAGCAACCTGTACATAGACCAAGAGGCTATCATTCAAACAGAACAAGGGAACACTGCATGGTTTAAAATCAGGAAGGGATTGTGTCAGGGTTGTATCCTTTCACCATACTTATTCAATCTACATGCTGAGCAAATAATCTAAGAAGCTAGAATACATGAAGAAGAATGTGGCATCAGGATCAGAGGAAGGCTCATTAACAATGAGATATGCAGAATTCACAACTTTTCTTGCTGAAAGTGAGGATAACTTGGAGCATTTACTGATGAAAATGAAAGACTGCAGTCTGCAGTATGGATTACACCTC
>NW_006921848.1:3883226-3884577 GCF_000298275.1 Orycteropus afer afer | reverse complement strand
CTTGTCAACTTGGAAGTTGTACACATCTTCTTAATCATATATAATCTCTAAATAAGGACAATTATAAAGTCATATGTGTGCCTAACATAATACGCTAACACACATACATCCAAAACTCATTAACCTTATTTACATTTCACAGTTCATAACAGAAGGAAACAAAAATATTTGAGGCACATATACAATGAAGAAATATAATAATCACAATCCTCATTTCTGCAGCTGGTCATGTGGTCATAGCTGATATTCAGAACTACCTTCTTCCACCACTCATTCTGTATTTCCCTTACCCTCAGCAAGCACCTCAGCTGTTCGTGGTTCTTTGCTTGGTAGACTTTCATTCCTGAAGGGTCTGGGCTGTTAGCTGTTATATCAGAATTGAGTTGCTATAATTTTCCACTGACTTTAATCAGAGGTCATGGGAGTACTAAGAGACGTCCTAAAGAATCTCCTGTATTCCAGACATATTCTTCTTTACCTCCATTATGTAAAGCAAATCCAATTTCCCCTTGGTAAGCAGGATCTGTCACACCAGATAGTACAGTAATGCCCTTGTTTGTCTGTTCATCCAAAGGCATGAGGAAGCCAAAATGGCCGGGTGGCATTCTTAATTTCCAGTTCAATACAATCTGTATTGTGGCTTCAGGCAGGAGTTTTCCTCCCTTTGGGACTAAAATCTCCAGACCCACAAAGCATAGGGTAGCAGGGACAGGAAGCAAAAATTTTTTTGAGTGCATCACTAGGGGTAATAGTGAGTGGTACCACTCCCGTTTCCACCCCCTTGATTCCTGGACCCATGAATCCTGGCTATTGGAGAAACAGTACCATATATTGGACAGTGGTTTAGCGCATATGCAGCCTCCTGGAGAACATTGCCCCAACCCTTCAAGGTATTGCCACCTAATTGGCACCATAATTGTGTTTTCAGGAGGCCATTCCATTGTTGTATAAAGCCAGCTGCTTCAGGATGATGGGGAACATGGTAAGACCAGTGAATTCCATGAGCGTAAGCCCATTGTCGCACTTCATTTGCTGTGAAATGAGTCCCTTGATCCAAAGAAATGCTTTGTGGGATACCATGACGGTGGATAAGGCATTCTGTAAGTCCACGGATGGTAGTTTTGGCAGAAGCACTGCGTGCAGGGAAGGAAAATCCATATCCTGAATAAGAATCTATTCCAGTAAGAACAAAATGCTCTCCTTTCCATGATGGAAGTAGTCCAACGTAATCAACCTGCCACCAGGTTGCTTGCTGATCACCCCAAGGAATGGTTCCAAGGACTCAGTATTGGTCTCTGCTGCTGGCAGATTGGGCACTCAGCAGTGGTGGTAGCCAAATTAGCTTTGGTAA
>NW_006921848.1:3869191-3881479 GCF_000298275.1 Orycteropus afer afer | reverse complement strand
TTTTTTTTTTTTTTTTTGACTATGCAAAGTAATTAGACTATGTAGATCATAACAAATTATGGATAACATGAAGAATGTGCTCATGAGGGACCGGTACATAGATCAAGAGGCTGTTGTTCAAACAGAGCAAGGGAATACTTCACGGTTTAAAATCAGCAAAGGCATGTGCAAGGGTTGTATGCTGAGCAAATAATTCAAGATGCTAGACTCGATGGCACATAACAACAACAACAACAACAGACTATATGAAGGTGAATGTGGCATCAGGTTTAGAGAAAGACTCATTAACAACCTGCGATATACAGATGACACAACCTTGCTTGTTGAAAGTAAAGTGGACTTGAAGCACCTACTGATGAAGACCAAAGACTACAATGTTCAATATGGATTACACCTCAACATAAGGAAAACAAAAATCCTCACAACTGGGTTGGTAAACAACATCATGATCATGATAAATGGAGAAAAGATTGAAGTTGTCATAGATTTCATTTTACTTGGATCCACAATCTACACCCATGGAAGCAGCAGTCAAGAAATCAGACATCGTATTGGACTGGGCAAACCTGCTGCAAAAGATCTCTTTACAGTGATGAGCATAGATGTCATTCTGCAGACTAAGGAGCACCTTAGCCAAGCCATTGTCTTTTCAATAGCCTCATATGGATGTGAAAATTGGACAAGGAATAAGGAAGATAGAAGTGGAACTGAGTCTTTTGAATTGTGGTGTTGGGGATGAATACTGAAGATACCATGGATTGCCAGAAGAACAAACAAATCTATCCTGGAAAATGCAGGCAGAATGCTCCTTAGAAGTGAGAATGGCCAGACTTTGCCTCACCTAATTTTGTCATGTTGTCAGAAGGGACCATTCCTTGGAGATGGATATCATGTTGGATAAACTGGAGGGTCAGAGAGAAAGGGGAAGATTTTCAATGAGATGGATCGACACAGTGATTGCAATAATGGACTCAAATACAACAGAGATTGTGAGGATGGCACAGAATTGGGCAGTGTTTCATTGTTGTACATAAGACCACTATGAGTCGGAATTTACTAGACAGCACCTAACAACAACAATAACCTAGGCCAAATGCCACTGATGTTGGTTCATAAGGTATTTTCTTCTTCTGGAAATAACTTTATTTGAGTAAAAGATCTGTAATTTTGGTACTATATTAACAAAAGACTGTTGAAATAATTATATATAAAAATCGGAACACACAGATCTAATAAGAAAAAGATTTTAATATCTTTCCCACTTCATGTTCAATATCACTCTGTGAAACTATTTTTTCTCCAGTCTCCATTGTATAAAATTTTCTAGGTCCAGGTCTCTTCTGTTCAATTTTACTTCATACCTGTTCCAAGGGAGCTAGCAATAATGGAAAAGGTGGTCTTGATGAATGTTATCTTTATTTTTCTGTTTAGAGTGCCCCTCATCCACCATTTGGCTACATCTGATTGCCCTGAAAGAGAGTCAGGAGAGGTAAGGGGCAGCTAAGTACTTCTGTGATTGTGTTATGAGCTAGCATTAGTGTTCTCTGGACTTGGCAGATGGTTAAAAATGACACTATTTCTTATGAGGTAATTTACTTTGACCCCGCAATACTGGGAATCTCCCTCCTGTTGATTCTTTGAAACTTTAAAATGAACTTATTTATCCATTTGAAAAGTCTTTTCTGTGTTCTTCCTCAGAGCTGAAACACCCAGTCATATACCCCCAGCTGCTCTCTGCCAGAGTCGCTTTCCACACACCTCGCAGTGGCCCTCTTGGATAGTATCTAACACAGCCCCAGAACGCCTTGCTCCCTCAACTGTCCAATGCTTGTTCCACTGGAAGCAGTCATGAATTATTTACCCCAACAAAGTCTGGGAATGCAAGCCATCTTCAACACCTTACTTAGCTCTCAGAGCAGCTAGAACTCTCAACTTTGAGATGTTTCATACGTGAGTTAGATACCAATGAGTACAAGCAACACTGATAAAGCAACAGGTAAGTGCTTTGCTGCTAACACAAAAATTGGCAGTTGAAAGATGTCTTCGTGGGAGAAAAGACCTGGTGATCTGCTCCTGTAAAGATTAAACCCCATGGACTTGAATTCTGACTCATAGCAACCCTAGAGCACAGAGTAGAACTGTCCCAATGGGTTTTCAAGGTGGTAAATATTCACGGAAGCAGACTGCCACATCTTCCTTCCATGGACCATCAGCTGGTGAGTTCAAACCTCTGAACTTAGGTTAGCAACCTAACTCTTTAACCAATGTGCCACCAGGGCTCCTTCCCCATAAAGATTACAGTCTAGAAAATCCCTGTGGGGCAGTTCTACTCTGTCACAGTTTGTTGTGGTGAATTGAAAATTGATACCACAGCACCTAACAATGCCACCAATGAGTACATCATTCAAGATCCAGGAAACACATGTCTTTTGTAAGCATCTTTCTTTAGGTTTAAAATGAAGTACAAATACCATCCTGTAATGAGAGAAGATGAAACTCATAGTATGTACATAACTTCTTCTGGACAAATAATTTCGTTTTTTGTTTTTGTTATTGTTTTTCTTTCTTTCTTTCTTTTTAATTGTGATTTGGGTGGAAATTTGCAGAACAAATTCACTTTCCATACAGCAGGTCACATACACTTTGTCTCATGACTTTGACCACAATTTACCACAATGCAACAACTCCCCTCCCAGTTCCTCCTGATAGTTACCTCTTCCCTGTGTCCATCCCTCCATGCCCCCCTGCCCCCTGAGCTGTCTCCCTGTGCATAGGCAGCCCTTCTTTCTCCCATGACTGTTCTCTCCAAGGAGTGTAACTACCTCAAGTAAATGTTCAACTCATATGCCTGTCTTCTGTTTGGCTGGAAGCCACAGGTGTGGGTTTGATTCCAGATGTGAAGGGCAGCTGGGGCCATAGTCTCAGTGATTCCACCAGGCTTCTATCAGACCAGCAAAACTGGTCCCCCCACCCCTCCTTTTTTTTCTCCAAATGATTTTGAGGTTTGAGCAAATTATTTTGTAATCTCCATTTTCTTTTAGTTTCTACACTTTAAACTTCTAAATGAGGAACAAAGGATCAAAAATGAGTGTTTGGCAATCTCCTCCTTTTTCGGACCTGAATAGCCAGTCTTATTTTGCAATGAGTAAAAAATCTGACTTGGAAGTTTAGACAAACTGAGATTGGAATTGATCCATTTCCACATTTTTTATACTCTCTTCTCAAGAAAAAATAATAGTGTGTTATTATAGAAATAAAAGTCCTAGCTTTATGTCTTCAATATCTATGATACAAATATAAGCAAATGTCAAAAGAAAAAATTCCAGTCTTTGAAGAGGCTGGGTCATCAAGGCATCAAGATGAACTTAATATTTATTTCAAATCCTCAATAACAGCCTAATTGTGATCTTAAGAACAATATATACATATTTAATATCCCATGTGACATAGTTATATACTAAGCTTGTTATTTTAATTGTTCTACTATCTGACTATATTAGAATAAGTCCTTCCTCACAACTTTCAATATTATTACATTCAAATATGTATTTTCTCTTTGAAATCACTATCAACATAAGCCTCTGGATGAATTTCAAGTATTTATTTATTTTGTTTAAATGAGTTAAAGTCACTTGGATTCAAATCTAATGATTACATTCTTGATCAAACAAGGAAAGATTTTTGTTAAAAAAAAATAAATATATGATTCTAAAGGGATGAGTTTGGTTTCTCATGTAACCAAAATAATTTCTGAAAAGAGAAATTCCAAAGAGCATGGAAAATACCTTGTTAAGTGCATTACTCCTTGGGCAATTCTATTTGTTAGAATATAATACTAACTTAGATACAGAATATTTTATAAGATTAATGTCATTGTTTATCTTCTCAGCTTATACGTGATACATGGAAAGCTAGAACAAAGGAATTTGACTATTACTGGTATTGATGACTATATGGTACAGTATTCTCATCTTGGGTTTCAATATGCACATTGATCTTAAAAGGAAATTCTTCTAGAATGAAATCCTTTAGAAAGGCATGCATTCTATATTTGTAACACTCACCTATTTATCATACAATTATTAAAGGAAACAAATATTTTGCTACCCTATTTATTCTCTCACAGTTTTAAATATGTTTGTCCTCACAGTTGAGTCATACTAGATATTTCATGATCTTAGAATCTGGAAATAAAGTCAAATGATACCTGGTAGAGTTAGATAACTATACTTGGTATTCTTTTTTAAAGAATGGAAATTAAATGAGTTTTCTTTTAGACATTACTAGTTTTTTTTTCCCCCCCCTAAAATGGACAGAAACCTGACATTACTTAGATGCAATCAATGTAGTAAATATACAGTCACTTAAAAATGCTCACTATTATCAGTAATGAATCTATCCTAAAAATCATAGCATTTATAAAATGGGGGCTCAATCAAAACTAGTGAAATTTTCAACTATTTTACTTGGTATGGATTTTACTAAATACATATAAAAAAATAATGTACCTTCAATAACAAATGCAGAAAGTTTATCCATTCCCATTGGAAAAACAGCTATACTTCAGGTTTATCAGAATGAATTCAATTTGTTTATCTTAATATCTACATGTTAGAAATGAAATTACTTTCCTTGTATGAATGCGTTTTCCACATCATTCTAATGTTTGAAATATATTACAAAAGTTAGTTGAGTCTATGACTTCTCCTTGTAATAAATCCGTACCTAGATTGCTTTAAAATTAATTGAAATTGGAAGGAAAAAAATTACCAGGAAGATTGTAATAAGACAAGACAGAAATAAACTTCTCTAAGAAGCTATTTGATGTTTATTTATCCTGCATAAAAGTGGGGAGTGATGAAACTCTCTCGTTCTTTTTTCTCTATCAGAGACTTCTAAAATAAAGAAGGTAGAGGTCCAACACATTTACTGAAAACAAAATAAAAAATGTTAAGATCAATTTATTATTTGCATATTTCTGTAAAACCTTTGCAGTTGGACATTGTAGTAGACTCCACAACATCCATTTCAACTCAGATTTTTTGACTGAGTAAATCATGGTAATTTTTTCTTGCTAGTGATTATTTCAGGAATAAATATATGACCTAAAATCAATTATATAAGTGAGGAAAAGTTAGTTATAGGTTCCAGGGAAGAGTTTTTACCTCTCTTAAATGAGATCAACAAGAAAAAATTATTTATCTTCTTCCTCTACACTTTATCATGGTTGGATGGCTATCACAGACTTCTACATCCACTTTACTACCTGCCTGAAAGTGAAGCCAAGAACAAAGATCACAGAGAACATCAAGTGAGATTGGAAAGATTGCTGCCACCTCTACCAGTCAATAGCGGAGCCCACCTCCTTACAATGGACTTCCCCATATATGACAGTATTACACTCATTTGTTTATTTATTTATTGTCTCTCTCAGCAATAGAATGTAAGCTCTTTGAAGCAAGGACAACATTTTATTGACAATTGTACCTCCAAAGCCTGGATCAAAGGCTGGTATATGGTAGGTTAATAATGAGGGTTCAAAGCACTGCTTAAATGTTAAGTCTATAGGGACTAACCATTTATGCCTTTCTTGGACAAAGGAGCTTTAGGAAGGTTACTGGGCTACAAGACTGTCTCTAGATCTACATCTATACACAGAGAATAAGATATGTTGAGCTCATGGAGAAGCCATATAGCCATATCTTTTCAATAGTCAAATGGAGCATTAAGGTAGAGATGGGATTTTGCCTGACAATAAGCACAGCCACTGGTAAGCAAATTCATTTGTCAGGAGATAAACTTTAAATCTCCACAGAAAATCTGTGATTGTTGTTGTTGTTAGATGCCATCGAGTCATGTCCAACTCATAGTGACCCAATGCACAGCAGAACGAAACATTGCCTGGTCCTGTGCCAGCCTTATGATCTTTGCTATACCTGAGCCCATCTTTACAGCCACTGGGTCCAGCCATCTTGTTGCGGGCCTTCCCCTTCTTCTTTGACCTTCCACTTTACCAAGCATGATATCCTTCTCCAAGAAATAGTTCTTTCTGACAACATGACCAAAGTAGGTGAGTCAAAGTCTGGCCATTCTTGCTTCCAAGGAGCATTTGGCTGCACTTTGTCCAGGATGGATTTGTAAGTCCATTTAGCAAATAATGATATTCTTAGCATTCTTCTCCAACACCACAACTCAAAAGCATCAACTCTCCTTCGGTCTACCTTATTCATTGTCCAGCTCTCACATGCATAAGAGGCTATTGAAAATAACATGGCTTGGGTTAGACACACCTTAGTCTTCAAGGGGACATCTTTGCTCTTCAGCACTTGAAAGAGGTCTTTTGCAGATTTGTCCAATGCAATACATCATTTGATGTCTTGATTGCTGCTTCTATTGGTGTTAATTGTAGAACCAAGTAATATGAAATTCTTGACAACTTCAATCTTTTCTCCATCCACCATGAAGCTGCTTATTGGACCAGTTGTGAGGATTTTTGCTTTCTTTACATTGAGGCATAATCCATACTGAAGACTGTAGTCTTTAATCTTCATCAGTAAATACTTCAAGTCATCCTCACTTTCCACAAGCAAAGTTATGTCATTTGCATATCACAGTTTCTTAATAAGTCTTCCTCCAATCCTGATGCTATGTACTTCTTCATATAATCCAGCTTCTTGGATTATTTGTTCAGCACACAAATTGAATAAATATGGTGAAAGGATACAACCTTGACATACTGCTTTCTTGATTTTTGAACCATGCAGTATCCCCTTGTTCTGTTTGAATAACAGCCTCCTGATTTATGTACAGGTTGCTCAGGAGTACAATCAAGTATTCAGGAATTTCCATTCTTCTCAATGTTATCCACAATTTGTCATGATCCACACAATCGAATGCTTTGCATAGTCAATAAAACATAAGTAAACATCTTTCTGGTATTCTTTGCTTTCAACTAAGATCTATCTGATGTCAGAAATGATATCCCTTGTTCCACATCCTCTTCTGAATCCATCTTGCATTTCTGGAAGCTCACTGTCAATATAATGCTGAAACTGTTTTTGAATTATTTTTGGTAAGATTTTACTTGCATGTGATATTAATGATATTGTTGATAATTTCCACATTCTGTGGGATCACCATTCTTTGCAATGGGTACAAATATGGATCTCTTCGAGTCAGGTGGACTGGTAGCTGTCTTCCAAATCTTTTGGCATAACTGAGTGAGTGCCTTCAGCAGGCCATCTGTTTGTTGAAACATCTCAATGGGTATTCCATCAATTCCTGGAGCCTTGTTCTTCACCAATTCCTTCAGTGAAGCTTTGACTTCTTCCTTCAATACCATTGGTTCTCAATCCTGTCCCACCTCCTGAAATGGATGAACATCAGCCAATTCTTTCTGGTACAGTGACTCTGTGTATTCCTTCCATCTTTTGATATTTTCCATATCATTCAATATTTTGTCCATAGAATCTTTCACTATCACAACTCAAGTCTTAAATTTTTCCCATTCCTTCAGCTTGAGAAATGCCAAGCATATTCTTTCCTTTTGGTTTTCTAATTCCAGGTCTTTAAACATTTCATTATAATAATTGGCTACATCTGCTCGAGCTGCTCTTTGAAATCTTCTGTTCTGCTTTTTTATCTTGTCATTTCTTCCATTTGCTTTAACTACTCTCCACTCAAGGGCAACTTTCAGAGTCTCTTCTGACATCACTTTAGTCTTTTCTTCCTTCCTTGTCTTTTTAATGACCTCTTGCTTTCTTCGTGGATGATGTTCTTGATGTCATCCCACAATTCTTCTGGTTTTTTGGTCATTGGTGTTCAATGCATCAAATCTATTATTTAGATGGTCTCTAAATTCAGGAGGCATATTATCAAGGTTATATTTTCACCTTTGCGGACTTGTTTTAATTGCCTTCAACTTCAACTTGAACATGCATATGAGTAGTTGATGGTCTGTTCCACAATAAGCTCCTGGCCTTGTTCTGGCTGAAGATATTGAACTTCTCTTTCACCTCTTACCACAGATGTAGTCAATCTGATTCCTGTGTATTCCATCTGGTGAAGGCCACGTGTATAGTTATCACTTATGTTGTTGAAAAAAAGTATTTGCAATGAATAAGTAATTGATCTTGCAAAACTCTAGCATGTGATCTCCAGTATTATTTCTCTCTCCAAGGCCATATTTTCCAACTACCAGTGACTCTTCTTCGTTTCCAACTTTTACATTCCAGTCCCCAGTGAAAATCAACATATCTTAATTGTATATTCAATCAATTTCAGACTGCAGAAGTTGGTAGAAATCTTCAATTTCCTCATCTATGGCTTTGGTGGCTGGTGCATAAATTTGAGTAACAGTAGTATTAACTGGTCTTCTTTGTAGGCATATGGATATTATCCTATCACTGACAGCATTGTACTTCAGGACAGATCTTGAAACAGTCTTTGTGACGATGAATGCCACACCATTCCTCTTCAATTAGTCATTCCCGGCATAGTAGATCATATGGTTGCCTGATTCAAAATGGCCAAAACCAGTCCATTTCAGCTCACTAATGCCTAGGATATAGATCTTTATGCATTCCATTTCATTTTGGACAAGTTTCAATTTTCCTTGATTCATACTTTGTACATTCCATGTTCCAATTATTAATGGATGTTTGTATCTGTTTCTGCTCATTTTGAGTCATGCCACATCAGCCAATGCAGGTCCTGAAAGCTTTACTCTATCCCTATCATTAAGGTCATCTCTACTCTGAAGATTCAGCTCTTCCCCAATTAAATTTTGAGTGCCTTCCAACCTGATGTGCTCATCTTCCAGCACTATGTCGGACAATGTTTCAGGGCTGTTTATAAAGTTTTCCAGTAATATATCAGGCAGTGTTTCACCATTATTCATAAGGTTTTCACTGCCCAATTCTTTGAGAAGTGAAAGGCTTCTTCCTTCTTCGAGTCTGTTTAAGCCCAGAAGCTCAGCTGAAATGTCTCCACCATGTGTAACCTTGCTGGCATTTTGCAACATAGTGGCATAGCCTCCAGCCTCACAGCAATATGTAAGCCACCATAGGATGACAAACAAGCCAGACAACTTCATCTCCCTTCATTGTTTCTAACTCCTCTGCACCTGCCTACTTCAGGACCTGGTCTTAATATAAAGCCACACCCAAGCAAAAAGCAGCCTCCAACCCCTGGGCCTGCCTACATGAGTCACTGATCTTAATAAAGAGCCACATCCAAGGTAAAAGCAGCCTACAAGCCCTGGACCCACCTGCCTCTCTCCCTTGCCTTAACACAGAGCCACAACCAAGTGAAAACCAGCCCCTAGCCCCAGC
Organism: Orycteropus afer afer; assembly: GCF_000298275.1. Taxonomy (NCBI): domain Eukaryota; kingdom Metazoa; phylum Chordata; class Mammalia; order Tubulidentata; family Orycteropodidae; genus Orycteropus; species Orycteropus afer. The sequence continues at coordinate 3,872,147 of NW_006921848.1, read as the reverse complement.
CTGCCTACCTCAGGCCACTGCCTTAATATAGAGCCACACTCAAGTGAAAAGTAGCCTCCAAGCCCTGGGCCTGCCTACCCCAGGCCACTACCTTAGTATAGACCTATCCCCAAATCTGTGATTAAAAGGAAAATAACTCAACGACAAAGGATTCAAAAACAAATTTATAAGAAAATGTTTTATAACATAGAGTTGATTTTAAATACTCCATAATGAAACTCATTCCCTTTGCCCCTGCCCTTCCACCGTAACATTTCTTAAACAAAAATCTGTGTCATATCAAATCACATCATAAAAAATATATAAAATAGGCAGAAAACATGACTATAAAAAAGAAGAAAGACATAGAAGATTCAGAAAAATGATTATGCAACCAGGCAGCAGAAAGTCTTAACCAAACATGTTTTTTTGAAGCACAAAGGAATTGAAGAAAATGTATCAATAGCAGCACCAGACGTTGTATAGTTGCTTCCTACTCATGACAGCCTGTGTGTCAGAGTAGAACTGTGCTCCACAGGGTTTTCAATGGCTGATTTTGTACAAGTAGATCTCCAGGCCTTTCTTTAAAGGCACCTCTGGGTGGACTTGAACTCCAATCTTTTGGCTAACAGCCAAGCATGTTAACCATTTATTCTACTTAAGGACTCCGAAGAAAACAGCCCCATTGAAAAGCCTCACAGAAAAGATTCCAGAGTTCAAATAAAAATTAATAAAATAGCAGAAGAGCATAATGAAAGAAGTTGGCAGATCTCAGGAAAAAATAAAAAATAAATATAAAATCGGTATAAAAATAAATTTTTCATTATTATAATAGAACAAATACTTATAAAACACAGTAGTGAACATAGAAGCCATGCTTGAGAAAAATCAGGGGAAATGAAATGGAAATCAAACAAAGAACTAAACATGACTGGAGAGAAATTATAGTTCTGCACTAAGAAAAAAATTGAAATACATACAATCAGTATCTCTAAATAAGAGAAAAAACCAAATTAACAGAGGATATGCACAAATACATAATTTTTTTAAAAAAATCTGATTTTATATTTGAAATGAAAAACTGTCCACTGATGTTACATCTCTCCCAACTGACTATAAACTCCATGAGAGTAGAGATACTTTCTGTAGTGTCCAGCATTGTATCCCCAGGGCCTGATTTAAAGCAAAACAACAAAAAAATCAAGACAATAAAAAACACAAAGAAACACTCAAAAGACATTTCTGAAATGAATGAATAATTTAATTAAATCATGGGTAAATAATTTTCAAAGTGGGAAAAAAGAACTCTTGAGTTGAAGTCCAGTGAAACTATTCTAATGGAAAGAGAGTACCAATAAGGAGACATCCGCACAACAGCATTCAGTGATAGAAGAAAAAGTGCAACAAAATAATATGTAAACCAAGATTTTGTACTTTGATCTATTGTAATTCATATGTAAAAGCAACAGATAAATCTACTCAAATATGTAACAACATGAAGATTATAGCACTCACAGTGATTCTAAGGAGTCCTAGCAGTGTAATGGTTAAGAGCTTAGCTACTAACCAAAAGGTTTACAGTTCAAACCACCAGTGCCTCCTCAGGGAAAAAGATCCGGCAATCTGTTCCCATAAACATTCCAGCCTAGGATACCCTATTGGGCAGTTCTATTTTGTCCTATAGGGTTGCTAGGAGTCAGAATCAACACTTCAGCTCATAATAACAACATGGTGTTTCTAGGGAGACAAAAAAAAAGTTGATCATTAAACCTATCCAAGTTAGAGATGAAGCAAAATAGAGATGAATTAATAATAGTAACAAAGGATGGAAAGTATCAAATACATTTGAAGAAATTACATATACAGAAAATTTGGGAACTTCTAACAGCAATGGCTCTCACATTGAAAGCTAAAAGAGAAGCTCAAGAAAGTATTTAAAAAATCTGAAAGCATTAAACTTAACAAGGCAGGAGAGAATGAAGGCACAAAATGTGACCACTTATGTAAATAGATGTAATACTTCAGTAAATGTGGATTTGTTGTTGTTGTTGTTATGTGCCATCGAGTCAGACCCGACTCATAGTGACCCCTCCTTGGGTTTCCGAGGCAGTATCACTACGGAAGTAGATTGTCCCATCTTCCTTCCAACAACAACAAATGTGGATTATAGTTGAATAATTAATTGTGTACCTTATAAATTCAATAGGGAGCTCTGGTGGCGTAGTGCCTAAGGCATTTGACTGCTAATCAAAAGGTTGGCAGTTCAAACTCACCAGCCACTCCTAGGAAGGAAGATTGGGCAATCTACTTCCATAGTGATACTGCCTGGGAAACCCAAGGAGGGGTCTTTATGAGTCAGATCCGTCAAATGGTTTTTGGTTTTATAATAAGAAAAAATAAGGAAAGAAAATAAATAGACAATTTACTGAAAAAGATATTCAGATAGGATTTAAATCTTTTATTCATAATTTAAATTAAAACTGCATTTCAACATGTTGTTGTTATGTGCCATTGAGTTGGAGCTGACTCATAGCCATCCCTTCTTGGGTTTCCGAGGCAATATCACTACGGAAGTAGATTGCCCAACTTTCCTTCTGAGGAGTGGCTAGTGGGTTTGAACTGCCAGCCTTCTGGTTAGCAGTCAAGTAAGTGCCTTAGGCACTATGCTACTAGAGTAACATAGCAGATTTAAAAATTAATTTTAGCATGAGTATGGGAGAAACAGGCATTCTTATACACTGTCAATGAAAGTGAAAATAGCAAAGTCTTCTAAAGAGTACAATTTAAAGTTATCTGTTAAATAGTTAAAAGGTTATGTAATTGCCTCAACAATTGCACTTCTAGTTTTATAAACAATAAATATCTAGCAATTTAATGTAATGCTAAGGAGACCTGGTGTTGTTGTTGTTGTTGTTAAGTGCCGTCGAGTTGTTTCCGACCCATAGCGACCCCATGCACAGCAGAACGAAACACTGCC
>NW_006921848.1:3858571-3859786 GCF_000298275.1 Orycteropus afer afer | reverse complement strand
CAAGGAGGGGTCACTATGAGTCAGGTGTGACTCGACAGTACACAACAACAACAACAATACTTAGAGGGAGAGCTTTCCAGGAGGAAAGAAAGATAACCACCACAGCCTGAGGCAGCCAATGAAATTGGAGTACACAGGATGTGTTTCATTGATGCTCGGTATGTCAGAAATGAACTTGAAATTCCTTCCCTTTCAGTTCTCTTTTTCTCATTTCCTATCTCCTTGGCTGAAACCTAAATAAACCAAACCTAATGCCGTCAAGTTGCTATCTACACACAGTGACCTGTAGGATAGAATAGAACTGCCCTACAGGATTTCCAAGCCTGTAATCTTTACAGAAGCAGATTGCCACATCTTTCTTACACAGAGTGGCTGGTGGTTTCAATCCATCTGGGCTTTCTTTTGATTAGCATCTGAGTGCTTTGACTATTGCATCACTAGGGCTCCTGCCTTGGCTGAAAGCACTATGGAAAAGCACGGCTTCATCCAAAGTCTGAGAATTCATCAAATCAAGAAGGAATAAATCTGTTTTGGAAGAAGTACAGCCAGAATGCTCCTTAGAAGCGAGGATGGTAAGGCTTGTATCTCTTATAGTTTGGACAAGTTTTCAGGAGGATCTGGTCCCTGGGGAAGGATGTCATGCTTGGTAAAATACAAAGTCAGTGAAAAAGAAGACCCTTAATAAGATGGATTGGCTCAGTGGCTACAATAATGAGCTTAAACATAGCAATGATTGTGAGGATGGCGCAGGACTGAGTAGTGTTTAGTTCTGTTGTGCATATGGTCGCTGTCAGTAGGAACTGACTCAATGGCACTTAACAACAATATGTATGGGTATCGAAGAATAACAACAAACATAATAAAGATTACCTAAGCATCTTTTTTTATGAAGCCACTGGACAATGTGCTTCAGAAAAATGAAAGATTAAATCCAAGTGTATGGGATAGGCTCCAGAAAAGAAAGCTCCAAGGGTGGTAATCACCAAAAGGAAATTCCAGGAAAGTGTCTAATCATTAAATCTAGGGAGAAAACACTGCAAATTAGAGCACTAAGACATGGGGAAGAGGATGTCCAAGAATTAACATAAATTGCAGGTTATTTGATATGCTTGAACATCTAGAGAAACTTAATGATAATTATTTGAAATTTTATAAGAGCATAACACAACTGTGATGATTACAGAGAACTAAACAAATGAAGTAAATATTAACTAC
>NW_006921848.1:3852234-3856461 GCF_000298275.1 Orycteropus afer afer | reverse complement strand
GTCCCAATCTCTCCACAACCTCGCCAGCATTTGTTATTTTCTGTCTTGTTGAACTTTGATACTAGTGCTGGAGCAAGATGGTATCTCATTGTTGTTTTGAATAATCCTTGATTTTTAAACTGAACACATGTAACAATTTTTTTATGAAAACAAATTTTTAAAAGTAAGACCATGCATCTCATACACAAATGACCAAGCAAATTGCTTTCAATGATTAAGTATAGAAAAAGGTAATGATTTCAACATGGCTTGTCCTTTAGAAGGGATTTTCCTTCTTGGAATTATAAATGTATGTGAAGTTCTGACTAAATCAAAGATGATTAAAGATTTCAGTTTTGTGAAGTTAATCTCAGATAAAAACCACTTCTTTCTATTTTGTGCAGAATTTACCACCTAACAGAGTTCAAGACAAGCTACTTTGTCATTCGGGGACTGAAAATTCCCACACTCTTCATACACTCTTTGGACAAAGATTTGAGTACATGGAAAATGTATTTGAAAGATGTCACATGTACAGCAATAAAGAACTGGATATATGAAATGTAGCATGCTCGTTTCTTCCAAATTTTTTTCCATTTCCTCTTTAGTATATGAATCCCAGTCTGGTCTGCTATCTGGAGTGGAACTGGCATGAAGGGGAGATATTTACCTCAACCTCCCTTGAAGCTAAATGTAGCCAAGCAATTAAATGTTGGCTAGTGAGATGTAAGTACAAGTGTCTCTGTAAATTCTGTGACACTCATTAAACAGAAGAAGCAGGTTTCTTTGCTTCTTTTTCTATCCTATTGTTTGATATGGGAAGTAAAATGTGATGGTTAGAGTTTAAACAGCCATCTTGGACAAAGAAGTTGAGAGCCACATATGGAAAGAGGAGGAGAAAACTGAACGTGTACATCATGGAGCCACTAAACCCATCCTGTACTTCTTTTGCGTGAGGGAAGAATACTATTCTTTCTTGCTAAAGCTGAATTTCTCTGCTGCATCTGACAGTATGAAATTGTTTTTCTTCTAAGATTTGGAGTTTTAAAATTTTAATTTAGAATTAAAAGAGACAGAAACAGTGTGATAGAAACAAAGTATGTAAGGCCAATGTCCTGCATTTTCTCCTAAATAAACCCAAACCAAGCTCCTGTTGCAAAAATTTCAAATGGAAGAAAGGTAAAGGAGCTGAACAAAAGATGTCAAAGGACAGCTTGATCAGACAAAGTCAATTATTATAATGAAATGTGCAAAGACCTGGAGTTAGAAAACCAAAGGGGAAGAACACACTTGGCATTTCTCAAGCTGAAAGAACTGAAGAAAAATTGAAGCCTTAAATTGCAATACTGAAGGGTTCTAAGGGCACAATATTGAATGATGCAGGAAGCATCTGAAGAAGATGGAAGGAATGCACAGAGTCACCATACAAAAAGAATTGGTTGATGTTCAACTATTTCAGGAGGTTGTATATGATCAAGAACCAATAGTATTGAAGAAGTTGAAGCTACACCGAAGGATTGGAAAAAACAAACACAAACAAAGCCTCCAGAAATTGATGGAATACCCATTGGGATGTTTCAACAAATGAATGCCACTCTGGAGGCACTAACTTGTCTATGTCAAGTAAATTGAAAGACAGCTACCTGGCTAATTGACTGGAAAAGATCCATATGGGTTCCCATTCCAAAGAAAGGTGATCTACAGAAAGTGGAAATTATCAAACGATATCATTAATATCACATGCAAGTAAAATTTTGCTGAAGATAATTCAAAAATGGTTGCATATAATTCAAAAATGGGTGTGACTAACCCAAGCCATGATATTCTCAATAGCCTTATATGCATGTGAAAGCTGGACAATGAATATGGAAGACCAAGGAAGAGTTGATGCTTTTGAGTTGTAGTGTTGGCTAAGAATATTGAAAGTACACGGAGTGCCAAAAGAACTAACAAATCTGTCCTGTATAGCCGGAATCCTCCTTGGAAGCTCGAATAGCCAGACTCCTCACCTACTTTGGTCATGTGGTCAGAAGGGACCATTCCCTAGAGAAGAATATCATGTTTGATAAAGTGGAGGGTCAGCAAAAAAGAGGAAGGCCCTCAACAAGATGAATTGACACAATGGCTGCAACTATGGTTTCAGGAATGGCAAGGATTGTGAGGTGGTTCAGGTCCAGGCAGTGTTTCCGTTCTGTTGTATATAGGGTTACCATGAGTTGGAGATGACTTTGTGCTGCCTAACAATAACAAAGGGAGCTCTGGTAGTGTAATGCCTAAGGCACTTGACTGCTAATCAGGAGGCTGGCAGTTCAAACCCACCAGCCACTGCTGGGAAGGAAGGTTGGGCAATCTACTTCCATAATGATACAGCTTCTGAAACCCAAGGAGGGGCTGCTATGAGTCGGGTCCAACTCCACGGCACATAACAACAACAAACAACAACCAGAATGCCCCTTAGAAATGAGAATAGCTATATTTCTGTCTCTCATATTTAGGTCATGTTATCAGGAGGTACCTTTCCTTGGAGAAGGATATCATGCTTGGTAAAGTAGAGAGGCAGCAAAAAAAAGGGAAGACCCTCAAGGCATGGATTGACACAGCAGCTTGCAACAATGGGCTCAAGCAAAGCAAGGATTGTGAGGATGGTGTGACCCTAGGCAGTGTTTCATTCTATTGTACATAGGATTGCTGTGAGTCAGAACTGCCTCGAAGCCATCTAACCACAACAAGCTTCTGATAAAACACATTATTAAAAAACTTATTTCTGAACATAAGTTATTAGAATGACTTCAGAAGCAATAGAATTATTGTGAGGTGTCAATAAATAAGATGAGAAAGAAGCAGATTGATGGGGATATTTATTATATTGGTAAAAAGCATTACTGTCTAAGGTTATAATTACTTCCAGAAGTAGGAAAATGAAACTGCCTTTGTGCAGGGACCTAGTTAAGTAAATTCCAGCAGAACCGGCTATGGGTTCATTGAGAATATTACTCCTGTCAACTTCTATTGGCACTGAAAGCCAAATAACAAATTTAAGATTATTATACTAATAGGAAGTGTACATAAAACTTGTAGTTTATTAAAATCCCATCTTTATAAAGTAGATGTTTTATTTTATTAAAAATTCTATCTGTGTTACTGTTTCTTAAACCAAAAAAACCAAACTCCCTGACGTCAAGTCAGATCCAACTCATAACAACCCCTCCTTGGGTTTCCGAGGTGGTGTCACTATAGAAATAGAGTGCCCAACCTTCCTTCCGAGGAGTGGCTGGTGGGTTTGAACCGTCAGCCTTCTGGTTAGCAGTCAAATGCCTTAGGCAATTAAGCCACCAGAGCTCCCTTACTCTTTCTTATTCACTACATTTCCTGAATGAGCTATCCTGAGAAGATGCAGAGTAGTTTTACAAAGACCTATGACTGAGGGAATGGTCTCTCTTTCTGCACGTGTTTTTAATTAACAACTTATAAAGATGTAATTTATATACCATAAAATTCACTCTTAAAATGTAAAATGAAGTTGTTTTCTATATTTCACGAAGTTGTGCGATCACTACAACTATCTAATTTTCGAACGTTTTCATCACCTCAGAAAGACACCACACACTCATCAGCAATCACTCCCTACCTTCCATCTCTCTGGCCCATCCCACAGGTCCTGGCAACCACTAATCTACTTTCTGTCTCTGTAGATTGGCCTATTCTGGACATTTCATATTATTGGAATCATATAATATGTGGCCTTTTGTGTCTTATCTTTTTCACATAGCATAATGGTTTCAAGATTCATCCATGCTCTAGCATGGGTCAGTATTTTATTGCTGTTGATATCTGGATAACATTCAATTACATAGATATACCATATTTTGTATATTCGTTCATCAGTTGAAGGACATTTGAATTGTTTCTGTTTATGAATAATGCCACTATGCACATATGTGTACATATTTTTGGGTGGATATGTTTTCAGTTTACTTGAATATGTGCTTAGCAGTGAAATTACTGGATTATATGGTATTTCTACATTTAACATTTTGAGCAAAGTGTTCCCCAATTTTACACTGGCATAGTGCCTAAGCCATTTGACTGCTAACCAGAAGGCGGGCAATTCAAACCCACCAGTCACTTCTCAGAAGGAAAATTGGAAATCTACTCCATAGAGAAAATTGGAGCTCTGGTAGCACAGTGGCTAAGGCACTTGACTGCTAACCAGAAGGCTGGTGGTTCAAATCCACCAGCCACTCCTCG
>NW_006921848.1:3843938-3847199 GCF_000298275.1 Orycteropus afer afer | reverse complement strand
CTATGTAGGAGATCCTTGATAGAGAGGGAGAACAATGTGGAACAAAACTCAAAATCATTTGGAGGAAAAAAAAAAGGGGAGGGGGTACCAGGTGTGCTGGGCCGATGGAGCCTGGTGGAACCACTGAGACTATGGTCCCTAGTTGCCCTTCAGGTCTGGAATTGAACCCACACCTGTGGTTTCCAGACAAACAGAAGACAGGCATATGAGTTGAACATTTACCTGAGGTAGATACCTCCTTGGAGAGAACAATCATTGAGAAAGAAGGGCTGCCTAAGCACAGGGATACAGCTCAGGGGGCAGGAGTCCATGGAAGGATGGACACAGGGAAGAGGTAACTATGGGGAGGAATTGGGAGGGGAGCTGTTGCATTGTGGTAAACTGTGGTCAATGTCATTAGACAAAGTGTATGTAAACTGCTGTATGGAAAGTTAATTTGCTCTGTAAATCTTCACCCAAATTACAATTTAAAAAAAAAAGAAAACATTTATGCAAAATATTATATTTGAATAAAAGAATAATAATCCATGTGATAAACTACCCTTATATTTGTCCTCTTATAAAAAAGAAATCCTTGAATGGAGATGGTACTATTATTGATAGAAGTATCATAGGCTGGTTCTCTAGAGAAGCAAAACTAGTATGTGTACATATATGTGTGTGTACATATATATATATATATATATGTATGTATGTATATATGTATACACAGAGAGAGAGAGAGAGAGAGAGAGAAATTTATCTTAAGGAAATGGCTTATGCAGTTGTATTGGCTGGCAAGTTCCAAGTCCATGTGTCAGACATCAAGTGGGAGGCTTCCCCTGACTCATGTAGGTGCAGGGGCTGGTGAATTTAAGTTTGGAAGCCAATTCAGCAGGCTACAGTCTTTAGAAAATGATAAGTCCAAGATTGGCAGGTAATATGGAAGACTGTTGGCTCACAGGTTACAAAGACAACAATCCCAAGATCTGCAGGTAATATTGCAAGCCACTGGTTCAAGTCTAAGAACCAGAGGTCAGATGATAGCTATACCCAGACTGAACAAAAGGGAAGACAGCTTTGCTAGAGCTTTCCATATGTATTGGAAGCAGGCCACATCCTTTTCCTTTCAACTGATTGGCTACTCATAGTAGATCTCATCATGGGGATGACTACATCATAACTGCTAAATCACTTCGAATCATGGCCTAGCCAAGTTGACACACAACCTTAACTATCACCATAGGGAAAGATATAAAAGGGAAAATTGAGAATAAAACAAGGTGAGGTGGAAAGGAATGCATCACATGACATGGATCCCTGGAATCTGTGCTTCTAACTTGGGCTGAATTGGAGAGGGAGAATGTGGGAATCCTGCATGCTGGAGTCAGCAGAGGGTAGCTGAACTCCTCAGTGTGTCTGATATCAGCTGCTCCTTGTCCTGAGAAATAGCTTGATTTTCTTTACTTAATGACAAAACATAAAAATATGTCATGTAATGTAGCTGAGGTAGGAGTGATTATACTTATTTTTCAAGATGAGAAAATTAATGTTGAGTGGGGTAAGATGATCTGCCCCATGTCATCCAATTATTAGTTGGAGACTTGAGTTTTAAAATCTAAGCTCCTTTTCATTCATCCACACGACTTCTGCTATAAGATTTTATCTATGTCAATAGATATAACATTTTTTTTTCTATTTCTTTGACTTAATAGAATGTGATTACTTTCTCATGACTTTTCCTCATCCTGTCTTAGTGAATGAGTGACAATTTTCAGTAAGAAATAGTTACATAGTTCTGCATTGAATATAAAGGGACATAGATAGCTTCCAGATATAATGAGGAAATGCATTTTGCAGATGGGTGGTCTGTGGTTTATATGTAGGGTGTCAAATCATTTAATATATGAGCATCAGGATAGGTGGAAAAGTGAGTCTCCTTTTCCTTGTAACCATGATACAACATTCTTCTAAATGTAATGCTAGCATCTTAAAACTATTTTCTTCTAACACTGGACTATATTTTTAAAAATACCTAACAAAGTACTAAAAAATAGACTACATATCCACAGTAACTATAAATTCTGTTCAGTCTATATCAATGTCTTTATCGTATTCTTATAAAAATAAATTGATTATTCAAGGACCAGAACATATCTAAATATGAATGTTAGATATATCTTGATATTTTTCCATAATAAATAAGTAACTACCAAAAGAGAATGTTATATCCAGACACAATCTTATTATTTGGCAACACTATTATTCATTGGAACATCCATTTATATTAGCATTTTAGATGAAAAATTAGCTTCAGTATCCAATTCGACTTTATCAATCAAGTTTGGATGCAATATATTGCTTCAGAATTTTGGAACATCACCTTTCATCATATCATGTGGCAACAAAATGTATAATGGCATGATTAGCCTGGCTTGAATATTTGATATGGCTAATTTTAATAAAAAAGGTATGGATCGGGATTATCGAAAGGAAATTCAAAAAGCAAAGCATATATCTAATGACATCTATGAAGAAAGGTAACACCTAATAGACTCCATTGAGGAAGTGTCAGGGTTTCTGCTTCCTAATTATGGAAGTAAAAGTCTGTGGATAAGAAACTTTGTTCTGAAAGAATGGTTCCTTCAAACATACAGGAGTCAAATCGCCTCAGAAATTGAGTGTGCATTCAGGGACAAAGGGTGAGAAAAGCTCCTTGAGATAGGAGAGATCAAGGTTATACAAACATTTCCAAACCACCAAGAGTCCTTTTACATCAGCTGACTGCTATTCCTGGGCTGTGAAGCAGAAGAAAGATCTAAGTGATAAGGTGTGGCTGTGAATTAACTCTGTGTAGTTATAGTGTTCTGACCCAGCCTGTTCTTGTTATTGTGAGATCTGGAAGGCAGATAAAAATGCAGGGAGTTGCCAGTTTTAGAGGCAAGATACACCCAGCTACTTCTCTAACTGAGTCATCCAGTACTTTGTCAATTAAAATATCACTCTACCATTCACATTTCCTTATATTTTCTGATATAACTTTCAATTTGCTGAATACTGAAATAAGAGAGAGCAAGAAACCAGGACCTGGTCCTGGTTAAGTGCCTATCATCTCCATCAGATGTCTTATTGGGAAAGAAAAAAAAAAAAATCCCAGCTTTGAAATAATTGGGATCAGAAATTGCATACACTGGTAGCATAGTGGCTAAGACACTTGCCTGCTAACCAGACGGCTGGCGGTTCAAACCCACCAGCCACTCCTCGGAAGGAAGGTTGGGCAAT
>NW_006921848.1:3837883-3843838 GCF_000298275.1 Orycteropus afer afer | reverse complement strand
TACCAGTACTCTACTATCTTGATTACTGTAACTTTGTGGAAAAAAAAAAAAAAAAGGTTGAAATCCATAAGTGTGAATCCTCTAATTCTGTTCTTCTTTATAAGAATATTAAGAGTAGTCTTTGTTGTTGTTGTTAGGTGCCATTGAGTTAGCTCTGACTCATAGCAATCCTATGGACAACAGAACAAAACACTACCCAGTCCTGCACCATCCCCACAAATGTTGCACTATATCATTTCATTATTGTAGACACTGTGTCAATCAATTTCATTGAGAGTATTCCTCTTTTATGCTGTCCCTTTACTACCAATCATGATGTCCTTCTCCAAAGACTGGTCCCTCCTGATAGCATGCCTAAAGAAAGCCAGATGAAATCTCACCAGTACAGTTCCTAAGGAACATTCTTTTCAGACAATGTTCCATAGTTATCCAAAAGGTTTTCAATGGCCATTTGTTTTGGAACTAAATCCCCTGGTCCTTCTTCCTAGTCTCTTAATCTGAAAGTTCAACTGAAATCTGTCCACCATGGGTGACCCTGTTGGTATTTAAAATACCAGTGGCATAGCTTCCAGCATCATGGATGCCACCAGACTACAAGAAACTGACACATGAGTGAGTGGTGGTTTGGTTATTTTGGTTCCTTACATTCCTGTAGGAGCTCTGCTGGTGTAGTGCCTAAGGCATTTGACCGCTAACCAGAAGGTTTCCCTCCTGGAAAGGAAGGTTGGGCAATCTAATTCTGTAGTGGTACTGCCTTGAAAACCCAAGGAGGGGTGGCTATGAGTCAGATCCAACTCTACGGCAGTGAGTTGCGTTGTTGCGTTACATTCCTATACAAACTTTAAGATCAGCTTGTCAATGTCTGCAAATAAAAAGGCAGATATGATTTCGATGGATCTAGGTTTGCATCTACAGATCAACTTGGGGAGTGCTGCTAACAATAATAAGTCTTTCACTGAATATCTCTTCCTAATTTAGGTCTTTACTTTCTTTAAAAAAATAAATATATAGTTTGAGTGTACAAATTTTGTGCTTATTTGTTCAACTTATTCCTAAGCATTTTGTGCTTTTTGATGTTATTATAAATGGAAATTGTTTCTTAATTTTATTTTCAGAGTAATTTGTAGTATTTCAAAATATAATTGTTTTTGTATATTTAACTTGTATCCCATTAACTTGCTGAACTCATTTATGGACTCTAATAGTTTTACAGTGAATTACCTGTGATCTTCTATATCCAAGATTGTGTCATCTACAAATAGATATATTTTTAATTTCTTCCTTTTCAATATATATGGCTTTTATTATTACTACTTACTAATTGCCCCAGGAGCTCTGGCAGCATAGTACCTAAGGCACTAGACTGCTAACCAGGGGGCTGGCGGTTCAAACCCACCAGCCACTCCTTAGAAGGCAGGTTGGGCAATCTACTTCCCTAGTGATACTGCCTGGGAAACCCAAGGAGGGGTAGCTATGAGTCCGGCCAACTCCACGGATCATAACAACAACAGTAATTAACAGACACATAACCAAGTTTTATTTTACTTTGGGAATTATAAATTGAAGTATATCTCACTTCCACCTACTTTCTACTTATAATATTTTATTACTCAACCTCAACTGAATTCTTAGTACATTTTGATGACTTTTTTTTTTGTTTTTCTTTCATGTATACCTTGTCAGCTCCCTCTGCAGTAAATTGATAGTGTGTTTATGGGTGGTTTTATGCATTGTCTGAGCTCTGGTGGTATAGTGCCTAAGCCATTTGACTGCTAACCAGAATGCTGGCGGTTCAAACCTACCAGCCACTCCTCGGAAGGAAGGTTGGGAATCTACTTCTGTAGTGATGTTGTTGTTGTTATGGGCCGTGGAGTCGGCTGGACTCATAGCGACCCCTCCTTGGGTTTCCCAGGCAGTATCACTATGGAAGAAGATTGCGCCATCTTCCTTCCGAGGAGTGGCTGGTGGGTTTGAACCACCAACCTTCTGGTTAGCAGGCAAGTGCCTTAGGCACTATGCTACCAGAGCTCTCATAGTGATACTGCCTTGGAAACCCAAGGAGGGCTAGCTATAAGTTATGTTCAACTCCACAGCACATAACAAGAAGAACAACAATTTGTCTGGTTGGAACCTCCAGTATAATGTTGAAAACAAGTGGTGAGAGTGGCGAAGAATTATTCTTCCTAATGTTAGTGGTGAAGAATTCAGTCTTTTGTCATTAAGTATGATGTTACATGCCTTGTATTGGGTTGATAAAATTTCCTGCTATTCCTAAATTATCAAGACTTAAAACAAAACAACAACAACAAAAAAAAGCAAAGGTATTGGATTTTGTCACCAGGTTTCTCTGCATCTACTGGGATGAAAATGTAGTTTTGACTTTTTATTCTATTGCTATGGTAGACTACATTTTGTTGCATAAAAAAAAAACTTGCTTCCTGGGATGAATCCCATTTGGTCATGCTATATGATCATTTTTATATGTGCTAGTTCACCAGAATTTTGTTGAGTATATTTGAAACTATATTCATAAGGAATATTGGTCTGAAATTTTTCATTTCTTATCAAGCTTTTGTCTGGTTTTCTTATGAGGGTAATCCTAACCTCATAGAATAATATGGAAATAGCTCCCTTCTCTTCTGTTTTAGAAGTTTGTGAAAGATTGACATTAAATGTTCTTTAAATATTTGGTAGAATTCTGCAGTGACGCCATCTGGGTTTTATTTTTATTTTTTATTGGGAGGTTTTTGATTATTAATTCACTCTCCTATTATCTTTTTTTTTTTTCCTTGAGTCAGTTTTGGTAATTTATGTCTTCCTAGGAATCTAACCATTTCATATAGTTAATCAAGTTTTTTGACTTGCAATATTTTATACAAAATCCTTGTTATTTCTCTAAGGTTGGTATTAACACCCCTTCTTTTATTCCTGATTTTAGTAAGTTGAATCTTTTTCTTTTGTTTCTTTGTCAATCCAGCTAATGACTTGTCAAACATTTTAATCCTTTCAAAGAAGTAACTTATGGTTTCTTTGATTTTCTCTATTGTCTTTTTCATTGTTCTTCACCTAAATCCTTATTATTTCCATCTTTCTGTATGTTTTGGGCTTAGACTGACCTTCTTTTTCTAATATTTTAAGGAAGAGGTTTATGTTATTGATTTCACATCTTTCTTCTTTTTAAATATAGACATTTACAGCTATAAATTTCCCTCTAAGTACTGCTTTAGTTGCAGCATATAAGATTCAGCATGTTGTCATTTCATTTTATTAATCTCAACGTATTGCTTAATATTTTTTGTGATTTCTTTTTGATCCACTAGTTACCTGTATGAGTGTTGTTCAATTTCTACATTTAGTGAAGTTTCTTCCTTTTTCCTCTTTATATAATTATTGATATTAGAGCTTCAGACAAACCAAACTCACTACCATTGAGTCGATTCTAACTCATAGCAACCCCCACTGGGTTTCCAAGGCTGTAAACCTTTATGGAAGAAGTCTGCCAAATCTTTCTTTTGTAGAGCGGCTGGTGGGCTCAAACTGCTGACTTTCTTGTCAGCAGCCAAATGTCCTAACACCACCAGAGCTCCTTATATTAGCACTAAATATGTCATTTTACATATCATTTATTGATTCTTCTCATTGTTTTTAATTTCAGTTTTCTTTTTTTCCAGTCTTCCCATGGATTATTTGAACATTATTTAAAATTCTATTTTGATTTGTCTGTAGTGTTTTGAGTATTTTTCTTTGTATAATTGTTTAGTGGCTTTCCTAGAAATTATATATACATAATATATCATACTTTCTTAATGACATTATTTTATTGGTTTAAGTGAATTCCAGAAACCTTACCCTGCTTTATGTCCCTTTACCTTCCTTTGTTTACAATGTAGTTGTCTTGAATATTTTACTTTATACATATTTAGAACTATAATAGTTCTTTTGCTCAACTGTAAAATATAAATTTTGAAAACACAAGAAGAGAAAAAAGTCTATTTTACTTAACCATATTTTTCCTTTCTATGTTATTTTTTCCTTCCTGATCTTCCATGGTATCTGCTTTTAATTGTTTTCTTTCTGTTTAGAGAATATCCCTTAGCCACAGATTTCAGATAGCTCTGTTAGTGACATATTCTCTTAGTTTCTTTCATCTGTGAATGTCTTCATTTCCTCTTTATTCTACTACCATAAGATTTTGAGTTGATAGTTCTTTCACTTGAAGACTTGAAAAATATTATAATTTCTTCTGGACTTGATGAGTTCTGATGAGAGACCAGTTGTCATTCTAATTGTTTTATCCTGTAGCTAAGGTTTTGTTTGTTACTGGCTGTTTCCAAGTTTTTGTCTTTGTCTAGTTTTCAGAAGTTTAATTAAGATAAGTTTTGGTATGGTGTTTCCCCACCATATACCCCAGGGGTGGGGCTAGTTAACCTGTTCAGGGTTTGATCACCATTTTGAATTTGTACATTTTTTTCTTTTGCCAAATATGAGAACTTTTGAGCCTGCCTTCTTTCTCCCCTCCCTCCAAGTCCTTGATGCCATAAATGTTAAATCATTTGTTATAGTCTCACATGTGCCTGAGGCTCTATTCTGCCCATGTTTTTGTGTTTGAAGTCGTATAAAAAGAAAACATTTAGGAGTTCTGGCAAGATGGCAGACTAGGCAGAAAGACTGCACAGACCCTTTTCAACAAAGAAAAGGGAAACCAATTAACACAGACACAGAAAATAATCCTGGACCCCTGAGCCTTGAAGGGAAGGATATAGAAGTGGACTAAACACTAACTAGCAGAAGAATTTGTGTGAAAATACCAAAAAAGGAGACATATGGAGCTGCGGTCCGGCAGCGATCCTGAGCGATCCTGATGGCACAGGCAGCTTGGAGATTCCCGAGTGCTGGTAGGACTTAAGAATTAATCAAAAAATCAGCCCTGCTAGCCAGGGACTGCATGGAGGGCTGTTCTGGTTGCTGGGGAATAAACGGAGAAGGTGGAGAGAGAGGCGGGCTGAGCTGCGGACTTCTGCTGGTCTGGAGGGTGCCGCCATTTTGAATGGTAAAAAGCAGCTTGATTATTTTGGATATTTAAAGAGACAGTGCTCTTGCAGATTCCTGGGACTTAAGAACATGTTCTGCTTTCCAGCAACCCCAAGAACCCTCCAGACCTGCAAGACTGAAAAGGTACGACATTCCTCTTGTTACTCTTATAACCCACACCCGCTTGGTGAATGGAGGTGCGGCCATCCCCCACTCCCACCTACCTTCTGGGCCCACAGGAACTCCATCTCAGTCTGTGTGCTCAGACGAAGCTTGGGTGCCCTGCCCTGTCCTCCACCGATTTTTTTTTCTCTCTCTTTTTTTATTTTTATTTTTTCTTTTTTGCTTTCCTTTTCTGGTGATTAATTTGCTTGTATTTGTCTGTTTTAAAACAATTATTATTAATAATATTTTTGTCCTTTTTATTATTATTCTTAATCTTCTTCTCCCAGGTCCTAGTTTCAGCATTTTTTCTTTTCCCTATTCCTGGTTGAAATTTTTTTAACTTAAGTGTTTTTTTTTTTCCCCCTTTTTTTCTCATGGTTAACCCCATTCCTCATTTTTATTTTTGCATTTTTCCCATTTTTTTTTCCTCATTATTCTCCTTCTCTCCTTTTTTTCTCTTAATGCCCTATCCCCAGATATGGCAGGTGTTCTGGTTTATTCTTCTTCTTTTCCCCTTTATCATTTTTTTGGTTACTGTTCCTGTGTGACTAAATGGCATGTTTTTTGTCCCCATGCTTTTAGTTTTTTGAAGGTTATTCAATTGTAATTTGTGTCTAATTGAGTGGGAGACAACAACAGTCCCCATAAGACACAACTATACCCACACCTCCTACAACTTCACTTACTGAGTGAGGCCACTACTACCTCCTTCTCCACCAATGGGCCAATGATAAAAAACCACCAAGAAGAGCTGGAATC
>NW_006921848.1:3830216-3831733 GCF_000298275.1 Orycteropus afer afer | reverse complement strand
AACCCACCAGCCACTCCTCGGAAGGAAGGTTGGGCAATCCTACTTCCGTAGTGATACTGCCTCGGAAACCCAAGGAGGGTTCACTATGAGTCAGGTGTGACTCGACGGTACACAACAACAACAACAACAGGTCATATTATTTCTGCCTCACTTTGAAACTTGGGTTGTCACTAAGAAATCTTTGGTTCTCAGTAGTCTCTGACAAAAATGAAAAAGTTGAACTAGAATTAGTCTAAAGTATTATTTGTGAATAATAATTGTTGTGTGTTATCCAGTAGATTTCAACTCATAGCCACCCCATGAAACCCACAGGGTTTCCTAGACTGTAATCTCTATAGAAGGTCACTAGTTCTTTTCTCCTATGAAACAGCTAGTGGGTTCAAACTACTGACCTTTATATTACTGAGCATCAGTGTTCTTAATATATACTATGTCATGTTACAACAGTCAAGTTCTATAGTCTCCTTTTTATAGATGAGAGTATGAAAGTGTAAAGGAGGCAAATAATTTTTCCTACTTGAATAATAGAGAGGTAATTGGATCTTAGGCCTGTCTGGCTACAAAGATTATGAAAATTTACTACAAAAAGCCATATTTTCTTCCAAATAATAGATACTTAGTTAAATATTGAAATAAATTATATTTACCCAAATTTTACCTGAAAGCATGGGAATTTGCCTTCTTAAGGTTAGAAGCCTCTTGACTATGCAATTTATCTTTGATTAGTAACATAATAATATGTTATTATTATGGCCTAGGAGCCCCGGTGGCACAGTGAAGGGTCATCAGTTCAAACTTACCAGCAAGAAAAAGATATGGCTGTGCTGTAAAGATTATAGCCTTGGAAACACTGTGGAGCAGTTCGACCCTGTTCTACAGAGTTGTGTGAGTCAGAATTGACTTTTTGACAGTGAGTTTAGTTTTTGGTTCCTGGCTTAACATCTGGTTCACAGTTGTTGTTAGTGCCATCAAGTCGACTCCAACTCATAGTGACCCTGTGTACAACAGAACTAAACACTGCCTGGTCCTATCTCAGCCTCGTAATCTTTACTATACCTGAGCCCATCATTGCAGCCACTGTGTCAATCCATCTCATTGAGGGCCTTCCCCTTTCTTGTTGACCCTTCACTTCACTGAGGATGATATCCTTCTCCAGGAAATGGTCCCTTCTGACAACATGACCAAAGTAGGTGAGATGAAGTCTGGCCATTCTTGCTTCCAAGGAACATTCTAGCTGTGTTTCTTCCAGGACAGATTTGTTAGTTCTTTTGGCAGTCCATGGCACATTTAGTATTCTTCACCAACACCACAACTCAAAAGCATTAACTCTTCTTCATAGTTGTTGTTGTTGTTGTTGTTATTTGCCATCGAGTCTGCCCTGACTCATAGCGACCCCTCCTTGGGTTTCTGAGGCAGTATCAGTATGGAAGTAGGATTGCCCAACCTTCCTTCCAAGGAGTGGCTGGTGGGTTTGAACCACCAGCCTTCTGGTTAGCAGTCAAGTGCCTTAGGCACTA
>NW_006921848.1:3756778-3827256 GCF_000298275.1 Orycteropus afer afer | reverse complement strand
CAGAGGCTCAGCCTCAAAACTCACATCTACATGTCACCACAGTAGGACAAACCGACAGACAAGTTTGTCCTGCTGTTGGAGACCTCTCGTATCCCCCCACCTGGGTCCCTGTGGCTGACTATTCCTCTGTCTGGCTTCCTGTCTTTTAATATAGTTGTGATTTACTTCTTAATGAAAGACAATTTCTTATTTCTTCATTCTTCCTAATGTAAACATTAAAAGAAAGAATAATACTAAAATATAGCTTAACAGGAAATACTAAAATATAGCTTATCAGGCATAGAAAGAGAACACATACTCATTCTCAGAGAAGAATACTGAATTGTAATCATAGGTGGGGAGCTCTGGTAGCATAGTGGCTAAGACCCTTGCCTGCTAACCAGATGGCTGGCGGTTCAAACCCACCAGCCACTCCTCGGAAGGAAGGTTGGGCAATCCTACTTCTGTAGTGATATTGCCTCAGAAACCCAAGGAGAGGTCGCTATGAGTCGGGTTTGACTCGACGGCACATAACAACAACAATCATAGGTGCTCATCATCACCAAAGGGCATTCATTAGCAGATCATTCAGCAGCAGACATTACTAACCAAAAAGACGATATTTCACTAATGACAAGCTTTTTGTTCTGTATGTTAAGTGAATGTTAGACTATATGATTTGAAATCAAGCAAACTCCACTTTTAACCCCAGTAATGTGACTGAGCAAACACCTTAGACTCCTCTTAAGAAAGGGCAAAATTGTTGCTACTTTCATGTTTGTAATGAAGATTAGAAGCCATATTAGTAAATTTTTGTCAAATAATAAACCCTCAGTATTTGGCATTTACTATACCAACAAAACCAAATACTGCCATTAAGTCAATTCCAACTCATAGCAACCCCCCACTGGGTTTCAGAAGCTGGGTTTCGTGGAAGTAGATGGTGTTATCTTTCTTCCACAGAGCAGCTGGTGGGTTTGGACCACTGACCTCTTTAGCACCCCAATGCCTTATCCACTAGGCCAAAGGAGATATCTAAGTTCCTTGTTATAAGGGGCTCTTTGTATTACTATGTGAAGAAAATGATTAGCACTTGCATCACATCTCTGTTAAGTATTTTTTAATAGAAAAACTTTGAAATATATAATCTGAGTAAATTTGACAAATTCTTTTCCATGGATAACAGTCTGAGGAAGAACAGAAGTATTATAAGTTGTATTTTCCATTTTTATTAATGACTTTTTCCCTTCAACATGTCTTTCAGGGACTGTGGTAGTTATGGTTTGTGTGTCAGCTTGGCTGGGCCTGGTTGAGTGGCTGTGCAGCTGGTGGTAGTTATTAGCCATGATGAGACTGGCAATCAACTCCATGATGGGATCTACCACAAGCAGCTGAGTAGCTGCCTTTGGGATGTGGGCTGCTTCCTGTATTTAAGGAGAAACCTTGGGAATGGTCTCTAGCCTTTGGCACACTTGGACCCTACATGTAGCCGTGTCATTGCTCAGCAGCCTGCTATGCTGTACCGACCTTGGGACTTACAATGGACTTAAGTTAATGGCCTGCCATGTGTTTTGGTAACGTCGGGACTGTGCCTTGTTACTTGTAAACAACTTGGGCTTGGCAGCCTCAGTAGCCAGCAGCTGTCTGAGTGAAGAAAGGCCTCTAGCTTCAGTGGTCCGAGAGCAGAAGGCAGAGCTGAAGCCCAAGGTTGAGGGGCTTTGACCTAGCCCGTAGAGCCTGGCACTTTGAACTTGGACCTTAAGCCTCCAAACTGTAAGAGAATAAACTCCTGTTTGTTAAGACTATCCCATTTGTGCTATATATTCTTGTCAGAGTGGCACTAAGTAACCAGAACAGGGACCATATCACTTTACAGTAATTACAAATATGACGTGAATAATTTATGACACTCTTTGCTGTAAGATCTGGCTCTAAAGAAACTTACCTGCAAAGTGGCAGCTGGAAGGAGGGGACTCCACAGCCACGGCTCAGAGCAGAATGTAGCTAATTATGACTGTAACAGGACACATGAACATGCTTTGACTGACTTTAGACAAGGACTATAGGTTGAACTAATTTTAAATAGCCACACAGTTTGAATTTAAGCAAACATTATTACCTTTACTTTTAGTTTCTTTGAAATGCCACCAAGGTCTTGTTGTAACACTGCTGTGGTTTCTAGTTATTAACTTAGTGCTATAACTTGACCGTTTCTTAACTGGCATTAAAATTATTGAATCACAATCTTGAATATATACAAATGATTCAGGTTTAAAGAAAACCATTGGAGTGATAGACTCAAATCCCCATACTAATTTTAACTTCACACAACCCACAATTTTGAAATAATAGGAAGATCTCAAGAGTGATAATGATCTACAGCAGCCAATAAGTTTAGAGTAATAGCAAAAATCTCTTTGTTCCTTGGTTTAATAAATTAAACTAGTTTGTAAATGAAAAGAAAAAAATTCAGGGTTTTACTCTGTGTTTTGATCCCTGCAGTCTGGTTTAATCAATGATATCAATAAATCCAGAAACCAAACTAGTTGCTGTGGAGTTAGTTTTGACTTATGGCGCCCCCACGGGTTGCACAGTAGGAATGTGCTCCATCGGGTTTTCAAAGATTTGACTTTTCAGAAGCAGATTACCAGGTCTTTCTTCTAAAGTGCCTCTGGCTGGGTCCAAAATGCCAGCTATAGTTGGCTATAGTTGAGTGCTTTACTGTTTGCACCATTCAATAATTCAAAACCCAAACCCACTGCCATTGAGTCCATCCCAATTACTAGTTACCCTATAAGACAAAGTAGAACCGTCCCATAGGATTTGCAAAGCTGAAGTAGACTGCCTCATCTTTTTCTCACAGATGGGTTGGTGGGTTCAAACTGCTAACCTTTTGATTAGAAGATGAATGCCTTAACCACTGTGCCACCAGAGCTCCTTCACACCATACAATAACTGGGTATAGTTCTCTATTGCCAACTCAGGCTTTCCCCTCCAAAGTAGGGACCCATCACCTTCCCTCAAACCTTTAGCCATGGAAACCTAAGGAAGGAGACTATTATTAGCTGATCCCTTTTGTTCTCTTGTTGCAAAGTTATTCAGTAAGATTCTTTCACAGTTCTGTGTCACAGATGGTATCCATAATTATTATCCCTGGGTGATGCAACAGTTAACATGCTTGGCTGCTAACTGATAGGTTGTCAGTAAGTCCACCCAAGATGCTCTCTACTTCTGAAAAATCAGCCTCTGAAAACCTTATGAGCACAGTTGTATTCTGATATGCATGGGGTCACCATGAGTTGGAATTGATTGGAGGGCAACTGATTTGGGTTTCACTGATTTATGAATAGGTAGAAGGTTAGGTACCTTCACAATTTTGTTAATTCATTTATTTATTGTTAATTAATTTCTTCATTCAGCCTCTATTTATCAAATGTCTACCATGGACCGGGAACTGTTTTTGGACAATGAGGATAAAGCAGTGAACTAAACAAATAAGTGCCTGCCCGCATAATTTTAAATATTTCAGTGAAGGGCCAAAAAAAAAAAAAAAAAGAAAAGTAAGCTGGAAATAAGTAAAGAACTATAGTGTAAAAGCATAAGGAGTGACTGCTGTGATATGAAGGAGGTGTTGTCGCTAGATTACTATATCAATTTACTTGTTCTCTTTTCAGGAAACTAGTTGAATATCTCTAAGTTAATGTAAAAGGCAGATATTACACACTTCATAGGCCTGAGGTGAAACAATATACATAAAGTTCTGACCTCAGAGATTGGTACATAGAAAGGGCTCAATAAGTCTTTGCCATTGGTTTCATTGCTAATTAAATGTGCTAATTAGCTTTGATTTTTACTTTCCCTTCATACTCACCATTTATATTTATTCTACACATAAAAGAAATATTTACTAAGTATTTACTATGTCAAAGCCTATTCTAGATGCTGGTAGGTATGTATCAAAAAAACAAAACAAAACAAACAAATAAAATGCTGTTCTTAGGAAGTTAGTGATTTAGTGCAGGTTATTTTATTGGTTTGAACGACATGAAATTGTTTATAAATTAAAAATAGTTGAATGGGGACTTAATCCAACTCAATATTTCTGAGTAGAGTTACCTTTACAAGTCACCTTCCCTCCCTTCCTTACCTGAATCTGTCTTTATACTCATCTGTTCTCCATGCTTTTATTTTACCCCTCCAGGATCTTGCCTCTACAGATTAGCTAGAACAGATCCTGTTAGTTCCCTAGCATAAAACTGTCTGATGACTTGTGTGGCAGAGACTACTATGAGCCCATAAAAATCTATCCTTCCTTTCTATGTAGAGACAACATTTCCTAACCCCCTTGCAGCTAGGTGTGGCTTCTCACCAGTGGAAGGTGGGTAGGAGAGATACTTGCCATTTCTAGGTCAGGCCCTTAAAACTACGCATGAGTACTTTTCCACACCCCTTCCCTTCTGGGGAACTGACATACAGGTGTGCCTGTAGCTTTTGCCTCAACCCTACACACATGGGCAATGTTCTAGAAAAGGAAAAAGAAATAACACCAAAATGTTAAGTCTCTGAATGATTGTGTGGAGTAGAACATTGTTCTCAGACCTGAACAGTCACAAGAGACAGAGAAAACAATTTTTCTTTTTAACAACACCTCCCTCCACCTGCTTTTTTTTTTTTTTTTTCTAAGTCTCTTGCTTATACCTATCTAGCTAATATGGACTTTCATTTCAAGAAAAATAAAATCCCAAACTCTTACAATGGCAGACCCAAAGATGACTGGGGTGTGAAACAGTGGGAGTACTGATCTTCAAGTTACCAAATGGCAGTCTGGCACAGATTAGGCCTTCTATAAATACTCATTTCATAAATGAATAATTTCAAATAAATTTAAATGTCAGCCTGAACTGTGACAATCCACAACTCCCTCTAACATGTCCCAGGGAAGGAGTGTAACTACCTGTTTTTTCAGAGTAACTTCCTACCTGAGCCTAAGCCCACAAATCCCTTCATATATTACTATATCTGGATTTTATTCCATTACCAATAAAACCAAACATTGCAATCTACTTCCGTAGTGATACTGCCGCGGCAACCCAAGGAGGGGTCTCTATGAGTCAGGTATGACTCCACAGCACATAACAACAACAACAGACCCACTATGCATATTTTTAAAGCAATAGCTGAAAACTAAAACATAAGTGAACTGTACCTATTTCCTTTTTCAGTTAAATGCTTTGTGACATGTTAGTTTGTAGATCAGATAAAAGGGGGCTGAAACACTGATTAAAGTGAGAATTGCAGATCAATAGTTTTTCCACAAAGTTTCTCCTCTTTCATCTGTGCTGTTCCCTGTGGCACCTTTGGAAACATGAGGCTCCCATCAAATTTAAACACTGCAATGTCATTCTATCACTGTATAACTATCTTTCCATTTTATGGCCAAATATGTTGAAAAATTTGCTTCACTTCTTTGGTTGTACATTCAGGCTTCATCTCTTTTGTGCTTCATTTTATAGGTAAGAAAACTGAGACCCAGAGAAGTTAAATCATTTCCAAATCTGGATGGGTAATTAGTATTCAGGCTCCTCTTTTCATGTTTCAGAACAGTGGTTCTTCACATTGGTCTGCATCTCCTGAAAATGCTTTTCTAAAATCTTCTAAGAGATCGCATTCAGTAGTTTGGGGACATGTGTAGACATCCACATTTTTGTCAGCCGTCTCAGTGGATTTTAATGAAGGGTCTACACACCAGAAATTGTACATTGATAGTTATGTTTCTAACACACAGTGCTATACCCTGAACTCATTCATTATTTCATTCAATCCTTCCAACAACTTGTCCTGTATAAAGTATTACTTTCTCCAGTTTTCAGATGAGGAAACAGGTTCAACAAGGTTAAATTAGAATATCACACAGTAGATAAAACCAAAAAAAACAAACTCACTGCTGTCAAGTTGGTCCCAAATCATAGTGACCCCTCCTTGGATTTCCAAGGCAGTATCTCTACTGAAGTAGACTGACCAACCTTCCTTCCAAGGAGTGACTAGTGGGTTCAAACCACCAGCCTTCTGATTCACAATCAAATGCCTTAGGCACTACACCACCAGAGCTGAAATCTCAGACCCTTAAGTGTAATTCTGGAACTATATCCATGCTTTAAATACACAGGCAGTGGCCCCAAACTCAAATGTGTGCAGGTACCAGGTGACACAATTTTATGAACCTGAAGAGTATATTACGATAGGGAGCAGATGGGAATTGTGGCAACTGGAATGAGATGCCCTATGGAAAGGAGAAGGAGCTCTGGTAGCATAGTGCCTAAGGCACTTGACTGCTAACCAGGAGGCTGGCAGTTCAAACCCACCAGCCACTCCTCGGAAGGAAGGTTGGGCAATCCTACTTCTGTAGTGATAACTGCCTCGGAAACCCACGGAGGGGTCGCTAGGAGTCGGGGCAACTCGATGGCAAATAGCAACAACAATGAAAAGGAGATAGCTGCTACTCTTAGCAAGTGTTTACCTTGTGAGAACATGGGGCCACTATTACCACATCTCTAATTTTTCAGTAGAAATTGATGACTCATTTTTTTTCTGTTAAATCTCTCAGTATTTACATGTTGGGAACTGATTCAAATCTTTAAGACATGAAATAGGCAGAAAATAAATAAATAAAAATAACTCACAGAAACCAAAAAAATTAGGAAACCTGCTACGATGCATGGGCTATCCCTTAGCAACACATGGCATATTATATGCATTAGTTTGTCCTCTCTCTCACCTTCCCTAGTTATATACTACAGTACTTTTCACTACCTTGCAAACAATATATGTTTAATAAAGACATGTTAAATTAAGGAAATCAAAATAAGCGATGGAAAGGGCATATGGAGCTCAGTAATTAAAGTAACTGGAAGAAAATTCTCAGTTAATTTTCTGGAGCTAGTTTCTCTCTCTTCTTTCTTTTCCTCATTCTTTTAAAAATCATTTTCTGAGGCTTGGCAACTGCCATAGCAGCAAGAAAATTTCCAAGGGGATGGTCATCTGCTCTGTATTAGGGATGCTAATGCTGCTCTCCATTAGTGTGGAGAACCATGTGCTGACTCTGTGCTCAGAGGGGACCCAAACAGAAGTAAGCATGATTAAACTGAAAAAAAAAAAAAAAAAATTGCACTGCCCTCAAGTCTGTTCTGACTCATAGCCACCCCTCCTTGGTTTTCCAAGGCAGTATCACTATGGAAGTAGATTGCCCAACCTTCCTTCTGAGGAGTGGCTAGTGGGTTTGAACCACCAGCCTTCTGACTAACAGTCAAATGCCTTAGGCTCTACACCACCAGAGTTCCTAAAGTAGATTGTGTCATCTTCCTCCCATGGAGCAGCTGGTCAGTTTACTAATATCTTAGCAGTATGAAACAGTCTCATTTTTGCTGCTTACTGCATACCTCTCAGGGAGCTCTGGTAGCATAGTGCTTAAGGCACTTGACTGCTAACCGGAAAGCTGGTGGTTCAAACCCACCAAGCACTCCTCTGAAGGAAGGTTGGGCAACCTACTTCCGTAGTGATATTGCCTCGGAAACCCAAGGAGGGGTCGCTATGAGTTGGGTCTGACTTGATGGCACATTAAAACAACAACAGCATACCTCTCACAGCAAGAGTCCAAATGCCTACAATGTATTCTTCTGATGACCCTTAATCTGACTTTGGGTCAGTTCATTTTAAAAGATTTATCAATTGCATTTTAAAGCAAATTAATTTTAGTTAAGCAAGTAATCTTCATGAATAGAAAATAGTTGCAAGAGAGATTTTATCTATGGGGCTGTGAACCACTTTATCTTTGGAATGAATTTACTGATACTGTGGTCTGACTATACTGTTATCATACATAACACTCAGGACTTAATAAATAAAAAAGAGTAAAAAAAAATTTAAGTGTCATATATAATCGTATACTTGAATATGTGTAAATATACAATTTATATCTATTATCTTCTTTTGTAAATCTTTTTCACTCTTTAAGATTCTATTTAAATTCTATCCCCTTCAGTTTTTGAGAACCCAAATAACTAACCCAAGATCATAGAACTAGTAAGTGGGGATAAAATGTAATAGGGGAAAAAAAAAAATTTTTTTTCGTGTGCTTTGGATGAGTCAAAGGAAAAGTAATAGGTTAACTTTGTAGAACCCAGGTCATCATGGGCTCTTATAAGCCATAACCTATCCCAAAGATTTTGTACTTATTTTGTAAACAACCAATTGTCAATGCAGGATTTAATTTTTTTGCTTTCAATTATGAGACTAACAGTAATAGTGAGGATTGAATGGGAGTGTTCTGGGATTAGATACAAGTTAGGAGGTTATTGTGATCAATGAGATTGAAAATAGTGAGAGTCTACATTAAAGCAAAATAATATGAGTGGAATGGAAACAGGCAGGTTAGGGAAATACTAAAATGCCTTTTTCTAGACAAGTCCCACATGGAACTGAATAATTATCCCCAAAATGGCAGTTCTATAAAAACATGGACGATATCGCTCTCATTCAGCAATAAACCCAACATGCAACACAGTGACTAGCACACTAATGACCCCTAGTAAGGAGCTCTCGTGGCAAAATGCCCAAGTATTTGAACTGCTAACCAGAAGGTTGGCAGTTCAAACCCACCAGCCACTCTGTGGAAGGAAGACTGGGCAATCTACTCCCATAAAGATTTACTGCCTCAGAAACCCAAAGGGGGCCACTATGAGTTGTCATCGATTCAATGGCAGTGAGTTTGCATTTTTTTTTTTTTTTGGTAAGGATTTGTTGAGCGAGTGAATAAATAATAAACAATATCAGAGGGACTGAGAAGGTTTGCATATATCAGACAAGAGTTAAGCATTTAATCACATGGTAGTCACCAATCTGGCATGATGCTGAAAGTGTTGAGAAATAAGTAACAAAGAAAGCAATTACCTATTTAAATATAGCTCAAACATGCCCTTGACAGTGAATTGAGGGCAATGGAGCTGGCAGTTTGATATCAACATACTTATGAGTGAGCACGTCATGTTTAGTTCCTCTGTTCCAGGTGGAGGTGGAGGTCCTAGTATGTTCCACAGGCAGAGATGCTTTTTGCTTCAAATGCAGCAACCTGAGTGTAATCAGTAGGAAGGAAAATCCAGGCGAATAAACATATATTTTGGTATATTGCTAGCACCAAATTTGTCATGCCTACATCCTCCTGGAGAATTTAATCCCAAAATACTTGCCTTAATTTCTATAAATTGGTTCTTGATTTAACCATTTTCACAGTGGTTATTTTTCTCCCACAGTGATCTCAGGAATTACTAGAGGGGTTTAATTTATGTACTTTGAGACATGTGGCTCTAATATTTTGCTATTTTCACAGTTGAGAGGATTTAAAATTGGCGGTGGCCCCATCCAACTTCTTACTTATATTCTACTAGATAGATTATGACTACTACTTTTATATCCTTACCTCCTTTTTTTTTTTTTCTTATTTATACTGCTATAGCATAGAATGTCCATCTTTCTATATAATGTTCGGGGCTTTTCTAAAGAGCTCTGAATTTACATGATGAATGGGATGCTTCTAAGAAGGTTATATTAGTTCACATTTAATCAACATGTCCTTTTCTTTGGTTATCATTCTAAGAACTGCAATACATCAACTATAAATTAATCTTATTTAGTATCAGGAGGTTTAGAGTAGAATAACTGGGAAGTAAAATCATGTTATCCACTTATCACTGGTCTTTAGAGTGAGGTATTCAGTGGAGTTGAAATTTTTAATCACATGGTAGTCACTAATCTGGCATGATGCTGAAAGTTCTGAGGTTTTTTTGCCTTTTTTTTTTATATTTTTAAGAAAGAACAAAATTACACAAAGAGTAAACATTAATACTATCCTGTTTTTAGAGATTATGTGTTTTATAAAAGATTGAATCTAAAGAGTTATTTTGTGATGTGTTAAAAACTGAGATTCATTACACAATTGTTTTATAGGTTTTATTTTAAATTTTTTGAACTAATGTTATTTGTGACTGACTTCAGGAGGAATATGTAGAATACATACTTGTTTCACAAATAATTTGAAAATATGTATCTAGTTCTATTTTCTAAGTTCATCATGAAATAGATTAAAAACATATAGATTAGACTTCTGGTAAGATGGCAGAATAGACAGGCAAGCTACACAGACCCTCTTCAACAAAGAAAAGAGAAACCAATTGACAGAGATACAGAAAATAATCCTGAAGCCCTGAGCTTTGAATGGATGTATACAAAAGTGGATTAGGCACCAACTAGTGGAAAAACCTGAATGAAAACGGTGAGTACAGAGATGGATGGAGGTGCAGACTGTCAGTTACTCTGACAGCATCAATAGCCTGAATATTTCTAAGTGGTGTTGGGACTGAGAATTGACCTAAAGATCAGCCCTAGTTACCAAGGGCTGCAGGGAGAACCTTCCTGGTGGTCTATGACTAGGAAGGGAAACAGCAAGGAGGGAGACAACCTGAGCTGTGGACTCTTGGCTTTCCAGAGGGCACAGCCATTTTGATTATTTACAAGTGGTGACCATTTTGGATATTTAAAGTGACCAAAGGTGCAGCCATTTTGACTGTTTACAAGTGGTGGCCATTTTGGATGTTTAAAGTGATAGCATTCTCATTCAGGTTCCAGGGACCTAAGAATAGGCTCTTTTGCCAAGGATGGCAGGGACATATAGGAGGCTGACAATGGGAAAGGAGACAGCTGGTGAGTGTATAAGGGCTGCCAACTAGTGAACAGAGGAGCACAGTTATCTTGCTTACACAGATAACATCCAAACAAAACATAGAAAATGAAAATTTTAGGAAGTCACTCCAACATACAATCACCAATTAAATAAAAACACAGAAACATCACAATGTCTTAGAGACAACAGAATCACAGTCCACACAGAGAAGCAAGATAAATCAAAAGAAACAAGGGACCAGGATACAGACCTAGAACACATTCCTGAGGAAGAAGTACCATTGGAACTCCCTGATAAGGAATTCAAAAAAATTATCCTAGAACAATTTTTAAAGACAATACAAGAACAAAATAACAAAATAAATGAAAAATTAGAAGTGATACAAAATCTACAGATAGAAATTAGAAGATTAATACTAAATTTTCAGTAATAGATAACCCATCGAATGGGCAAAGGAGTAGAACTGAGTCAATGGAAGACAGAATTAGTGAGACTGAAGGCAAATACCTCAATACTTCTTTGCAAAGGGATCAATCAGAAAAAAGATCAAAACAAAATGAAGAAAGCCTAAGGATCATGCAAGATACCATCAAAAGGAATAACCTACATGTCATTGGAATTCAAGGACCACAACTGACAAATAAAACCACAGAGACAATTGTTGAAGATTTGTTGGAAGAGAATTTCCTTGGTATGATGAAAGATAAGAATATATCCATTCAGAAAGTCCAATGAACCCCAAACAGGATAGATCCCCCCAAAAAAATCACCAAGATATATCATCATCAAACTCACCAAAACCAAAGACAAAGAAAGAATCCTGAAAGAGCATGGGAAAAACAAAAGTTACCTACAAGTGACAACCAATAAGACTAAGCTCACATTTCTCAGCAGAAACCATGCAGGCTAGAAGACAATGGGGTATAAAACCCTGAATGAAAAAAAAAAAAAAAAACTTCCAAGCAAGAACTGTATACCCAGCAAATTGTCCCTCAAATATGATGGCAAAATTGGGACATTTCCAGATAAGCAGAAATTAAGAGAATTTGTTAAAACCAGACCAACCTTATAAGAAATGCTAAAAGGAGAACCAACAACAGCAAACAACAACTGACCATTAACTTACATGATGACAAAGCCCAGAAACTAACCCAGCTATGGAAGTATCCAAAGTAAATAAGCCTACAAGATTGTAAACTGGGAACCAGAGACATCAATTGACAAATGAGGACAACTACAAACCAAAAAGGGGGGAAAACTTGTGTAGTTACAGAACTTCTAAATGGTAGGGAAGTCAAGACAACTCCAAGATAGAATGGACTGTTCTAAACTTGAGAAGAAAATTATAAATCATAAGGTAACCTCAAAGAAAAATGATAAACCTTCACATCAAAATTTAAAAAAAAAAGGACCAGTACAAATATTTACCAAATACTAAAACAACAGTAATGAAGTAAGTGGTAATATGATTCATAAACAAAACGAGCTCAGCACAGAAAATTATATGGAACAAAGAAATCAGGAACACACGTAAAAGAACATAACAAAATGACAACAACAAATTTATACTTGTCGATAATTATACTGCCCAAAGAGTAAAAAGAGAACCTACATAATGGTTGTCAGACAAGGAACTTATCTCTAAAATTTGTGGAAAACTCTAACACCTCAACAACAAAAAGATTAACAATCCAAAGAAAAATAGGCAGAAGACATGAATGTACACTTCACCAAAGAGGATATTCAGACTACCAAATACATGAAGAAACACTCATTATTATTAGCCATCAGAGAGATGCAAATCAAAACAACGATGAGATACCGTCTCACCTAAGCACTAATGGCGAAGTTCAACAAGACAGAAAATAACAAATGCTGGTGAGGATGGGAAGAGATTGGGACTCTCATACACTGCTGATGAGACTGTCAAATGATACAACCACTGTGGAAAACAGCATGGTTATTCTTTAAAAAGCTGAAATTAGAAATACCATTTGACCCACCACTCCCATTACTAGGTATATATCCTAAAAAAGTGAGAGCCAGGAGAGAAACAGATATATGCACACCCATGTTCATCACAGCACTATTCACAATAGCAAAAAGATGGAAACAACCTAGGTGCCCATCAACAGAAGAATGGATAAGCAAAATATGTTACATACACACAATGGAATACTATGCAACACTAAAGAATCATGTAGAATCTGCAAACCACTGTATAACATGGATAAACTTGGAGGGTATTATGCTGAGTGAAATAAGTCAATCACAGAAGGACAAATACAGTATTTGTTCATTATTGTAAAAAGTCAAGGAAAGGTTTACATATGGAAGGAAACTTGGTTACCAGGGGTGGGGAGGGGCAGGGAGGGAACATTGTGGGGGGGAAAAAAAAAAAAGCATTGACCCATGTTACTTTGGTTTTGCGTATTTCACTGTACTTAAGTTATATTTCAATAAAATGTATTTTTTTAAAATATATAGATCATATGCTGGTCTCCCATTTGCACCCCCTTCCAAAAGTTGTCTAACTCAAAATCAAAGGAGAAAATCTAAACAGCAACAGTACACACAAGGTTAAAGAGCTCCTTAAGAAAATGAACACATCATTATTAGAGAAGAGGAATTTAAATATAATTAAAAACTGTTATTTAGTGAGTACTTATAATTGCCACACACATATATATAGGATTTTATATGGATTGTCTCATTTAAATCTTTCAATAACATTTAATGGTATGCAGTTCTATTATTCTCATTTTACAGTTTAAAAATGGCACCCAAGTCAAGAGTCTGCATTTTTAATTGTGCATACTTTTCATCTCCAGTAATTATTTCTTCCATTTCCTTTCAATTACCTAACTCCACAGTGAAAAATCATGACCTTATCATCAACAATACAGCTGGATTTTCTCCAAAAGTTAAAATTCAAGAATCTCATTTTTGACTACCACTTTTAATTTTTGTAATCCACCTACTCCAGTTCTCCAACTTCACCAAGTTTATGTTGGAGCAATGTAGAGATTAATGCAAGTTAATATAAATATTTATACATTTTTTCATATTTTTATACTAATGAATTGGACAATTCAATAGTAGATTTGTTTCAACACCAAATAGATCTACAAATTTTAAATAATATAAAAATACCAGGTAATTTCTTTCTTAACTTTTTGTTTGGGGGAGAAACTTGAAAGTCAATGCTTAAATTTGTGTGAAATACAAAATTTCAAATACAGCCAAGACAGAATTTACCCAAAAAATATCAAGAATAATTATAATTATATAGTAATTAAAAGTATGTAGTCTTAGTAAAATGACAAATAGAACAGAATTGAAAGCTCAGAAACAGACCCACATAAATGTAAACATTTGAGTTTTTGCAAAGGTTTTCTGTAAACCATTGGGAAAATAGTGTTTTCAACAAATGTTGTAATAACTGAATATAGAAGAAAAGATAAAATTAATTAAACTCTTATCTCACCTATTACACACATACACAATCAATTTGAGATGATTCGCAGACTTAACTGTAAAAAGCACAAAATAAAAGTTCTAGAGTACAATAAAGCTTAGAGGTAGGTAATAATTAGTCAAGATATCAATACTACTCAAAGCAAACTACAAATACAGCACAATCCAAAACAAAATTCCAACAGCATTCATTACAGAAATGGAAAACTAATTATCAATTTGACATGAAAAGACAAGAGACTCTGAATAGCCAAAACAATTATGAAGAAGAACAAAGTAGGAGACCTCATATTTCTCAACTTCAAAACATATTACACAGAGGAATCAAAACAGCCTGGTCCTGGTTTAATGATAGACCCATAGACCACAGGATTAAAATTGAAAACCAAGAAAAATATCCAAACATGTATAATCAATTGACTTTTGACAAGGTATCCAAATTCGTTCTGGGGAAGAAACAGTCTCTTTAACAAATGGTTCTTGAAAACTAGATTTCTACATGTAGAAAGTGAAGCAAGATCCATACCTTATACCAACACAAAAATTATTTCAAAATGAATCAAGATCCTAAATGGTAAATTTAAAACCATAAAATTCTTTGAAGAAAATATAGGAGCAAAACTTTGGGACCTAATCTTGTCAATGATAGATGATCAAACATAACAATGAATGTACAAGTAGCAGAAAATGAAATAGATAACTAGACCCCATAAAAGTTAAATACTTAACGTTTATCAAAAACTTTATTAAAAGGGTGAAAAGACAGCCTATGGACTGGGAAAAAAAATCTTTGAAACAATATAACAAGGGTATAATATCTAAAATTTATATAAAACTTCTACAAATTAACAAAAAGATAAATAACCTAATCAAAAAATGGACAAACCGTATGAACACCAAACCGCATATCACCAAAAAGGATATTCAAACAGCCAACAAATATATGAAAATATGCTCAATGTCATTAGTTATTAGAGAAACGAGAATCAAAACAACAATGAGATATTTCACTCTGGTAGCTTAGTGCATAAGGCATTTGACTGCTAACCAGAAGGCTGGCGGTTCAAAACCACCAGCCACTCCTCAGAAGGAAGGTTGGGCAATCTACTTCTGTAGTGATACTGCCTTGGAAACCCAAGGAAGGGTCACTATAAGTCGTGTCCGACTCAACGGCACATAACAACAACAACAAGATGGCACAGAAAAAACAAAAAAAGGGAAAATAACAAGTATTGGTGGGAATATAAAGTGGTATAGACATTGTGGAAAACTGTCTGGTGGTTCCTCAAAAAACTAGAGGTTTTTATTGAGCTGTCAAATTATCCAGCAATTCTCCTCCTAGATTCCTACACAAGGAATCTAACAGAAATGACATGAACAAACATATGCATGCCTATGCTATTGTAGTGTTATTCTCAATAGCAAAAACATGGAAACAACCTAAATGTCCATCAATAGATGAATGAATAAGCAAAATTTGGTACATACTTACAATGGACTACTTCTCAGCAATAAAGAAATATGATTTCCTGAAACATCTTGCAACATGGTGATCCTGGAAGACATTAAGCAAAATAAGTCAATCACATAAAGACAAATACTGTATGTTTTCACTTTTATGAAATGACACAAATAGGTATTTATACAGAGACTAATGTCCATTAAGAACTCACAGTGGTTCAATGGTCAAAGCACTCAGCTGCTAACCAAAATCTGGCAGTTTGAACCCACTAGCTGCTCCAAAGGAGAATGGTGAGGTGGTCTTCTTCCAAAAAGTTTTACAGTCTTGGAAACCCTATGGGTTGGTTCTACTCTGTTGTATAGAGTCTCTATGACTTGAATTTGACTCATGGCAATGGTTTTGGTTTGCTTTGTAATGTTCGGTAGTGGTTGGGGTAGGGGAAGGAATTATTCTTTAGGTAGTAGTCACTTTTTCTTTATGATAGAGGGAAAGGTGGCACTGAATGTGGATTAAGTTTGTACAGCTTGACCAATGGAATTGATGTCAATAACTTACATGTAAGAAAAAAGGATGAACTGGGAAATATTAGGTTAATTATAATTTTGTAACAATAACAACACCCTCCCCCCCCCAAAAAAAAAAATGGAGGGGTACAGACACTGATACTAATTAGGCATAACCAATCACCTCATGGGGTTAGTTCTCTTGTTCCAGGGCTTAGAGTCATGGTTTCCTGAAACAATCCAGTCAACTGGCATAGCATAGTTCTTAAAGTTTATGTTCCACTTTCCAGTATGGTGAATAGTGTCTGGGATCTTAAAAACTTACCAACAGCTATCTAAGATAAAACTATAGGTCTCTATTTGTCTGGAACAAAAGAGAAATAAGGATACTGAAGAATCAGAGAAAGAACTGACTACAGAACTAATTGTCTTCATAAATCACTATCTCCTCTATCTTGAGACCAGAAGAACTAGATGATGACTGGCTATCACTACTGAACATTCTGATCAGGGACACAGTAGATGAATCTTGATAAAAAGGGAGAAAAATGTGGAACAGAACTTCAAATTCTTAAAGAATTCAGATTTACTGGACCTATTCAGGCTGGAGGAATCCCCAAGATTATGGTCCTGAATAATTTTGAATTGAAACTATCCCCAAAGTCATCTTTAAACTAAGTGACAGGTTAGTTCAAAACATGAATATAATCACCCCTGAGTATTGCATTCTTTTTAAAACATTATCTATATAAGACCACATTAAAACTGTTATTTTAAATTATAGATGAGAAGTTGGGGGTCAGGGAGTTTAAGTTAATGAGATGAAACAACTAGAACAGAAATAACAAGAATGTTGATACAATGTGAAGAATGCACTATCAAGAAATTCATTATGTCTAGAAACTATGGAATGGGAGTGGGTTCTGCTGTGTATATTTTCACACACTATATATAAATATACAAACATACACATATATATCTCACAGACATACATACATATACATATAAAATATTTTTCAGCACTGAAGGCCAGATGGAAGAGTGTGCAGTTCTGAGCACCCTATCTATATCTAGCAGAAATAGGGATATGACTTTAAATGACAGAGATGATCATAGGCTATAAACTTCATTTTCTCTTACAGAGGACATTACTTATCCAGAGTTCACTATGTCAACCTTCACTGAAGGATAGCTATGTACAAGGTTATATCATACACTAAGAAGAGTGCCAGTGGGAGGGGTAGAAGTAGGAGGTGTAGCAATACCCCTACTCCATGACCTGCATTACTTCTAACAGAATCCACTCTACTTTTGGAATCATCCAATTATTTGTACTCGCCAATAAGACTGCAGATCACAAAGAGATATTAAATATTTCTGTCAACAGCCCCAGGGTAGTGTAAACCAGGGTTTGATGTTCTTAAGATGCTGTCTGAGAACTTTCTCCATTAGGGAAAGACAAGAGTAGTCTTCTAAATAAATAAAGTTCTTCTTGCAAACAAAGAACAAGGAACAGTACCTGGAAAATATATCCTTGCTATAGAAATGATGCCAGAGATTATATAATAGCATTTTGAAAGACCAGTGATGTATTCATTGCAAATACCATTTTTCAACATGAATGACAACTATCCACAAAGACCTCACCAAATGGAATGAATACACAGGAATCAAGTCTACTACATTTGTGGAAAAAAAAATATGAAGAAGGTCAATATGATCAGTCAGAACAAGGCCAGAGGCAACTGTGGAACAGACCATCAATTGCTCCTACACAAGCTCAAGTTAAAGCTGAAAAAAATTCAAACAAGCACATAAGAGTCGAAGTATGACCTTAAATATATCTCACCTAAATTTAGAGACCATCTCAAGAATAGATTTAACACATGAAATACTAATGACTGAAGACCAGACAAGTTGTGGGAAGACATCAAAGACATCATACATGAAGAAAGCAAAAGGTCATTTAAGAGAAAGAAAAGACCAAAATGGATGTCAGAATAGACTCTGAATTTTGTTCTTGGATGTGGAATAGCTGAAGCAAATGGAGGAAATCATGATGTAGAAGAGCTTGGTCACTAATACAAAGTAAAGCACTATAATGAAATGTGCAAAGACCTGGAGTTAGAAAATCAAAAAAGAACATGCTCTACATTTCTCAAGATGAAAAAAAAAAAAAACTGAAGGAATAGTTCAAGCCTTAAGTTGCAATATTGAAAGATTCTATGGGAAAAATATTGAAGGACAAAGTAAGTTTTAGAAGAATATGGAAAATATACACAGAGTCACAGTATGAAAATAGACTTGATCAACTTTCAACCATTTCAGGAGGTAGTATATGATCAAGAATCAATGTATCAAAGGAAGAACTGCAAACTGCAATGAAGACAGTGGTGAAGAACAAGGCTCCAGGAACTGATGGAGGACCAAAACCAAACTTCTGTAAACCACAATCAGACCCAACCCACTGTCATCAAGTCAATTCCAACTCTTTGGGTTTCCAAGGCTGTAAATCTTTACAGAAGTAGATTGTCTCTTATGTCTCCCACAGAGCAGCTGGTGGGTTTGAAATGCCAAACTTCTGGTTAGCAGCTAAATGCTTTACCCACTGTACCACCAGAGGTCCTTCAGTAGTTACACGTAAATTACAACTGGTACTGAATTTTCATAAAGCATTGGTTTCAACTTGCTTCAAATGAAAGCAATGGCTTCTTCAATAGTTTTAAAACAGCTCTGAAAAGTGACGGGGTATAATCTGAAGATAGAATTGTGTGATGTTTGATGCTGTGTCATGCTGATAACAGTTTTCTGAAAATATCACCTGGCTTTATGAGACTCTTAAACTCTTGAACTGCAAAAAAAGTAAAAACGGCAAAAAGTAAGCAATGGACACCGGATCTCACTTAACTAAACAGATACGGGGCTAGTTTGGCTTACTATGTATGTAGTGTTTCCACTGAATGCCCCATGTGATCTTCTCTGTACCAAGTCCACATAAGCAAGCCAGTTGCTAGTCAATTTTAGAAGGAAATTAGTCCCATCCTATAAATGGATCAATCTTTCCACTGCAGTCGGTGCTGAAGCGCTATCATGCATTTTCTCTTTCACTCTGTGTGATTCATTGAATGTTTTATGGGTCTGTTTACTACAGAGAAAAAAAAAAAAGGTTACTTGTGAAGTTGTCTTTAGAAAAATCCAGGTGAAGGTTAGTAATGAGAAGATTTAATCACATTTCTAAGTAGTCCTCTTCTCACCAGGATCTCGAAGTAGGAAAATAGTACCAAAAACGAAATCGTTGCAGATATCACACGTAGCAAGTAAGTTTACAGACTTCCCCAGAAATCCTAGCAGGAGATGGTAAAACGTCTTTGAATGCAAACTAAGTTACAAGGTGGAGAAAGGAAGGCATTATTTCATATTAGGATAATAAAATTTTCAACAAGCATACAACAATTAAATATTTGAGTGTCATTAACGTGGACATGAATGCGCCTTTTTTAAGTATATTTAAGTGTATAAATTGTCATTTACTTTTGTAAATAATAATACTCAGTGGAATACAGAAAATAGAAAGTTTAGAATACTTCTAGTGCCATCTATTGGCTATTAGATTTGTTTTTTCAATGCCAAGTCAAGATATACCAATTACCATTAGATGGGGAGGGAGACATATCACACATTCAAGATTAAATCATCCAACTGAATGCTTGAAAGATTACAAACATCATAACATGCCTCAGGATTCTTATATGTAGTATTTCACATTAGTTAATATCCTTGATATGTATGTATGTACACATGTATGTGTGTATACAGGAGTGAACTGAACAGAGATAGAAATATTCTAAGTATAAATTCTAGACTATTAAGGATCCAGTAAGTTGTATTTAATATGTACCACGGAATAGTTTACCTATGCCATGCACAAAATAAAACTAATGATTCTTTTTTATACAACGAATAATTCTCTAAAAGCTTTGTAGCTTTTGTTGAAGCAATGTTAATCTTTCTGTCATTATAAGCATAAGGGAAGCTATTTCATACAACAAAGTGGCTCTATTAATTGCATTTTCTCTTCATGCAAGGATCAGAAATGAACAGCAAAAAGATTATAAAATAGATTTTTAAATGAATCTTTTCAAGTTCCCTTTTCACATGTGCATTAGAATTGTCCTTAAATAAGATAATCTGAACCAATGAAAGAACATATAATTAATTAATGTAATGTAAAATTATTTTCTCACTCAATTTTGAAGCACGGCTAATTGCATAATGAAGAGTTCCAACTAGGAAGAAGGAAGCCACCTTTTAAAATTTGGATCTCTCTTCCTGCTTCTTATAATGAGTACTCTAGTACCTTTATGATATACAAATGTCACATTTAAAGAGGAAGAGACACAGACAGATAACAATATTGGATAAATTGGCAGTCATGGTTCATCCAAAAATACAAAAAATTTCTCGTGGTCGAGTAATTTGTTAAAATTTCTCTTTTTTTAACTCGGAATCCCCCTTTTCAGTTTATAGATATGTATATATATTTTAAATATTCTACTTTTTTATTTAACATTTCACTGTAATCTGTATTTTCTATGTTTCTGCCATATTAATTTAGACTACTTACTACAGAGCTTTATAATGTTTTTCAGTGAGATGAAATATACATTTGAAGTCACATATAAAAGAGAAATTTGAAGTTTAATTTTTCCAAATGTAAGCTATTTTCAGTTTTCTCAGTCTTTGTTTATGTTTTACATTTATATCAGTCTTACTGAAGAAATAACAAAGTCCTTATAGAACGGAAGGATTTTACGGGTGATACAATTTCTGTTGATTTAAACCTCTTCAGTGTGGAGCCCTATTTTCCAATATTCCTTCCATTCAAATAGATTGCTTTGACATATGGAAGCTAGCTAAAACAGTACTTGCCACTGTCAATGCCACCAATTTCCCTAGTACGGTTAGCTCGGCAATGAAATATACAAAAAATGACTGTGAGAAGTGTGTTGATACTTCGTTCTATCTGCAAGTTAGAAATGTTAAGTCTCATTCTCATTCTCTGCAGATACTCTCCAAGAATATCTCTTCTTGATTTTCCACTGTGTTCAATATTCAGAAAACGTGTGAATGAAACTGTGCTACTCTGTGCTCAAAAATAAATGAAACACTTAAAATCAAACCCCAAAACAAACACTCAAGAGGTCTTTCTTTTTTTGTAATAATCTCATAAGGAATGGCTTAGAAGGGCCTCAAAAGTGGTCATTCTCCAGAGAACTGGTTTTACTGCCTGTTTCTACTGCGACATCCTTGAAGGTGGACTGCAGGAGTTGAGATGAATCAGCAATACTCAGACACTTGCCTGCATTTGGCTCATTAAATATTAATACAGCTGAGAATATGATGGGAGTTCTCATAAATGGATTGCTTTTTAAGTATAAGTTGCTATTTGGATACACGTCTTGGCAAGAAATTACGTATGCTGCAGTCAATTTAGATAAGAAAACTAAGGGAGATTAAAAGAGAGAATTTAGTTGACTTGTTTTGTACGAATGAGAAAGAACATATATGAGCAAATGTATGTGGTATATTGCTTTCACAGTACACAACAGAGATCTACCAGTATTTTGTGTGAATATCTCTATATCTTTAGCTAAACAGAAATTTTATTAAAGACCCATCTCTGTATTTCCTCAAGGGGGACCATGTAGCTGTAGTCACACAAACCTCATCTTCATATTATAAGTCTATAATGATTAAGATGGAGCTCTGGTAGCATAGTGCCTAAGACACTTGACTGTTAACCAGAAGGCTGGTGGTTCATATCCACCAGCGACTCCTCGGAAGGAAGGTTGGCCAATCTACTTCCATAGTGATACTGCCTCGGCAACCCAAGGAGGGGTTGCTATGAGTCGGGTCTGACTTGATGGCACATAACAACAACAACAACAACAACAACACCGAATGGTTAAGACTGTAGGCTCTGGAAGCAAGCTTCTTGGGTTTGAATTGTTACTCTGACACTGGCCTTCTGTATGAACTTGAACTTGGGAAAGTTGTGGAAATCCTCTAAGCCTTCATTTTCTCATGTGTAAAATGGAAAAACTTAACAATACTTCCTAGCATTGTAGGAAGATCCCATATAACGCACTCCTGAAGGTTTTCAAGGCTGTGGCCTCTTGGAAGCAGATTACCAGGCCTTTCTTCTAAGGTGTCTCTGGGTGGGTTTGAATGGCCAACCTTTTGGTTAGTAGTCAAGGTCTCAACCATTTGCACCACCCAGGGATTTACCTTTACATGGTTGCTATAGAGTCTGGTACATAGAGTACATATTTAATGAGATTTAGCCATGTTATTACATAAAATTCTAACTACTTGTTACTTGGTTAAAAAAGAAAAAAAAAATGCAATTATGATTTATTTTGAGGAGAAAAAATAATGAAACATAATCAAATAATTGGATACCAGCTTGCTTGACATTCAGTTCAGATTTGTGACTCTTAGGTGAGGAAGATACGAACTCATTTGTATTTTGGCACCTCACTGTAGCTTAGTGAGTAGCACAACAATTACCACTGGCAGCAGACCTCTAGTGAACATCCTACTTGGTGAGGATGAAGATATCTACCAATTATGCAAGTGTCCCACATCACAGGAACCTATCAAATCTGTCTTTTTCTCCTCAAAGGAGCCCTGGAAGCACCACTTTGATCCATTTACCACAACACTAAAGGATGACTCTCTGAAAAACACCCTCCTGTCACCACTGGTGCTTCAAGTTCAGTCACTCTGGTGAACACCTAATCATCTTCCAGTTCATGTAGGACTTAGATGATGAGGATTTAAACTTTATTCAAAATAAAACAACAACAATACAAACTTGAAGAGCAAAGATGGAGAGATGAAGATAAAAGGGGAGGTGAGAATTCAGGGAGAGGAATTTAAAAAATCAGAATCAGAAAGTGATAGGGTAAGAGAGAAAAATAAAGCGACCACAGCCAGAGGATGTGGAAGGCACATAAGGAAGAGAAGATGCAGAAGAGAGGAGGGGAAGGGAGGACATGTGTTGTGAGGGTGCTGAGGAATGGCTTATTCTGAAAAACATATGAAGGCATACAGAGACTGCACATTCATTTTTGCCTAGCAACACTGGTTCTTCTAAAGCTTATCCCTGCTTATGTGGCAGACATAGTTCTATGTGATTTAAAGAAACATCTTACAAAAACAACTTTGAAAAATATCTTAATCATACATACAGTACATTTCATCCCTCTTAGTTAAAACAGAAAGAATGAAGTTAATTACAGTTTTCTCAAAATATTGTAAATTTTCAACGATCACTTTTTAATAAATAAGGTGAGATGATGATCACACTAAGCTGTCCCTGGGTGGTGCAAATTGTTAAGTACTCA
Source organism: Orycteropus afer afer (assembly GCF_000298275.1). NCBI lineage: Eukaryota > Metazoa > Chordata > Mammalia > Tubulidentata > Orycteropodidae > Orycteropus > Orycteropus afer. The sequence continues at coordinate 3,803,694 of NW_006921848.1, read as the reverse complement.
GCTACCAACCCAAACGTTGGCAGCTGGAATCCTTCATTTTAGACCAAACACATTTTCTTCTCACCTTTCTCATTGTCACTATTTGTGATGCTAAATTAAGCGCTTTGCCTACCATCATTTATCAACTGAAAAGCATTCTGAAAAAATAAGCCTAAAAACTTGAAAATGAAACTACTTTGCAATTGATATTTAGGAAGGGTATCTCCACACTTTTTCATTATATACTTTTTCAATAGCATTGAGAATTTGCAATAGGCTTTGGATTTTTTTTCCTCTAGTTGATTTCCACAATACTGCTGTGAAGAAAGTAGGTGCATTGTGTGATTGCAATTAGATGCCAGTTGAATATTTTAAGCTACATTTTATACACAGCAGCATCAAATTAGTTATTACCAAAACATAAGAGAATAAAAGTTCATGTGCTAAACTCTTAACTAAGAGATTATATTGTCAATTTGAAATTATATTGTTATGATTGGTATGTAGATATTTTAGGATAAACAGTCTCATTATATGAAAATGGAGAAAACTGGATCTTTTAAAACATTAGTGCAGTAAGAGTTATTTTTGGTTTATCTTTAGTTATGTGATGCTAAAGCGAGTTTATTAATCACTCTGAAGTTATAATATATGTGTGTGTGTGTATTTGACCTGGTAAAATTATGACCAATAGAAAAATAAGAGAAAGAGGAAAATGGAGAAGTTGAGAGAAAAAGAGGAAGGGGAAGAAAAGTGAGGAGAATCAAAAAAGAAAAAAAACTGTTTAAGCTATCGAGACTTTTCACGTTACCTGATAAAACCCTATGACATGGATAGCATTTCTGTTTCACAGATAATACAGCTGAAGCCTGATTTTTAAATGAATTAAATAAAGTCATGTGAACATAATACAAATATTGTCAAATGGGTATCATAGCACATCATTATTTTCTTTTTCTCTTGAGATACTCTGTGTGTGTGAGTGTGTGTGTATGTTTGCTAAATCACTTCAGCATCAATGAATAATCATTTTGCCGTATGTTCCCCAAACTGAAATAAAAATAATGGCTATTTCCAACAGCACATACTTTATAACCATTTTGTACCATTTAGAAAGTTTAACTAGAAACCTTTTCTCTTGGGCTGTATTCAAATGATTTATGGTAATGTCCTTAGCAAAAATATGCATCATTATTGTGATTAATCTCATCTGGTGACAGCACCATTGCACAATTAAATCATCACACTAGAAAGAAACAAAATCAGTAATTCCATTTAGCAGATTCGGTGATGATGCTTGTTCAAGTATTGCAAAATTCATATTAAATTACCTCCATATGGCATTAAACACTGTTCATTGCGTGCTGAAGACCTCAGTCTAAAAGCAATGAGTGATTTTCCACTTCTGTTGCATACACATGTTTGGACTTGTCAGCTACTTGAGATAAAACTGGCACTTGAGGGTACAGACTCTCTCCTCAGTGTTATTCCTAAAACTGTTCTTCCCCAAGGATTTCCAGGTAAGCAATTCTTTTCCTTTTTTGGGAAGTCTATTTTTCAGCATGGTCTCACAATATTTTCCATAAATTATGACCCTGGTTCCCAGATGGAATGGTATTGCCAAATTTTCAACTTTCTATTTCCATTCTTAATCTATTGTACTATCTCTGAACTTGGTTTTATAGCATAATTACATTTACTCTTATTTAAAGGCCAACTTGGAATTCATGAAGCATTTTATCTTCTCTTTCAAGAGGTGCAAAGAGCAATCTGTTTTTCAAATAAACAGACTTTATTTTATGGTTCCTATATTTTCCTGTTCTATCCCATGTATATTGTTTCTTTCTCTCAGTAACACAATTGTCACATATTGGTTACCCCCATACTGTTTATTATGAAAAGCTGTGTACATATATCCACCATCCTTATTAGAAGCCATGTTCATTGAGATTCACAGCTTTGTTTTCATTTATTTGACATTTCAGAACCTGGTTAGATATTTCTACTTAGTTAGTAACTGCAGAATGAATATTAACACTGATTAATGATTAAAATGTGAATGCTCATTTTTTAAACACTTTACTTAAGTTGGCTTAATCCTTGAACTAACCCATGACATTGATTCTACCATGCTCATTTTACAAATGTGGAAACAAAAACTGAGAAAGGTAAAGTCACACAACCTGCCACACAGTTAGTAAGTGGTCATCCCAGACTCTAAACCCAAGCAACCTGACTCTACATTCAATGCCCTTAACTATTGTCACACACCATACCTTACCTAAGAGAGTTCTGGCATCAAGGAGTGACTGATTCTTAATTACACAAAAACAAGTCTGTTTCTATGATTTTTGTTAATTACATGTGATAGAGAATTCCATTGCCATTTAATATCTTTTACTTGTCATAGTTTGTTTTTCAGTAAATACTGTTATTAGTTGTCATCGAAGTCAGCTCTGAGTAATGAGGACACCATGTACAGCAGAGTGACACATTGCCCAGTGTGGTGTAGTAAATTACTTAGTGTGGCTTTTCTACCCATAAGTCTTTGTAAACTCCAAGGTGGGAATTGCTATTAGCAACTGAGGAGATCCTGATTTTAAAGTCACCCACCTGGGTTATTTCTGTTGGGCGTGGCACAATACAATGTTCTGGGAAGTTCCCACTCTCTCTCACGTGCTTAGAGTTCTGATGCTGTGATTGGCTAGTTTGACCACCCTTCTGGGCTCAAAAGGAGGCCTCCTGGAGGCAGAACTCTCTCTGACTGCTGGTTGAGGAAGACGTGCTGCCAAAAAAGAGACACGCACCCCTGAAAGAGACGTGTGCTGCTGGGAAAGAGATGCAAGAGACACGCATCGCTGAGTGAGACACAGAGGGACCAGCACTGCTGGGAAAGAGACTGTGAGAGACTGTTGTTGGCTGAGGGGCGGTGGGCTGGGAGAGAGACTGAGCGTTCTTCCTGAACTTGAGATGTAGCCTGGTGCTTCCCTAATAAACCCCATAATCTGTGAGTTCTGTGTGGCCACTGCAGTGAATTATCGAACCCAGGAGAGAGGTGGTGGGTGCTTTGGGAGGAACGGTTGGTGAAAGGGCTGGAGGGAGGCAGCATGTCTGGCCTTGCAGTAATAGGCCTTGGGTTACTGCTGGTAATCCTGCTTTCCCCTTGTAGGGTTAGAGGAAGTCAGAACATGTGGCCTCCTCGCCGTTTTTGCACCCAGTCATTCCCAATCCTCATGATCATTGGCAGGCGTGAGTCCACTGTTACGGCAATCTCTATTTTGAGTGCTCCCACCCAGGCGCCCATCTCCCAGCACTACATTAGACAATACTTTGCTGTGATCAATAGGGTTTTCTTGGCTAATTTTACAGAATTACATCAGCAGGCCTGTCTTAGTGATCTTTATTAGTTTGGAAACTTGTCCCATATAGGTGACCCTCCTGGTACTTGAAATACTGGTGGCATAGCTTCTAGAATCATAACAACAGACAAGTCACTGAAGTGTGAAAAATCAATGGATGGGTGGTGATTTCAATAAATAAATTAGAAACAAAACAAAACACTGTCATTGAGTTGATTCCTACTCATGGTTACAATATGGGACAGAGTCGAATGGCCCCATGGGTTTTCCAAGGCTGTAAATCTTTATGAAAACAGACTGCCTCATCTTTCTTAATTATCTATAGTTAGAGATGCATGGACTTATTAAGATGTTTCCAAAGTGGAGAGAACCTAAAATGTTTTTATTTTGGGCATATTGTTGGCAGTTTTCCATCAGATTTGACTTTCTAAAAAAAAATGTTTTTTTAGACTTTAAGATTTATGTTCATAGGGACTGGGCCTATCTATATCACTAGCAAATCCTCAGCAACTGCTACAGTACTAGAACATAATAAGACACGTAAAAATTTAAGTTTCGTGATAAATGTTGCTATCAACTCTAGATTTTTTTTTTTTCTCTGTAAAAACAAAGTGAAGGGAATGATTTCAAAGATACACTAAGACTATAAAATATTTGCAACAAATAGAAATCAAGCTGGACCAGTTCATATACACCTAAAGAAATGACTATAGAGTTCTTTTTTCTGCCCTTTCCATCCCAAGCAAATCTGAGATAATTGTGCAATTTCATTACATAAAAGATATTAATGATGGCTCATAAACATAGGCTGTAAAATCACAGTTAGAAAATATAATACTCATCTGCCTTGCAGAGGTTAAATGTGGCCCTACGAGAAGGTGAAAGCTTACTTTACACAATTCTATTTACCCCACATTTTGATTATTAGTTTATAAATTCACCCAGCTCTTCAAAATAGCGGAAATAAATGCTTATCTGACCAACATGTTTTAACCCCAAAATAATGTGAGAAGCATTTTGGAAAGAGTACTGTGCATTCTTTGATCCTGAGGTCCTCTCCCATATGAACACCTAGCATCCATTGACCAAAAGTATCACAGCAGAATCAGGGGAAAATAGGCTTTAAATTCCTGACCAGATATAAAATGCAATGTTTTGGAAGAATGTCTGATTTAAATTCCCCCCCCCCCCAACTCTGGGAAAATTTAAAAAATAACGAGAAACTCTCTAGGTTGCAAGAGAAAGGAGGAGGAATTAAAGAACTGTGGAGGTAGGCACTGCCAGTGGTGCCTGAAATGACTACATGGTACTAATCATGGAAACCTAATACCATAGTTAATGTGCCAATATCATCAAGGTGCCCAACCAAGATTTGCTTACCCGAACCATATAGAATAAAGCAAAGCACATTTTGTAACAATATCAGAGCACTTTGCTCATTTTCTACTCTTTTTAGTCTGATAAAGTGAATGGTTAATGGACTCAGCTGCTAAGCAAAAGGTTGGTGGTTTGAGTCTTACACAGAGGTGCTTCAGAAGAAAGACTGGGTGATCTACTTCTGAAAAGATCAGCCATTGAAAACCCTATGGAGCACACTTCTGCCCAGACACAAATAAGGTCACCATAAGTCAGAGTCAACGCAATGCCAATTGCTTATGAAACTGCATATCCATGTTCAAATTAGGTAAGAAGTGATATGATTAGGTCAACAGATAGGGCACATGGTTCAAAACACAGTCTCATTAATTCATTGGCATGGAGTTAAATCAGTCTGATCATAGTTTTATCACTGAAAGAAAGCATGGGATCAGTTCCACTGGAAAATATATATGTGGGAAATATTTTCCAACCAGCTAAAAGAAACGGATTCTTAAGAACACATTGCTATATTGATGCTTACGAAGACTGAAGAAGAGCATCGCAACAGAAATATTAAAAAAAGAAAGAACAAAGAAATTTGGGAAAGACTGACAATATAGTTAATTTAGTAATACATGAAATACATTTGGCATCAAATATTTTCTGAGTAAATAAAGCCACACAGATTTATAAAAGATGACAGTCTACAGAGTAAATTTATACAAGGTGAAAATGTCATTTTATGTTGCACGAAATGATTTCTTTCCTTTTACTTGAAGTTGTTTTACAAATACCTAGTACTCTACTACCAGCTGGCCTTTTAGAGAGGGTCCATTATTTTCTTGTTGAAGTAGCAGGCTGTTCTTTTGATGAGTATATATCTTGAGGACATTTTGCTGACACTTTATTTGATAGATGGTCTTCCTCAGGAAAACTAAGGAAACTAAGGACTGGATTTTGTTTAAAAAATACCAAGACAGGCTTGTTTCAAATGACAGTTAAGAAATGGAAAATGATACAGTGAAAACTGTCAGTGATAGCTCCATCTTCATTCGGTGCCCTGTAGCCTTCCAGGGCCTGTTCGGATTTCACAGTTATCTAACTGGAAAAATGGGCAGGAAGAGCATCATGGGCAACATTGCAGACCTACTGCTTTCCTTGTGGGTGTTTTGTGATCTTCTACACATTCCTCAATTTTTCTAAGCCTTACTAATCTTCATGTGCACAACAAGAATAATAGAAATACTAAATTCATGAAATTGTTTTGAAGGTTATGTGAGATAACACCTTTAGAGTTGTGGGCATAGTTCTTGGCACACTTTAATCACTTAAGAACTTTAATCACTTAATAGCTATTAAAAAAAAAAAAAAAAAAAAAAAAACTCACTGCCATCGAGTCAGTTTTTACACATAGGGCCCCCATTGGATTTCTAAGGTTGTAACATTTTACAGAAGTGGGCTGTCTCATCTTTCTTCTATAGAGTGGCTGGTGGGTTCAAACCACCAACCTTTTGGTTAGCAATAAAATGCCTTACTCACTACACCATCATTGAATTAGTTCTGTTTTGCCTTGTTTTGTATTTTTATCCCACCTTATTCCTCAAAGTGTTTAAAGTGTTTTTTTTTTTTTTTTTTTCTTTTAAATGAATAGCTTACACTCCAATTTTTAGAGAGATTATTTGGAATAAAATTGAGATTGGGAATTATTTTTATATATTAATTTTATTTTTTAAATTTATCATGGAGAAAACTGCATTTTCTAAAATAAAGGCATGTGGCATGATCTCAAAATGTGACTATTCTTTTTCTAATTTATTCATTAATTCATGTTGCATATTATTTTATAAGTTATTTCCTTACAGATAAAGTTGTAAAATATAAATATTGCTCTTAAGTATGCTAATATGTTAGCTGAGTGTATAAGACATAATAATGGTAAGAAAGAATATAAATCGTAAAAAAGTGTGTTGGAAAGTAGTATGATTTGACCTCAATTGAAAGAAGGGATATACTAGTGCAATTTCTGTTCAGAGTAACTTATCCATAAAATAGTTTAAAGAGAAGAGGAGAGACAAAGTTTATGTAAGAAAGAAGGAATTGAGGGCTAGTAAATGGAATTTTGTTTGACTTTTAAGAATAAAGTTTTGAACTGAAAATATTAGGAATATGGGATATTATTCCTAAAAACATTAAAAGAAAAATCTGTAAGTTTTCATTTTACAAAAAAAGATCTCTGAAAGAAAAATGTAGGTGACACAAAAAGTGAAAATAAAAGTGAAACTTGAAGATAAAGCAGCAAGCACCTGAAAATTTCCTAAGATCAGTGAAAAATACCTTGATCTGTTCATGTATGGATGAATGTTATTTTGGTTACTTGATGCTGCTCTGTTCTGGTTACCTAGTACAGCTTTGACCAGAAATATACCACAAATGGGATGGCCTTAACAAACAGGAGTTGTTTGAAGCCTTTAAATCCAGGTTCAAAGTGCCAGGCTCTAGGGGCTGGGTGACAGCCCCTCAACCTTGGGTCCAGCTCTGCCTTCTGCTCCCGGCCCACTGGAACTAGAGGCATTTCTTCACTCAGACAGCTGCTGGCTGCTGAGGCTGAGAAGCCCCAAGGTTGACAAATAAAAAAGCACAGTCCTGATGTTACCAAACCACATGGCAGGCCATTAACTTAAGTCCATTGTAAATCCCAAGGTCGGCACAGCATAGCAGGTTGCTGAGCAACGACACCACTACATGCAGGGTCCAAGCACTCCGTAGGTTAGAGACCATTCCCAAAGCTATTTCTTATATACAGGAAGCAGACCACTTACCCAAAGGCAGCTATTCAGCTGCTCCCAGTAGATGCCACCATGGAGTTCATTACCAGTCTCATCATGGGGAATACTACTTCCAGTTGCCCAGCCACTCAACAAGGCCCAGCCAAGTTGACACAAAAACATAACCACCTCATGCTCTAAAAGAAATGCAAGTGGATGGCTTGAACAAACAGGAGTTTATTCTCTCACAGTTTTGGAGTCTGGAAGTCTGAGTTGAAAGTGCCAGCCTCTAGGGGATAGGCAAAAACCCCTCAATCCTGGGCTTCAGCTCTGCTTCTTGCTCCCACGGAAGCTGGAGGCTTTCACTCAGGCAGCTTCTGTCTGCTGAAGCTGACAAACTCAATGTCAACAAATCCAAACTGACTGCCATCGAGTCAATTTGACTCATAGTGACCCCTTCTTGGGTTTCCACAGCAGTATTTCTATGGAAGTAGATTCCTTCTGAGGAATGGCTATTGGGTTTGAGCTGCCAGGCTTCTGGTTAGCAGTCAAATGCCTAGGGTCTATGCCACAAAGCTTCTAGTAAAAAGGCACAGTCCCACCTAACCACATAGCAGGCTACTGATTCAAGTTCCAAGATCAGCAGACAACATGACAGGCTGCTGAACAATGACTCACCTACATGCAGACTCAAGTGTGCCAAAAACTGCCGACCATTCCCAAAGCTTCTCCTTATATACTAGAAGCAGGCCACATCCCTAACGCAGCTGTTCAGCTGCTTTTGGCAGATTCCATCATGGAGCTGATTGGCAGTCTCATCATGGAGAATAACTACCACCAGCTTCTTAGCCATTCAAAACCCGGCCAAACCAAGTTGACACATAACCTTAACTAGCACAAATGTATTATTTTATTTACAGTGACTTTATTACTTAAATGATTTTAATTGCTGATGTGCCAATAAAAGAATTAGAGAATTTTGGAGTGGGGAAGACTCTTGAGTCTAATTCTACATTCAAAGCTAGAATTCTGCTCTAAAACACACTTGCAAAAAATGAAGACAAGCTGAGTTTAGAAACATATCAAACATAGTGACTAACAAATTATAGATTCTTCAAACATATACAAAATACCATTCCCAATCAGCAGCAGCCACTCTTTTGCAAACTGTGGCCTTCATGGGGCTCTTTTCCTTCTCCATGGCAGAAAGAACACTCAGTTATTTTGAGGATGGCTACACTAAGCTCCTCTTTTCCTTCTGTTTTCTAGAATTGCAAAATTCAGGCAAGATTATGTAAAGAGAAGGTAACTTTGCTTATAATTTTGCTTATTCACAGGCCTCTTACTGGTAATTTTTTGAAAAATGTTGTATTGAACATCTTCCAAATGCAAAACTATACAAAACCAAACTCACTGTCATTGAGTTGACTCCTACTCATAGCAACACCTTTGGATTTCTGAGGAATAAATCTTTATGGAAGTAGATTGCCCAGTCTTCTGAATTAATTAGGTGCTAAAGATAGAAAGATGAGCTAACAAAGCTCTGTGTTGTTGTGTTATGTGCTGTTGAGTCAGCTCTGTCTCATAGCTACCCTATGTATAAAAGAACAAAACACTGCTTGGTAGTGTGCCAGCCTCACAATCCTTGCTATACTTATGCTCATTATTGCAGCCACTGTATCAACTGATCTTGTTGAGGGCCTTCCCCTTTTCTGATGACCCTCCACTTTACTAAGCATGATACCCTTCTCCAGGATATTTTCCCTTCTGACAACATGAATAAAGTAGGTGAGATGAAGTCTGACCATTCTAGCTTCCAAGAAGGATTCCGGCTGCACTTCTTCCAGGACCAATTTGTTTGTTCTTCTGGCAGTCCATAGGACTTTCTTTCTTTTTTTCAGTTCATGTTGTTGTTGTTATGTGCCATCAAGTCGGACCCGACTCATAGCGACCCCTCCTTGGGTTTCTGAGGCAGTATCACTACGGAAGTAGATTGCCCCATCTTCCTTCCGAGGAGTGGCTGGTGGGTTTGAACCACCAGCCTTCTGGTTAGCAGTCAAGTGCCTTAAGCACTACGCTACCGGAGCTCCCTTTCAGTCCATAAACTTTCAATATTCTTTACCAACACTACAACTCAAAAATATCAACACTTATTTAATCTTCCTTATTTATTGTCCAGCTTTCACATGCATATGAGGCAACTGAAAACACTCTAGCTTGGGTTAGGCATATCTAAGTCTTCAAAGAGACATCTTTGCTCTTCAGCACTTTAAAAGAGGTCTTTTGCAGCAGATTCACCCAGCGCAATACATCAACTGATTTCTTGACTGCTGCTTCTATTGGTGTTGATTGTAGAAATCTTTGACAACTTCTATCTTCTCTCTATCTTTGTTGTGGTGCTGTTTATTGGTCCAGTTGTGAGGATTTTCATTTTCTTTATGTTGAGGTGTAACCCATATTGTAAATGATAGTCTGTAATTTTCATCAGTAGGTGCTTCAAATCATCTTCACTTTCATCAAGCAAAGTTGGTTCATCTGCATATCACAAGTTGTTAATAACTATTCCTCCATTCCTGATGCCACATTCTTCTTCATATAGTCCAGGTTCTCAGATTGTTTGCTCAGCATACAAATTGAATAAGTATGATGAAAGGATACAACCTTGACACCCTCCCTTCCTGATTTTAAATCATGCAATATCCCCTTTTTCTGTTCAAACAACAGCTTCCTGGTCTATATATAGGCTCCTGATGAGAACAATTAAGTGTTCTGGAAGTCCCATTCCTCTCAGTGTTGTACATAATTTGTTATGATCCACACAGTTGAGTGTCTTTGCATAGTCAATAAAACACAAGTAAGCATCTTTCTGGTACTCGATGCTTTGAGCCAAGATCCGTCTGACATCAGCAATGATATCCCTCATTCCACGTCTTCTTCTGAACCCAGCTTGCATTTCTGGAACTTCCCTGTCAATATATTGCTACAACCATTTTTTAATTATCTTCAGTAAAATTTTACTTGCATGTGATATTAATGATATTGTTCGATAATTTCCACATTCTGTTGGATTACTTTTCTTTGGAATGTATACAAATATGGATCTTTTGCAGTCAGTTGGCCAGGTAGCTGTCTTCCAAATTTCTTGGCATAGATGAGTAAGTACCTCCAGCATAGTACCCATTTGTTGAAACATCTCAATGAGTATCCTGTCAATTCCTGGAGCCTTTTTTTTTTGCCAATTCCTTCAGTTCAGCTTCAACTTCTTCCTTCAATACCGTTGGTTCTTGGTCTTATGCCCTCTTGAAATAGATGAACATCGACCAATTCTTTTTGGTACAGTGACTCTGTGTATTCCTTTCATCTTCTTTTGATGTTTCCTGCACCATTCAACATTTTGCCCAATATCTTTCAATATTGCACCTTGAGGCTTGAATATTTCCTCCAGTTCTTTCAGTTGGAGAAATTCTAAGTGTTCTTCCCTTTTGGTTTTCTAACTCCAGATCTTTGCACATTTCATTATAATAATTGACTTTGTCTTCTCAAGCTGCTCTTTGACATTCTGTTCAGCTCTTTTATCTTGTAATTTCTTTCATTTGCTTTACCTACTCTCCATTTAATGGCAAGTTTCAGAGTCTCTCCTGACATCCATTTTGAAGCTTGCTCCGTGCACCATACTGGGAGCTAAGTCACTAGTACTTCAAATATCATCAGGTTACCCATGGTGGACAGGTTTCAATGGAGCTTCCAGACAAAGACAGACTAAGGAAAAAGGTATGGTGAGCTACTTCTCAAAATTAGCCAATTAAAACTTTATGGGTCACAACAGACTATTGTCTGATATAGAGAAGATAAGTCCCTATGCTGGAAGGCATGACACAATAACCAGAACAATGTACTCAATTATATTAATGAACATGAAAATTACATAGGACTGAGGAACATTTCACTCTGTTATACATAAGGTTGCATAAGATAAAGCCAACTTGACATCAACTAACAACAACAAATGACAAACATACAGGCAAGAGCACATTCAATATTGAATACTGAATTTTATCCCCTGAGGATGAGAGTAGCAACCACAACAAAATCATAAAAAAAATTCCATTTTCTCTGCTTTTTTTTTCCCACATTTTACTGGAGGTCCTAGCAGTGCTATATGGAAATGAAAAAAAAAAAAAAATGATAAAGACAGAAGAGAATAAAGAAAAATTGCTATTTTTTAAAGACATACATAGAAAGACTATGCTTTCTTAGAAAAAGATAGAAAATTAAAAAATAAACTAGAATGAATAAAATAAGAGCAAATATACAAAAATTAATTTTATTTCTAGATAAAGATATAAATCATTTGAAAATTTTTTAAAAATAATATTATTGATAAAATACCAGCAATATCAAATACTTAGAAATGACGTTAACAAAAGATGTGCTATGACTTCAACCAGAAACCTACATGTATTTGCTGAGAGTAACCAAAGGAGACCTAAAAAATAGAGGAAGTACCATACTCATATTCGAAGAATTAGTGGCTTAAAGATGCCAATTTTCTGTAGTATAATGTGTGTGGAAATTTAAATGTTCATTTAAAAATTACATAGAAATAAAAGAACTTAGTGTACCCAAGGAAGTGTCAAAAAGCAATAGTTGGAGAATTTACATTACCAGGTGTCAAACCATTTGTCTGTCAGTTTATTGTACTATGGTGTCTTGCGTGTTATGATTCTGGAAGCTTTGCCACTATTATTTAAACACTAGCAGGGTCACCCATGGTGGACAGGTTTCAGCAGAATTTCCATACTGAGACAGACTAGAAAGAAGGATGGTCACATCTGCTTCTGGGGTGGGGAGAAAGGCCATTGAAAACCAAATGAATGTCAGGAAACATTGCCTGACCTACTGCCAGAAGATGAGTCCCTCAGGTTGGAAGGCATTCAAAATAAGACTGGGTAAGAGCAGTCTCCTCAAAGTAGAGAGGACTCTAATGATCTGGATGGAGTAAAGCTTTCTGGCCCTTCCTTTGCTTAAGTGGCACAAGTCACAATGAGAAGAAAGCACTACAAACATCCATTAGCAATCAGATCATGGAATATAAAGAGTATGAATCTAGGAAAATAAGATGTTGTCAAAAAATGAAATGGAATGTATAAAGATTGGTATCCTAGGCATCAGTGAGCTGTGATGGACTGATATTGGCCATTTTGAATCAGATAATAATATAGTCTATTTATGATAGCAGTGACAGATTAAAGAGGAATGGTATCATATTCATTGTCAAAAAAAAAAAAAAGAAAAAAATTCAAGATCTATCTTGATTATCCATACACCTACAAGAAAGTCCAGTTAAGTCAAATATTATTCAAATTTAAGTACCAATCACTAAAGGCAAAGATGAAAAAAATGAAGCTTTTTTATTTTCAACTTCTGCAGTCTGAAACTGACCAAACATGCAACCAATATGTATTAATAACTACTGGTGATTACAATGCAAAATTTAGAAACAAAGAAGCATCAGTAGTTGGAAAATATGGACTTGGTGATAGAGATGATGCCAGAGATAGCATGGTAGACTTTTGCACAACCAATGACTTATTCATTGCAAATACCTTATCTCAACAACATAAACTGTGACTACATAAATGGACCTTCCCAGACAGAATACATAGGAATCAAATCTACTACACTTGTGAAAATAAATGTTGGAGAAGCTCAGTAGTATCATTTAGAACAAAGGTGGTGGCTGACTGTGGAACAGACCATCAATTGCTCTTATGCAAGTTTAACTTGAAGGTGAAGAAAATTAAAACAAGTCTGTGAGAGCCAAAATATGATCTGGAGTATTTCCCAGCAGAACTTAGAGACTATCTGAAGAATAGATTTGATACATTAAACACCACTGACCTAAGACCAGAAAAATTGTATGATTTTATCAAGGACATCATATATGAAAAAAGCAAAAGGTCATTGAAAATATATGAAAGAAGAGAAGACCAAAATGGATGTCATAAAAGACTCTGAAACTTGATCTTGAAAGGAGAGTTGTTGTTGTTATGTGCTGTCGAGTTGGACCCAACTCATAGAGACCCCTCCTTGGGTTTCTGAGGGAGTATCACTACGGAAGTAGATTGCCCCATCTTCCTTCCAAGGAGTGGCTGATGGATTTGAACTGCCAGCCTTCTGGTTAGCATTAAGTGCCTTAGCCACTATGTCCTACAAGAGCTCCTTTAAAGGAGAGTAGCTAAAATGAATGAAAGAAACATTGAAGTAAAAGAAATGAGCGGAAGATTTCAAAGGGCAGATTGAGAGGACAAAGAAAAGTATTATCATGAAATGCACAAAAACCTAAAGTTGGAAAATCAAAGGGGAAGGACACACTCAGCATTCCTGAAGTGAGAACTTAAAGAAAAAAATCAAGCCTTGAACTGCAATATTGAAAGACTGCATGGGCAAAACATTGAACGATGATGAGAGCATCAATAGAAGATGGAAGTAACACACAGAGTCATTGTACCAAAAAGAATCGTTCGACATTCAATCATTTCAGAAGGTACCAGAAGATCAAGTACTGATGGTATTGAAGGAAGATTTCCAAGTTGCACTGAAGGAACTGGAGAAAAACAAGGCTCCAGAAACTGATGGAATACCTGTTGAGATGATTTACAAATTAATATAGCCCTAGCAGCACTCAGTTGCTTATGCCAAGAAATTTGGAAGATAGCTACTTGGCTAACCAACTGAATGAGATCTACATTCATGCCTGTTCTGGTTACCTAGTGCCAGTTTGACAAGAAAAATACCACAAATGAGATGGCCTTAACAAAGAGGAATTTATTCCCTTACAGTTCAGGAGGCTAGAAGTCCAAATTCAAAGTGCCAGGCTCTAGGGGGTGGGTGAAAACCCCTTAGCCTTGGGCTTCAGCTCTGCCTCCAGCTCCCGTCTTTTCTTCACTCAGACAGCTTCTGGCTGCTGAGTCTACAAAGCCCAAGGTTGACAAGTAAAAAAGGCACAGTCCCAATGTCACCAAACCACATGGCAGGCCATTAATTCAAGTCCATTGTAAGTCCCAAAGTTGACAGAGCATGGCAGGCAGCTAAACAAAAACACGACTCCATGCAGTGTCCAAGAGTGCCATAAGCTGGAGACCATTCCCAAAACTGCTTCTTATATATGGTAAGCAGACCACATACCCAAAGTAGCTACTCAGCTGCTTGTGGTAGATCCCACATGGAGTTGATTGCCTGTTTCATTATGGGAAATAACTACCACCAGCTGCCCAGCCACTCAAGCAGGCCCAGCCAAGTTGACACACAAACATAACCATCACATGCCCATTCCAAAGAAAGGTGATCCAACAGATTGTGGAAATTATCTAACTATATCATTAACATCACACACAATTAAAATTTTGCTGAAGACTGTTAAAAACCGGTTGCAGCAGTGCATCATCAGGGAACTGCCAGAAATTCAACCTGGATTCAGAAGAGGACATGATTAATGTTAGATGGATCTTGGCTGAAAGCAAAGAATACCAGAAATATGTTTACTTGTGTTTTATTGGAGAGCTCTGGTGGCATAGTGCCTGAGGCATTTGAGTGCTAACCAGAAGGCTAGCAGTCCAAACCCACCAGCCACTCCTTGGAAGGAAGGTTGGACAATTTAATTCCATAGTGATACTGCCTCAGAAACCCAAGGATGTGTCCCTATGAGTTGGATTCAACTTGATGGCAGTGAGTTTGGTTTTTGGTTTGGTGTTTTATTGACTGTGCAAAGACATTCTACTGTGTGGATTGCAAGAAATTGTGAATAACATTGAGAGGAATGGGAATTTCAGAATACTTAATATGCTCATGAGGAACCTGAACGTAGACCAAGAGGCAGTCATTTGATTAGAACAATGGGATTCTGTGTGGTTTAAATTCAGGAAAGATGTGTGCCAGGATTGTGTCCTTTCACCATATGTTTTCAATCTGTATGGCAAGCAAATAATTCAAGAAGCTGGATTATATGAAGAACATGGCATCAGGATTAGAGGAAGACTTATTAACAACCTGTGATATGCAGATGACACATTTCTTGCTGAAAATGAAAATGACTTGAAGCACTTTCTGACTGAGATCAGAGACTACAACTTTCAATATGAATTACACTTCAATAAAAAGAAAATAAAAATCCTCACAACTGGATCAAAAAGTGACATCATGATAAATGGAGAGAAGATTGAAGTTGTCAATGATTTCATAATCCTTGGAGCCATAATCAATGCCTATGGAAGCAGCAGTCAGGAAATCAAGTAATACATTGCATTGGGCAAATCTGCTGCAAAAGACCTCTTTAAAATGTTTAAGAACAAAGATTTCACCTTGAAGAGTAAGGTGTATCTGATTCAAGCCATGGTATTTTCAATAGCTTTGTATGCATGTGAAAGCTGGACATTGAATAAAGAAGACTGAAAAAGAATTTAAGCATTTGAATTGTGCTGTTGTCAAAGAATATTGAATATAACACGAACTGCTAGAAGAATGAACAAATTTGTCTTGGAGGAAGTATAGCTAGAATACTCCTTACAAGCTAGAAAAGTCAGACTTCATCTCTCATACTTTCATACATTGGTCATGTTGTCAGAAGGACCAATCCCTGAAGAAGTATATCATGCTTGGTAAAGTAGGGTGCCAGTGAAAAAGGGGATGACCCTCAACGAGAAAGATTGTCACAGTGGCTGAAAAGATGGGCTCAAGCATAGCAATAGTTGTGAGAATGGCATAGAATCAGATGATGTTTCATTCTGTTGTACATAAGGTTGCTATGAGTTGGAATCCACTGAAGTGCACCTAACAACAACAGGTACCAAAAATTCTTCTACCTCTAAAGTAGTTAAGATAGGATGGTATTGATCCAAAGATACACAAATAGACCAATGGAACAAGAATGAATTTCCCAAACCAGAGCAAGCACATATGTTCATCTGAAAGACAACTAGTTTACCAATGTAGCATCATGGGACAAAGCTCTTCTTTCCAATAAACCTTACTTGCATGTCCATTGATTGGATCAATTGGATATTAATATAAAATATTTAAACTTGACCCCAACTTTGCAACACATACAAAAAGTAGTTTGAAAGGTATGATAGCTCTTCACATGAAAGCTGAAACAGTGTAGTATCTAGAAGCTCACATAAGGGAATATTTTAATGACCTTAGGATACATAAAAATTTCTTAAACAAGACACAAAACCCCTATCCACAAAAGTCAAACTTCATAATAATAATAATAATAATTTTTAAAAAAAAGCTGTTTCTAAAAGAACAGTATTAAAAAACAAACAACTCCCTGCCATCCAGTAGATGCTGACACATAGTGACCCCCTTTGGGTTTTGGAGATGGTAAACCACAAAGCTTCTGGTTAGAAGACAAATGCCTTAGACACTAAGCCAACAGAGCTCCTTAAAGACAGTATAGAAGGCATAAAAGTACTAACTACAGATGGAGAAGGGAGCTCTGGTAACATAGTGCCTAAAGCACTTGACTGCTAACCAGAAGGCTGGAGGTTCAAACCCACCAGCCACTCCTTGGAAGGAAGATGGGGCAATCTACTTCCGTAGTGATACTGCCTCAGAAACCCAAGGGGGAGTCGCTATGAGTCGGGTCCAACTCGACAGCACATAACAACAACAGATGGAGAGAAGATACAATACATATATCAGATACAAATTCAATTCTAAT
Organism: Orycteropus afer afer; assembly: GCF_000298275.1. NCBI lineage: Eukaryota > Metazoa > Chordata > Mammalia > Tubulidentata > Orycteropodidae > Orycteropus > Orycteropus afer. Next base: position 3,786,508 of record NW_006921848.1, on the reverse strand, counting down.
AATATATTAATTGCTATAAATTAAGAAAGAAAAAAACCAATAACCCAGATTTTTTTTAAATAAGCAAAAGAACAGATCCTTCATAAAAAAGGATCCAGATAGCTAATAAATATATAAAAAGATGATCAGAATCAGTTTTTATAGATCAAAACCAAATCAAACCCACTGCCATTGAGTCAGTTCCAACTCATAGCGACCCCTCCTTGGGTTTCTGAGTTGGTATCTCTATGGAACTAGATTTTCCAGTCTTCCTTCTGAGTGGCTGGTGGGTTTGAACCACCAGCCTTCTGGTTAGCAGTCAAATGTCTTAGCTACAATGCCACCAGAGCTCCTAATTGTTATAGAGAAATTAAAATTAAAACTACAAAGAGATACCACAAAATTTCATCAGAATGGCTAGAGTTTAAAAAAAAAAAAAAAAAAAAAAAAGATAATACCTGGCATTGATTAGGATGTAAAGCAATTAGAACCCTCAAATAATTCTCGTAGGAATAAAAATTGTCACAAATACTTTAAAAAATATTTGTTAGTATTTATCAAGATTAATCATGTGTATATCCCATGACCTTCATTCTCACATCCAAATTGATTTGCAAAAGAAATAAGTAAGTGCATGTGTTCACCAAAAAGCTGTATCTATCACATGCTGACAACAATATTGCTGACAAGTACCTCATGCTGAAAACAACCCCAGGTCCCTCAACAGGATGGATAAATAAATCATAATATATTCATACAAAGTAGTTATGCAGAATGATGAAAAACAATGAACTACCTATAACATGATTGAATCTCTCAGACATAAGGCTGAGCAAAAGAAGTCAAGCACAGGACTACTTAATCTATGATTCCATTTACATAAGTTTAAAATAAAGCAAAAACAGTCTATGATGATAGAGGTTAAGATAGTAGTTACCTTTGTGGCCACAAGGGAGCCTGATAAAGTGCTACAAATGTTCTGTCTTGATCTATTTGTTGATTATATGAATATATACATATGTAAAAATATCAAGTTCTGTACTTATGACCAAAGTCCCCGGGTGGTGCTAATGGTTGACACTCAACTACTAGCATAAAGGTTGATGGCTCGAACCCATCCATACGTACCTCAGAAGAAAGGTCTGCCTACCTGCTTTTGTAAATATTACAGCCAAGAAAATCTTATGGAAGGTAATTCTACTGGGAATCCACTGCTGGCATCAGGTTCATTGTTTGTTTTGTTTTTTTTTCTTAATACATATAATCAGGTTGATCTTCATCAGTAAGTTATTTTCAGTTTCAGCAAGTAAGGTGTATCATCTGCGTATTGCAGGTTGCTAACGAGTCTTCCTCCAATCCTGATGCCACGTTCTTCTTCATATAGTTCAGCTTTTCAGATTATTTGCTCACCATACAGATTGAACAAATATGGTGATACAATCCTGATGCAAGCCTGTCCTGATTTTAAACCATGTAATAGTCCCTTGTTTTGTTCAAATGACTGTCTCTTGGTCTATGAACAGGTTTTGCATGAACATAATTGATTGTTCTCCAGAAAGTTGTCCATAATTTGTTATGATCCACAAAGTCAAAGACCTTTGTGTAGATAAGAAAACACAAGCAAACACGTTTCTGGTATTCTTGGCTTTTAGCCAAGATCCACTTGACTGGACAGCAGCTAACAGCAATGATCAGGTTGTATACTTAGTATATGCAATTATTCCTCTGAAAAAGACAAGGGAAAGAAAATAGGATAGACAGGGAATAAATAGAACAGAACTCTGGAGGTGGCTGAGGAGGATGGGGTTAAAACCACAAGTGGAGGATTTGCATTGAAAAGGGGAACCCTATTCCTTTTTCTGATATTTGAAGGAAGGAGCTAACTAAGCATCAATATGAATAGTAATAATTTGGGGGTTTTAAGTGAAAGAGAGTGGGAAATGTAAGGAATTCAAACTTGCTGGCCAGTAAAAATGTATGTCCCCAGGTGCTAGTGGCAGTCTGCTTTCATAAAGATTTACAGTCTGGGAAACCCTAAGGACAGTTCTACTCTGCCCTATAGGGTTGCTATGAGTCAGAATCAACTCAGAGGGCAATGAGGTTTGTTCAAATTTGGTTTTGTTTTTGGTTTAGTCTCTGTCCATATTCCTCCAATACTTGCTCCTGCAGTTGATCTTTCAAATCTATTAGGAACTACTAAGAAATTTGTGAAATTCCCTAATGTAAGCATTGGGAAGTATGTGTGCAATAAATCATGAACCTGAAGCTCAGAGATAATTTGGTGGGGCTGATCAGGCTTCAGAAGATTTGAAGCAGTAGTGGCTGTCTGGCCCAGCTGCTAGAAAGTACATCTGTGGGAAAATTATTTCACTGGAGATTAACTGGGCTTTTACTCATCTGTAAAGAATTTGAAAACCAGTCTCTTTTTTTTTTTTTTTACAAAATAGAGTTTAATAATAAAGCTGTCTGAGTATGCTTTGTGCTGAAAACACTATAAGGAAGCGGTGAAAGGAAAAAGGATGAAGATTATCCTCAAAGGGAATGACCTCTAGGTTAAATAACATACCCACGAGTAGTGGCTATACAAAGTCAGCAGCTATATCAGACAACAAAGAACTCTGTTCAAGGATGCCCTGGGCTTTCATCTTTACAATAGCTCTTTATATCTGTATAGTTCTCTACAGATTATAAAACACTTCATACACATTACAACAACCACCATCCCCTATCCCTTGAAACAACCCTACATCAGGAAAACCAAGTACCTTAAATGGAACCCTAACTGTGGCTGTATATATCTTGTCTTTGGAGGGATATTTTCAAAATTTCTCTCAGTTTTATCTTGTGTTTGAAAGTTGAAGAAGGTTTCTTCACGTGTCTTGAAAGCAGAAATTCTGTGTTAAAATCACCTTCTTTCTTGAGTATTTCTATTTCTAAACACCCAATTCAGGCTTTTACAACTCTGATGCTATTGACATTTGAGTGGGAAATTCTTTGTTGTGTCTATGTAGGGGTGTCCTGTACATTGTAGGATCTTTAACAGCATCCCTGGTTTCTTCCCAATAGATAACAATAGACACCACCACTTTTGTCACCCCTTCTCCCAGTTTTTAAACCCAAAAATGTATGCAGACATTTCTAAATACTTCTAGTGGTTGAAATTGCTCCTACTTGAGAAGCATTGTCGTAACAGAATTGTGGAAAGAACATTAACACCTCAGAGAACACAGCAGAGGTTCTAATTCAAGATACATTATATGTGATAAACTTCAAGCAGTTTTTATTTAGCAAATCTACTTACCGTTCACTAAACAGAGTATTATTGATTCTTTGGGAATTCGAAAGAATAAATCAGGGTCAAATGAGTCACTCTGGAACATTTTTGGAAGAACGTGTTCTCACTTTTTTACTTTGGCATGTCTCTACACTTTGGAGTTCACCCTGATTTAAGGGTGTTACAAAAGATCTAATTTGGGTTTCTCATTCTTTCCACTCTCTCTTTCCTATAGTTGACTAGGAAGGGCAGAGTTTATGATATAACATCTGACTACAGTTATATTAACAGTTACATTATATAGGACTCATTTAAAAAAAATGAAAAAAAGAATCAGTATGCACACAATGCTTTCCAAACAAACAATAAAAGATAGTTGTTCTTTCCATAAATCCATGTATCTGGAGAGATAACCTGAATTTTAAAAAAAAAATAATAATTTCAATTTGAAATAGAAACATGGAAGAAAACTGAGGATAAGATTTCCAGAATTAAAATATTTGATAGAGTTGTTTTAAAAAATTGTTTTCTGAAAAGGAATTAATGAGAATTAGGTATACATAAATGTTAATTAAGCTAATTTGAAATAAGGGGGGTTATTTTCAATCTTTATATTGACTGAATTTGGAAGAAAAATTGAATGTCAACTTGACCCAAATAGAAACTTGGCAATATAGACAGAGATCATAGGATAGATAGGGCTCCAACATGCAGAAGTAATCAGATGTTCTAAATTGGAAAAAATGGAAATTCAGTCAAGAATTACACTAGTTAAGAATGAGTTGGGCAACTCAAAAATCTTTCGAATATCCCTGCTTGCAAAGAGCATAAGAGGCATGGGAATGAAAATAAAATTTACAATAAGTTTCTCAAATAAAGTAGATGTGTCTGATTATTAAAGAGTACAGTGAATCTTTCAATGAGGAATCAGGGATCTATGCATTTCACAGTGGATTCTATTCCCCTGGCTTTTAGATACAGTTGAAGAAAGCTTATCCGAAGAAATGTCCATCTTCCATGTGTCTGAATATTTTATATTTCCTTAAGTACAAAGTCCTTATAGTTTTAAAGATATTCTATGTTAATTAGAACACTAAACTCTATAAACATGCATTTCATTGCTTTTCAGTGTAAAACTTTAGGGTTCTCTGGAAGCATAGGAGCTCTGGTAGCATAGTGCCTAAGGCATTTGCCTACTAACCAGAAGGCTGGTGGTTCATACCCACCTGCCACTCCTTGGAAGGAAGGTTGGGCAATCTACTTCAGTAGTGGTACCACCTCAAAAACCCAAGGAGGAGTCACTATGAAGTCAGATCCCACTCGATGGCAGTGAGTTTAGTCTGGAAGCATGACATAAGGAGCCAGAAAGAGAAACAGCTGCCCACGATTCTAGTTTGAAGATGATATAAAATCCAAAGCAGAAAATGGTTTACCTTTAAAAATGAGGGATTTTTGCTGAAAAGCAGAAACAAAGATATAGCACGTTTTCATCTGACCCTGTGGGAGTCAGGCTAGGACACTCTCCTATTTTATTTTATTGACTTACAAAATTCTTACAGCAACTACCACGTACCAGTCACTGTTCTAAGCACTTTACAAATATTAACCTATTTATTTTTAAAAAACAACTCTATGTGTTTTATATCATTATAATCCCTATTTTACAAATAAGGAAACTGAAGGGATAAAGCTACTTGTCCAGGGATCAGAGCTGACTAAACATGAAGCCAGATTTCCAATTCAGACATTTTGCGTGATGTCTATCCTCTTACACAGATTGATGCACAAATCAGAAAAAAAAAAAAAAAAAAAAAAGTTTAGCTGATGCAGCTGAATCTGTCCGGAGAAATCAGAAGAGGAATATGCTCTAAGGGCATACTGACTCAGAGGCGTCATGGGGAAAGGGGCTCAATTTCACTGTAAGAACCAAGAGTGTATGACCAGAACCTAAGAGAAAAGGAGGAGGACTTGAAAATAAAATAGTAAAATATGAGCCCTCATGGTGCAATGGCTAAACTCTCGGCTGCTAACTGAAAGGTCGGTAGTTCAGATTCACCAGCTGGTCTGTGTGAGGAGAGACCTGGTGTTCTTCTCCCATAAAAAGTTCAGCCTAGGAAACTCTATGGGATAGTTCTACTCTGTCCTATAGGTTCACTATGAGTCTGAATTGACGTGACAGTACACAACAATAGCAAAACAACAAAGTATAAGAGGTCAGAGGAAGGATTTGCAATATTTGCTTGTTGTGTTAAAATCACTTGCCATGGTGGCATGGGTGGCTTGGGCTAGTATAAAGTAACAAAGTAGGACTGTGTAAAACATTCCCCCTAGTGAATTTTCTTCTCTCCCTTCCCTCAGCTTTTCAGGGTACAGTGAAGACATAGGACAAGAAGGAAAACAAACTTGAGGGAAGCTACCAACTTGACACATTTTAAAATTTGATGTTCATTATTTATGCTCTCTTCTCACTGGCAATCGCTTCCTTATTTTATGTCTATAGACTTGATAAAGGGACATCTTGGCTCTGGGATATTGATATGTTCAAACTGAAAGAAACTGAAAAATTAATCAAAGACCATTGAAACACATCATTCTTATCACAAACAAGTGATAAGGGAAATTTATCTAAGAAGTTTTAGTCCTGTAAATTTTAAATGAACAAAAATACTATCACTAGTTGAATTGTACTTATATAAACTAACTGAGAAATGGATATCTAGGGCTATTCTCCCTACTAAATAACTTTAAAATTAAAGAGATTGTGTGTCCAGCTTCACTAATAATGGTGGCTTGAGTATAGTCTGTAATTGCCAGCTTCCTTCATATTCTCAATGAAATGGAAATAGGATCTGTCTTAGTTTCCTAGAGTTGCTGTAACACAAATGGTACAAGTGGGTGGCTTTAAAGAATATATATATATATATATATATATATATATCTATATATATATAAGCTCTGGTAGCATAGTGTCTAAGGCACTTGACTGCTAACTAGAAGGCTGGCGGTTCAAACCCACCAGCCACTCCTTGGAAGGAAGATGGGGCAATCTACTTTCCGTAGTGATACTGCCTCAGAAACCCAAGGAGGGGTCGCTATGAGTCAGGTCTGACTCAATGGCACATAACAACAACATATATATATATGCTAAAAAGACAAGGAGGCCACATGTTCCGACCTCCTCTAACCCTACAAGAGGAAGACAGGATTACCAGCAGTAACCCAAGGCCTATTCCTACAAGGCCAGACATGCTGCCTCCCTTCAGCCCTTTCACCAACAGTTCCTCCCAGAGCACCCACCACCTCTCTCCTGGGTTCGATAATTCGCTGCAGTGGTCACACAGAACTCACAGATTATGGGGTTTATTAGGGAAGCACCAGGCTACAATTCAAGTTCAGGAAAAAAATGTTCAGTCTCTCTCCCAGCCCACCGTCTCTCAGCCAAGTCTCTCACAGTCTCTCCCCCAGAAGTGCATGTCCCTAGATGTCTAACTCAGCAATGTGTATCTCTTGTGTCTCTTTCACAGAAGCACGTGTCTCTTTCAGGAGCATGGGTCTCTTTCAGCAGCACGTCTTCCTCAACCAGCAGTAAGAGAGAGTTCTGCCTCTAGGAGGCCTCCTTTTGAGCCTGGCAGAGTGGCCAAACTAGCCAATCATAGCATCAGAACTCTAAGCACCTGAGAGAGAGTGGGAACCTCCCAGAACACTGATTTGTGCCACTCCCAACAGAAATACTCCAGGTAGACGACAACTTTAGCAATCAAGTGCTCCTCAGTTGCTCACTGCAATATGTTATATATATATATTTCACAGTTCTGGAGGCTAAATTTCAAATCAAGTTCTCGGTCATTTCAATCTTCTCCTTGTTGGCAGCTCCGGGTTCCTTGGTTCGCTTTTGCTCTTCACATCGCATCTGTGTGTGCCTCTGTGTCTATTCTGCTCTTTTGAGAACTAAGAAGTAATTAGAGTTAGGACACACCTATTTTGTCCGTATTGTAGGATTGAGCAAACAAACAAATACATTAATGTTGGAAACTAGGATTGTCATTTGGAAGACAAACTCTATAAATGTGGAATAGGATAAGGATGTGGCATTAGACTGAAATAGACTGTGCGATCTTTTTCCCCATGATGTGGCTGGTGGGTGTGAACCACTGATAGCATAGAACACTTAACCACTTGCAACCCAGGCTCCTTATTGAATGTATTAAGTTATCTGTGTGATTCATTATACATGTATACATGCATATGTACGTATAATGGATATGGAGATTTATGACTGAACCATATACAACTGACAGTTTTTTCCATTTCTATTTGCTGAAAGAACCTAGAATTCACAACACACTAGTAGCAATGAAGACATTAGCACCTAGACCTTTCATCTTTTGTAAATTTTTTATTGTAGACAGATTTGTTTTACTCTCAACAGTTCATGCCCATTGATTTCACAGTCCCGATTATAATCCCCAACCATAAAAAACTCACTTCCCATATCCTCCCTGTGACTACTCCTCCCCTGTGCCATTCTTAACCATGCATTCCCATCTGTCCAACTTTCCCTCTATGTGAATGCTGCCCTTCTGATGTCTCATGGTTGATTGATCTAAGGGAGCACCTAGATCTTTGATTCTAATACAATTTCTGACAGATAAGAATCAGAAATGACTAATTTTTTTTTTTTACTGGTGTAGAGAAAGTATAAGATGGAATGCCTTATAAGCTAAATGTAAGGAAGAACTCAAAGAACAGTAAGGGTATGTCAAAAGGACAGAAATGTTAACTTGAAGAACCCATTGACAAATTTTGGAATAATTTGAGCTTCAAATGAATAATGAGAATAATGGATCATTATCCACTGGATAGAATAAGAATCCATATGTCCACATTGATAATTAATTAACTCAACCACCAAAGAATGCCAAGTTTTTAAAAAAGCATTTGCTAAAATATTTAGAAATAATGGAGTATGATGCCTCCAACGAATTCAAATGGTTCAGGGAAAAAGTTAATACATATACATAAACAGAGCAAGTGATTAGGTAAATATGACAAAACTGGTGAATTGAAGAGCATATGAGAGTTGATTGTAATACTCTTTAAATCCTGATGTAAGCTTAAAATTTTTCAAAAGTTGAAAGTACAGATTATTCTACTGCCATAAGAAAACAGAATGGAAATAGGAGATAATTTAAGAGGCTCTCGCAAAGAAGAAGGCCAAAGACAGGGGTGATTTTGAACTAGATTGGAGGTTTGAGAAGGGAGGAGAAATTGAGAACTAGTGATCTTGGGAATGGGAAAATGTATCAGAATTACCCAGCAGATAACGTGTTTTGATCCAGGCACAATCTTTTGGTCTTTTGTACTTGCACGGTAGACAAGGTATACAGTATAAATAAGCTTATGGTTTTGTTAGCCAAGTACTTCAGAAGTTGAGGACAAATGTTAAAAATGAACCGTGATGTCTAAGGACAGATGTGAAAATATGAAATGGTAAGGGAGCAGTAAAAACAAAACAACAACAACAACAAAAAACTCACTGCCATGGGGTTGATTCTGACTCATAGAGAACCCATTGGGTTTATTAGTTGGTAAATCTTTATGATAGTAGATTGCCCCATCTTCCTTCCATGGAGCAGTTGGTGGGTTTGAACCTGGTTAGCAGTCAAAAGCCTTAGGCACTGCACCACTAGAGCTCCTTAAGGGGATAGCAATAGCATGGTAATACCAACAGGTTGGTCCTAATAGATCAAAGAATGACTAAAAGACAGAACCAAGATATTAGAGGGGATACAACTACTCAGAGTACTGTATAGTATGTGAGAGAGAGCAACATACAATGATTATAAGCATAAATCATGGAACTAAATTGCCTTAATTTGCATCATAGCTCTACTACTTACTAATCATAATAATTATTTCACTAATCTTAATGGTATGTTTGGAACACGCTGACCTCAATAGAGGTTATATGAGGTACATGAAATTCCCTTTGTGGAAGAACTGGAGGGGCTGCCAATTTAAACAAATGTGAAGCTGTCACTCAAAGAAGTTGAAACTGAGATTCAATGAGGATTATCGGGCTGCTGATGTGTAAGGATGTTCCATATATATTGTTGTGAACAAAAAAAGGAAATAATGGTTTCAAAGATGAGCCTCAAAATGAAAATCATAAAGCAAGCCATTTTCATTATAGGGAATTATTTTCAAATTCCTTCTTATATAGGCAGCTCTTTAAGCTCTATGAGATGTGCAATAATAAAGACTTGTTTATTACATCATGCTCAATATGCATTGCCAGAGTTAGTAAAAACAACTTAACAAAACAGTATCAAAAACCCAAACCCAGTCACTTTATGCTTCATGTAGAAAACAAACAAACAAACAAACAAAATACATATATGCAATTCTTAATTCTCTATTCAAAGGGAACCCAAAAATAATTACTGACTAGTTAGACAAAAAAATGCACATAGTGTGGGGAGAACAGATAAAAATGAAAAACTGAAGTAATGCATTTGTCGAGCATCTATCTAAGGTGAGTTCCACTAAAGTGTAACTGTGTGCATTCAATATACAGTAAATCAGCAACAACAACAACAAAATAATGCAGGTGGGCTCCATTTTCAGCTCAGAAATGTAGGGGCAGGAAAGATTATTGTCCCCACCCTTACAACTGAAGTTTATTTTTGTGCAACTTAATTCCTACATTTATCACAAAAATACTTTTTGAAAAATCTTAAAATTTTTTTTTTCCCGATCATTCTGGAAATGAAATAGGGTCACATGATTTATCCTTAGGCTTACTGAAGGTCCTTCAAAATTAAGTGCTGTTAAAGGAAATTATTGAACAATATCGTATACAAGTAAAATCTTACTAAAGATAATTCAAAAATGGTTGCAGCAGTATATTGACAGAGAACTTCCAGAAATGCAAGCTGGATTCAGAAGAGGACGTAGAGTGAGGGATATCATAGCTGATGTCAGATGGATCTTGGCTGAAAGCAAAGAATATCAGAAAGATAGTTACTTGTTTTTTATTTACTATGCAAAGACATTCGATTGTGTGGATCATAACAAATTATGGATAATGTTGAGAGGAATGAGAATTCCATAACACTTAATTGTAGTCATGAGGAACATGTACACATACCAGGAGGCTGTCATTTGAACAGAACAAGGGGATACTGCATGGTTTAAAATCAGGAAGGGAGTGGGTCGAGGTAGTATCCTTTCACCATATGTATTCAATCTGTATGCTGAGCAAATAATCTGAGAAGCTGGATTATATGAAGCAGAATATGGCATCAGGATTGGAGGAAGGTTCATTAACAACCTGAGAAATGCAGATGACACAACATCGCTTGCTGAAAGTGAGGATGACTTAAAGCACTTACTGATGAAGATTAAAGACTACAGTCTACAGTATGAATTACTCCTCAATATAAAGAAACAAAAGTCTTCACAACTGGACCAATAAGCAGCATTACAATAGATGGAGAAAAGATTGAAGTTGTCAAAGACTTATTACTTGGTTCTACAACCAGCGCCAATGGAAACAGCAGTTTAAGACATAAAAGATGTATTGCATTGGGCATATCTGCTGCAAAAGACCTCTTCAAAGTGCTGAAGAGCAAAGATATCTCTTTGAAGACTAAGGTACACCTAACTCAAACCATGGTATTTTTAATCACCTCATATGCATATGAGAGCTGGACAATGAGTAAGGAAGACCAAAAATGAGTTGATGCTTTTGAGTTGTGGTGTTGGCAAAGAATGCTGAAAATACCATGGACTGCTAAAAGAACCAAGAAATCTGTCCCGGAAGAAGTGCAGCTGGAATGCTCTTTGGAAACAAGAATATCCAGACTTTATCTCAGCTACTTTAGTCATGCTGTCAGAAGGGACCATTTCCTGGAGAAGGATATCATGCTTGGCAAAGTGGAGGATCAAGGAAAGAGGGGAAGGCCCTCAACAAGGTGGATTGACATGGTGGCTTCAGTGATAGGCTCATGTATAGTAGGGATAGTGAGGCTGGCACAGGACAGGGCAAGGTTTTGTTGTTGTACATAGGGTCACTATGAGTCAGAGATGAATCGATGGCACATACAACAACAACAAAGCATAAAGAGATCATCATGGGTAATGTACAGAAATCAAAGCTCTTTGATTTTTGTAAGACATTTTTTCACTAACATCTCTGGCCTTTATGGAATTATAAAAATTGGTCGATCACCTGGGTGCACACATTGGAAGAGAAAGACTTGAATTCAGAGGATCAGTGTGCTGCTACCTCTTTAAAAACTCACTTGTGTTATTGTGTGCTGTTGAGTCAATTCCAACCCAGAGAGACCCTGTATGACAGAGTAAAATTTCCCAATAAGGCTTCTTAGGCTACAATCTTTATGGGACGGAGCCCTAGTGTGCAATGGTTATGCTCAGCGCTGCTAAAGGAGAGATCAGTGATTCAAACTCACCAGAGGCCTATGGGAGAAAAGACCTGGCAATTTGCTTCTGAAAAGATTAACACACACACACAGACACACAAAGCCCCAAAAACCAAGCCCACTGCTGTTAAGTTGGTTTTGACTCACAGCGACCCTCTAGGCCAGAGTGGAACTGCCACATAGGATTTCCAAGGCTGTGATTTTTGCAGAATCAGACTGCCTCATTCTCCTGTGGAGCTGCTGGTGGGTTTGAACTGCCAACATCTTGGTTTCAGCTGAATGCTTTAACCACAGCACCACCAGGGCTTCTTTTCTGTAAAGGGTACAGCCTAGGAAACCCTACTGGACAGTTTTATCCTACAGGATCACCATCAGTTGGAAATTGCTCAAAGTATTTGAACAAAAACCATCTTTACATAACCAGGTCACCAGGTCTTTTCTCCCACGGAGGGGCTGGTCTGTTTGAACCAAGGCTTTGAACTGGTTTGAAACCATTCAGTCATGGCAGATGAAACAAGGGCAGCATATGCATCGCATAGCAACCAAATCTCGTTTACGATTTTGACAGAGTACATGAGGTTTGATGACTTTCTTAAGGCATTCTAGTGGCACAGTGGTGAAGCACTCAGTTCCTTTTGTCCTTAACTTTGCTGCACACATTGTTTAAAGGCAACACATTGTTTTCCAAAATTACTTAAGTTGGTTCTTTTCCCCACTTCTCTTGACGTGGTGATATAATACATTTGTAATAGAATTCAGTTCATGTGTTACTATTTTTTTTTTTGTTTTTTAGTTACCCCCACTTTTGGGGTGATTTAATTTTTAAATTATTTATGCAGGTATATAAAACATTGCCATGTAGCATAGAGCCTAAGGCACTTGACTGCTCACCAGAAGGCTGGAGGTTCAAATCCACCAGCCACTCCTTGGAAGGAAGGTTGGGCAATCCTACTTCCATAGTGATACTGCCTCGGAAACCCAAGGAGGGGTCGCTATGAGTCGGGGCCGACTCGACGGCACACAACAACAACAACAGAAAAGACAAATTCAGAGTAACGTCACTCCCTGACTTATCCCATTTACCTCATTCCCATTCTCCTATTCTTTCTACTTTGTTCCCACTCACAACCAGCAGGTAATCAATTTCATTAGTCTCTGTTTCTTTTGGTATTTCTTCTCGCACAAAAGGGCATATATATATATATATTTGACAGAGTTGGAAACAGGTAGTTGTGCCCACTCAAAGATGGTGGCTGACTCTTTGAATGACTGTCCTGGTGCAGTCACTCACCATCTTTGAGTAGGGCACTGCTGCCTGTTTGCTACCCAGTGAAAATCCAATGCACAAGAAATTTGTTTGCTATGCCTTTTGTACATTGCCCTTGCTTTTGTTAGCGATGACTGAACCTATTTCCAACTAGCTCAAAACCCTTGTTTGAACACCTAACTTTTGGTTAGCATCTGAGTGCTTAACCACTGTGCTACTAGAACGCCTTAAGAAAGTCATCAAACCTAATTTTATTTATCTAGGATGTGGGGATTATTTTGATACCTGAATGATCAGGTTATTGTGATTTGGAGGAATTATATGCAGAAAATGCCTTATGTATTATAATGCAGTTTGATTTTTAAAATATGTACTTTGCAACTGTTTTAGACTTAGAAAAAGTTACAAAATTGAGTGCCCACATATCCTTCACTTATCTTCCCAAATGTTAACATTTTATATGGCCACAGTATAATATCCAAGATTGAGAAATTAACAATGATATTAACTAACCTATAGATTTTATTGAAATGCTACCAATTATCCAACTAGTCTAAATTTTCTGATCCATTATTCAATTTAAGAGTCTACACTGACATATTTTTAATGTCTCCTTAGTATCCTCTAGTCTGAGATATTTCCTCAGTTTTTGTTTATATTTCATGACCTTGACACTTATAAAGAGTTATAGGGAGTTATTTAGTAGAGTGCTTCTCAATTTGGAGTTATCTCATGTTTTCTAATTATTAACTTGAGTTGTGCATTTCTGGCAAGAATAGAATAGAAGTGATGGTATGTTCTCCGCAGTGCATCCTCCTATTCATTAGGCACATATTTTGTGTTACTGGTAATGTTAATGCTATCACTTCCTTGAGGTGGTGTCTACTAGGTTTTTTCCACGTAAGTTATACTTTTCCCTTAGTAATTGACAAGTATTTCTGGTGATATCCTATGAGACTTTACAAATAAAATATATCATCATAATTTCACTGATTAACTTCTGCATCCATCAATGATTCTTGCCTGCTATAATTATTTCTGTGCTGTTGGCCAAATGACTATATTCTATTTCTGTCGTTGTTGTTGTTATGTGATGTCTAGTTGGACCCGACTCATAGCGACCCCTCCTTGGGTTGCTGAGGCTGTATCACTATGGAAGTAGATTGCCCCATCTTCCTTCTGAGGAGTGGCTGGTGGGTTTGAACCACCAGCCTTCTTGTTAGCAGTCAAGTGCCTTAGGCACTACACTACCAGAGCTCCTATTTTTGTCATTATTTCTACATTTAGTAACTGGAATGCTACCATAAGGAAGGTCTGACCCTTCTCCTCCATTTATTCAGTTATTCATAATAGATGAACTCATGTATACTTTTTTTTTTCTATTGGTTATAATCATTACTGTAATCATTTATTGTGTTGCAAAAACATCTGGATTTGTATTTTGGGAATTTCTTCAAGTTGGCCCCCGTGTTTCAGCATGCTTCCATCACTGAGTATTTCTTTACTGTATGGCACCACAAGAAATTTCTGTCTCATCTTTTGCTTTCCCTACCCCAGCCCTGGAATCAACAATTTCTCCAAAGAGCCCTGGGTCAAATTATTTGAGAATAGAATTTAGAAACCAAGATCTGATCTCTTGTGTGCTCTTGGCTAAGTCATTGCTTCTAGGTTCTCTCAAGCAGAGGTAGGAAATACAAGAATTATATACCTACATCTATATAATAATAGATGTTTATTTGCATATCTATTAAAAACTTTAAGTTGGTGCTCATATACCTCTAATTCCAATCCAATAACATAAAGTTCATCCTAATGTTTCCTTTTCCCTTATTTGTAACTCTTTTCCCTGTTGATTAGAATCCTGATGATTAATATTTTCACCATATTTACTAATTATCTCAATCCTAAATATTAATAAGTTAATTTCATAATTACTAACACCAGGAAAAACAAATTTACTAACTAGCGCACAATATTTGTATGCAGTTATTTTTGTCCTTAACTTTGCTGTCTAAAGGCAACAAATCATTTTCCAAAATTATTTAAGTTGGTTCTCTTCCGCACTGCTTTTGGTGTGGTTATGCAATTTATTTGTAATAGAGTTCAGTTCATGTGTTATATTTCTATTGCTTTTTGAGTTACTCCCACTTTTGGGGTGATTAATTTTTTAAATTTATTCAAGCAGGTATATAAAACATTGTCATGTTCTGAAATTTAGGCCTCTACAGAAAAGACACATTCAGAGTAATGTCATTCCCCACCTCATCCCATTTACCTCATTCCCATTCCCTTATTCTTTCTACTTTGTTCCCACTCTTGACCATCAGGTAATCAATTTCATTAGTCTCTGTTTCTTTTGTATTTCTTCTCACACAAAAGGGCATATATATTTTTATTTACTCACATCCATTTTTTACTACGTCAGTGGTAGTATACTATAGATACTCTCATGAGCCTTGTCTTTTTTAAACTGGATAATAATGTATGGAAAGATTCTATGGGCAAAATACTGAATGATTCAGGAAGCGTCAAAAGAAGATGGATACAGAGTCACTGTACCAAAAATAATTGGTCGACATTCAAACATTTCAGGGGGTATAGCTTATGATCAAGAACCAGTAGTATGGAAGAAAGAAATCTAAACTTCACTGAAAGCATTGGTGAAAACCAGTCTTCAGGAACTGATGGAATACTAAATGAGATTTTTCAACAAATGGTGCAACACTGGAAGTGCTCACTCATCTATGCCAAAAAGATCTGGAAGACAGCTACCAGGCCAACCAACTGGAAGAGATCCTTATTTGTGTCCATTCCAAAAAGAAATGATCCAACAAAATGCAGAAATTATCAAACAATATCATTAATTTGCACACAAGTAAAATAATTAAAAAATGGTTGCAGCAGTATGTCAACAGGGAACTGCCAGAAATTCAAGCTAGATTCAGAAGAGGACATGGAACAATGGGTATCATTGCTGATATTAGATGGATCCTGGCTGAAAGCAAACAATACCAGAAAGATGTTTATCGGTGTTTTTTTGACTATGCAAGGCATTTGACTATGTGGGTCATAACAAATTATGGATAACATTGCAAAGAATGGCAATTCCAGAACACATAATTGTGCTCATGCAAAACCTCTCATTCTTTTTCCCAGCTGCATTTGTACTCCATTATGCAAATGTACCATACTTTATTATACTATTCTCTTCTGTATAAGCAATTAGGTGTCTCTAATACTTTTCTTATAAACAGTGCTACAAAGAATACCTTTGTGAATATATATTTTTATATCATATCAGGTATAGCTCAGAAGCTAAGTTTTAACTATTGTTTTTGATGCTAGTTGACATTGGTCAATTTCTACTTATGACCATCTTGTGTTACAGAGTAGAATTGCCCCATAGGGTTTCCTTGGACGTAATCTTAGCAGAAGCAGATTACCAGGCCTTTCCTTCTGCGGTACTGCTGGGTAGGCTCACACTGCCTACCTTTAAATTAATAGTTGAGTACAAACAATTTGTGCTGCCTAGGGGCCTTACAGGAGGCTCTGGTAGCTTAGTGCCTAAGGCACTTGACTGCTAACAAGAAGGCTGGTGGTTCAAACAAGGAAGATGGGGCAATCTACTTCCATAGTGATACTGCCTTGGAAACCCAAGGAGGGGTCGCTATGAGTCGGGTCCAACTCTACGGCAAAATAACAACAACAACAACAGGGACTTTACAGTTTAACTTCTATTTATTGCTGGAAGGGTGGTCTGCCTTTACAATTTCCATCCTGGCTGCCAAAGCTTGGGCTCAGAGAGTTCTCTGATAAGGAGGCTAGGAAATGGGTCTGTCTCTCCCAATCCCCTCTGCTAATTAGAAAAAAATGTCCTCCCTTTTTGAAACACTGTAACTTTCTCTGACTCTATGACTGTCTATAGCTACTTAAATGTACTAAAGTAATTAATCTTGTAGTTAGCAGGGAAAGAAGTTTATTCTGATAATGCATCCACAATCACAGGACTGCCACACTGTTTGAATTATATCAAAGCTTGACACAGGATGATCAGGTAAGTGCAACCAAATAAAGGTCCCTTCCTCTTAACCTCTTTCCTTTTTCCCATGCACTTTGAAGTATAAAACCCCTAGATTCTTTTGCTTTGAGGTATTTTGCCTGCCTCACAAATTTGGATACTTAAACATGCAGAAGAGGTTTTCTGGTCAACTAACTAACCCAGGATGGGAATTTGAGGGAGACCATCCAAAGATCTATCTTACCTCATTCATCTGAGTTTAATCAGCAGGTAAGTAAATAAAAGCTGATAAAATTTCACTGGGTAATGTCAATTAATTACTGAGAGCTATAGCCCTTTACAAATCCATTGCACTTGTTCTTAAATATTTCTTGTAGTCTCAAAAATAAAAATAAAAATAAAAATCATTGTCATTGAGTCGGATCCGACTCATAGCAACCCCTCCTTCAGTTTCCAAGGGGGTATTACTACAGAAGTAAATTGCCCAATATTTCATACAAGGAGTGGCTAGTGGGTTTGAACCACTAGCCTTCTAGTCAGTAGTCAAATGCCTTTGGCACTATGCCACCAGTCTAGAGGTAGGCAATAATTTATTTTACAAAAGTTAATCAGTGCATGGTTAGTCTAAATTTTTATTTTATGATACAAGCCCTGTTAATATACTGATATTTGAAAGAATATTACAGCATATATGTACTTCTTTAGAAAATCATATTTATATGACTTTCCACAACATAATTTAGTTTCGTTTATTACCTTCTTTTTGATTTTTGTTTTGTTTTGTTTTGAACACTAGTGTACCCCTCACACTCTCAAATTCACAGAATAATATCTAAGGTATTAATTCAATCATACCTTAAAAATTTTCCTTTTATATCCCCCAGAATCCAAAATGTGGTGCAAGTCTACTAATTGAATTGACAGTGAAAATGAAAGTTGGCTATATCCATTCTTTCCCTGCCCTCAAAAAAAAAAAAAGGTAAGAACTGGAGGTATTCATACATGGTACCAGAAAATTTCCCACTGTCCCTGCTACCATTTTATTTTAGGATTTGCTTTAATTCATGGTATTATGTATTCATGTTCAGCTGTGTTGGAGCATGTGGAAAGTGAGTAAGAGATGACCTGTATTTGACTAGTATCAGTTAGCATATTTCAAACACTGAAATCATTCATTTAGAAATATTAGATGAGGAAAAGAATGCTAAGAACAAAAGTTTAGAACTGGTCTCAGATATAATTATCTCTGATTAAAAACTGTAGAACAGTCAGACCACATCTGTTATATGACATTAATACAGAAATATACTTGACTGTACTTAAAATATTCTTGGCCCTAAAGTATAGACTAAGTCATGACATTTTTAAAAGAAAACAAAGCAAACAAACAAACAAACAAAATCCTTTGAAGTAAGAAGTAAAACGTAGGTTATTTTCCTCCATTTTAGAGCTGAAGAAGTAAGACCCAGAACATTTAAGTTATACGACTAGCAGGTATTGGTGCTCAGAAGTAATCAGAATGTCTGCATTCTGGATCTGAAAGTTTTTCACAACTATTTATTCAACCAACAAGGTCATTGCTCAGACCTTTAGCTAGGCCCTTGGAGCAGAGAGATCATAGACTTTGAAATTAGCAGGATGTAGTTTCATATTCCAAATGTGCTTCTCATTAGCTGTTGGCTTTGAGCAGATCACTTAATCTATTTGAGTATGGTTTTCCCCATCAGTAAAATCAACATAAAATCTAACTTGCTGAATTGTAGTGGAAATTAAATGAGGTAATTAGGCAAAGGGTATTAAGTCTGTACTACCTATTATCTTAGAAGGAAAACAATCGAGGCTCCATCTTGTTAGAGATCAGTATGTCCAGTGTTGAATCATGAATGCAAGCTATGTCCAAAAGTCTATCAGCAGTAATTAGGCTTGAAAGAGATGACAATATCACCGTGTCAGTTGACATGAGCTTTGTTTCAGGGATTTTACATGGCAAGACTTAGAAGTTCCAGTGAAGTGACCTCTTCAACGGTGAAACCTCTGTAATCCATAATTGAATTTAGTAATTATTCAAGATTTCCTTCAGTTAAACCTGAGAAGTCAATTATATGAACTTCAGTAGCTTTGGTCTTGATACAAAGACAAAGAAAATTGTCAAAAAGGAGATGAACATCCTGGATCATCTTTAACCTTGCTTACATCTTTAGTTTTCTGACACTAAAGTAAGCATGAATACAGAATGAAGCAATTATTTTCAATTATTGAAAAAGATGATCCTATGTATTTGTATGCTTTAAGATTGACTCTATTTTTACTATTAAATGGATGCTTACAGAAATTAAATTTCATTTTTTATCTATACCAAATATGATGGAAGCTCTTTCAATAATTCTTCCTATAACTTTACAAAAAACTGAAGAAATGCATATTGAAGCATAAGTTGATAAATACAATGACATTATGAACTACAAGGGAATATCTTTAAAAATTACTATTTATTCCAAACCAATATCACATAATAATTTGTATCCTGTTAATTATGTTAATATTTTAGATTGCAATAAATGTCCCAGTATATTTGGATGTTTTATGTGGAAAAAAAAAGATAACATTTAAATAAGGGGGGAATGGGAAATTAACTAAATGAATGCTGTTAGGATATTTACTATCATTTAAAAGAAAAAAGTTTGATTCTTAATCCTCATATATCAAAATGAGCCCCCCCCCCAAAAAAAAAAAAAAAAACTCACTGCTGTCAAGTCCATCTCAACTATTAGCAACCCTCCTTGGGTTTCAGAGGTGGTATCTCTATGGGAGTAGATTGCCCCATCTTCCTTCTGAGGAGTGGCTGGTGGGTTTGAACTGCTAGCCTTCTGATTAGCAGTCAAATGCCTTAGGCACTATGCCACCAGAGCTCCCCAAATGGGCTCTAGATGGATTTAAGATTCATATAATATTTGGAAGAAAACATACAGAAATATTTTACTAATACTGAAGTAGAAGAATCCTCTCTAGGTAATGTACCAAACAAAGAAATTATATAGGAAAACTTGTCAGACTTGACTACACAGAAATTATAAACTTTTGTATAGAGAATGATGTCATAAATGACAAGAAACAAAGGTTTAGTAAACATAACATAAAAAGAATTTAAGTCAAGCAATGCAAATACAACAACTGCATAGAAAATTTGGCAAATGATACATAGAGACACTTCACAGGGAAATGAGTAGAAATAGCCAATAAACACATAAAAAATGCCAAGGCTCATTAACAAGGAAAGAAACCAAGAGATCCCACCAGGCTAAAGAAATGTATATGCACTAGCACAGATGGTCTGGTTCTAGAAGCATTTTTGACTCTAAATCAAAAAGTAGCAACTACCTCTTTGGAGGAAAATTATCCTAGAATCCATTGTCTGAAGCAAAGTCACTGGCTCAATAGGAGTTTTGACTCACAGAAGTCCTTTTAAATTTCTAATCATGGCTTAGCTAAACTAACATTTGTTGTCCACTGAGCTCCTGGTGCTGTTTGACTTCAGCACCAACGATTTAAGAGCAAAAGTGATTGTTGTTTCTCCATTCATATGGGATGATTCAGGCAGTCCTAATAGCCTAGTCAATACTGTCATTAATGAATCTTTCAACATTTTACTAACACTTGGGCTGTTGCCAGTGGCCCAGGTGTCTGGTCTGCTACTTGGAAGACTACAGAGTGGAAGATTAGAAACAACTGTTTGGGGCCATGAATTCTGGAAACAAATATCAATTGGCAATCCGATTTGGGCTACTCATGGAGATGTCTGTATCAGAGAGTCTTTCTCCGATGAGACCAACTGGATGTTAATCAGGATGGCACTACTTATATGGCCACCACCACTACCTAAATTCATAACCAAATTGGACATGGGAACACATCTTCCTTTTTGGAAGGGACACAAAGTAAGGGACTGTATGTTACTGGTGCAGAAGCCACTAATGTATGCCTGGCTCATGACTTTTTCCAAAAGATGATTTGTTTGCCTTGTGATGGAAAGATACATTGCAGAAGTCATTGCTTCTGCCTGCTTCTGGCAAATTAACTACATCAAGTCTGATTCCCCTTTTGGGATTATCTGTGGTACCTCATGACTGTCAACACTTTTTCTAATCACAGTGTAGCTGTTCCAGTCCAATCAGCTAACTCTGGCCCTTCTATAATTACCCTTGAAACAAAACTCTGTAACATTTGGCTTTCCAAACCATCAATGGTTTGACAGCTGCCTGTTTTTAATCCTAAGGGCCATCCAACGATTGGTTCATGCTCAATGTATTTGATTGATATTTATGTCTTACCATCTTCAGGCTGCTACCATCATTGAGAGATTAAATGGATTTTTTAAAAAAAGTATTCTGACCCTACCTCCCTGGTCTATACACCTTACAAAGGCAGTTTGGGAGCTCTGGTGGCATAGTGCCTAAGGGATTTGACTGCTAACCAGAAGGCTGGCAGTTCAAACACACCAGCCACTCCTTGGAAAGAAAGTTGGGGAATCTACTCCTGTAGTGATACCACCTCGGAAACCCAAGGAGGGGTCGCTGTGAGTTGAATCCAACTTGATGGCAGTGAGTTTGGTTTGGTTTGGAAGGCAGTTTGGCCACTGAATGTGACCATGTTCAGAATGAGTTAATATTTTAATTACATGCTGGGGAATGGTCGGAATAGTGGGTTAGGGAAATTACATAGAATTATTTGAAAAATTCAGAATTTCTTCCTGAACATTGCGTTTATTTCTTCTGTCAGACTGATGGTATACTCTGAATAACAGTCTGGCCCCAAAGGGGAGCCAAGAAACTTAAACCTAATTCTGGCTTAGTCACCTGCATTCATTTGTTTGGATTGGCATGGTCCTAGATCACAAGCATAATGGGTACTTAGCTGAGTACACTGATTGCCAAGTATCCACAGTGGCCCAGAGTAGGGGGTAGCACACAAGATATTGAAAATAAATAAGTAAATAAATACCCTTGTCCCACTTGCATAATAATAGTGGCATAATAATGCCACTGGGTAGAACACACTGATTTTGTGGTTGTGGAAGAACAACCATCCTGGCACCTGGGAAGGAAATATCTCAGCCCCTAGGAAAGGAGATAAGAAGCAGCAATTAATGTCCTCTGTCTCCTTGATCTAGTGCCACAGCTGAGCAATAGAAGCATATGTTTTGTCTGAGTTAAGTGGCAGCTGTGGCTGGCAATCTGACCTGCTACTGGGTTTGACATCCTTGTGTGTGCTATGAAAACAGAAATAAAATCATGTGGACCTGGCCAGGCTTGAATTATTCTGCTGTACCTGATGGCATCACTGGCAACTCCCGGACATGGCAATCCTAAAAACATGGACAAGACTAACCTTTTGTTAATCTTACTGATACAAATTCATATGCTTCTCCTGATGCCTATAGATTATGTCATTTATGTCAATTCAGTTTTCAACTATGCAGTAACATTGTCATGTTTCTTAATCAAATGAATGTAACAATAATCCAAATGAAATTTAAAACTAATCTCAAACTGGAAACACCTCTGCCCCTTGGAATTGTATTTTATTTGTGAGTGATATGCTCCCTTAAAGTTGCAAAAGCAGAAAAATAACCTACTGGTGTTGAGTGGATTCCAACAGCATATAAAACCCTATGGAGCAGCTCTAGTCTGTTGCATGGGGGTTGTTATGAGTTGAAATCTACTTGATGGAACTAAATAATAACAACATGTGAGGGAGAGCAAGTCATAGAGTATCTTTCCATTGGGGATTTGGTTGTATCTATTGCCCTCTGTAATTATTGACAATGTCACGAAGGTCAGAAGATCACTTTGAATTCTACTGGATGGGTTGTGTTAGATAATAGATTTGCTTTAGACTGTGTCCTTCTCTGAAACAAGACATATTGACCCCTCATTCACAATTAGCTAAGTTGAGGACTCTGGGAGATATGGTTGATGTCAGTACTGGAGGTTGGCATCAACCTGAATCTTGGAGTTTTGATAATAGCCTAAATTAAATGACATATTAGACAGAATTGGTTCCACCCTCTGTCAATCAGATTAATCAGAATGCCCAATGGAGTTACACACTTATGTAAAAGTTTTTATGTAAAAGGCAAAACAGTACAGGAGATATAAAGAGTTGTTGGGAGAGATAGTCATCAATTGGACTCTCTGCTCCTAAATATATTTTTAGGTTTGCCAAGAATGAAAGCCCCTGATTGCTCTTTACCCAGTGCATGTGTTTACAATGAGCAGTTTTGAGAGATGAAGTAATGTCTCCCTTCAGGAGACAGAACAGGCTTTCTTACTTCTTGCTCTAATACAGCAGGTTCACCAAGCTCAGTATTCTTCTCCTGTAATGCAGTATGAAGGCATGTGCAACCATCCATCAGGGTCCCCCCCATCACCATGTGGGACTTGGGCAAAGGGGAACTGAAGCCATGCTCACATATTGCTTGCTGTGTTGTGAATAATGAAGTCTTTTGATTCTGACCTTGGCATCTCATGTGTACTGCCAGTACAATGAAATAGCAACAAAATAATTTATCAGCATTCGAGAAAGATAAAATCAAATCCCAAACTAGACTTTACATGAATCTCATACTCACCAAATACTGAGAAACATTTAATTTAATGGCAATATAAAAAAGATTATATAGTTCCTGAAAACACAGAGATTGGCTTTTCTTTTTTCCTTACTTTCCTTCCCTGCTCCTTTCTATTATATCTCTCCTTCTCTTCTTCCTTCCCTCCCTCCTTGTCTTCCTTTTTACCTTCCTTCCTGTCTTCTTTTTTTGATCATTCCAAGTAACCTATACTGTTCTACAAAATTTGTGTTATTTAAATGTTAATTACTTGTTTATGTTTGAAAGCCATTATTTAAATGGAGTATTTATATTATAGTGCTAGAGTCCCTGGCACTGATATAATTTCTGGTTCACTCAATATAAAATATATGCATATCCAACAAAAATATCTTTCTGTTCCTTAAGGTACTGTAAGCTACAGTTGATACTGTTAGCTTTGATTTCTTTATTAAAAACTGCTATAACATATTTAATGATATGATTTTCTTTGAATCAAGAAAATATTACCCAAATTAGTTTAAAATTTAACCTTTAAATATTGCACATTTTATATTATAATACCATTTTATTAAGTAATTAATTTTACCTAAGGATTTCTACTTAAAGTAAAAGAAATATGGAAATAGATTTTCCCAGAAAACTGTCAACTCTTAAAAAATTTTGCTATATTTCTTAAGTTCCACTTTTTATTTTTAACTTTTTGTTTTTCCTCAGCAAGGTGTGTGTAAAGTTGGTGAAATGAAAAAATGTCAACTTACCACTTATCTCCAAAAAATCAAATATTATCTTCTAATGTTGCAATGAATTCCATTATTATAGATGGACTTCTATGGCAGTTTCTAAATAAAAGAGATAAAGAGAGCACAATACAAACTGCATGTCATTTGTGTGCAATGAGAAGATAACATTTTGAGAATACTCATGCTCAATTGTCATCTGACTGACAAAAGTAACTAATTCCAGCATGCATCTACCTAGCAGAATAGGAAAGGTTACTTAGCAGTATGACTTTGTATGTGTATACATACTGTGAATGAAAGATTTACATGAAGGAAAAGGAAAAAAGGAGTAAGAGTAGAGTCATGAATTTATTTTACTCTTTATTCCTTATCACAGTTGACTTTTTCTGCATTGGCAGTGTCTATATTTTCAGGGCACAATAATCACTACAGTATGAAATGCAGAATTTTCATACATCATACCACTTAATTCAAAAATGACCAAAATATAATCATAAGATGAAGCTTACTCACACCCAGATGGTAATTTATGCATTTTATGAGAAGACATTTTCCTACTGCCAACATAATGATAGTTGAAATGGTGGAGAAGATCTGATTACATAGGAACATTTCAAGTATAATATTTCATGACATACTACTTTATCTTGACATAACCTCAGTTCTTTTTTTTTTTTTTTTTTTGGTCAAGGAAATCTAGAGTCAGAACCATGAACTAAGGCTGGCAGACAACCCAGTGCAATAAAAATTATCCAACATTCTGTGTTCCCACTATGCTTCACCTGTTCTCATTTAGTAGCTAGTTGTAATCTGTTTGTTGTCAGTTTTATGTTATTTCTTTTAGTCTCACCTTGAAAGTCAAGGAAGGTCACATCTCATGAGTCAATTTCATATTTTACCATAACAAGTGGAGTCTTGTATTGAATCTGTTACGTATAAAAAAAAGGTCAGTTTGACTGCGGATATCATGCCTGTCTTGGAAACAGGGCGTTCATTAGCTCCTGACAGATACAGTTATTCATCTATAGCTTCCCTAAAATACTTTTCTAGTCTTAAATTCTAGTTTTTTTCCAGTAGGGAATTTGACCCAGTAATGCTGATCTAGGTGGAGTTTTAAGTATAGTGATTAAGATTTTCAGAGCCCTGAAGAATGAATTCAGCTTCTACCACCTAGGAGCTGTGTAACGCTCAGCAAATTACTTAGTGTCTCTAAGTTTGAGTTTCCTCATTTACACAATGGGGTTTTAAAGTCCTTGTGAGAATTACATGACAAAATGTATGTCAAATATTTGACGCATGTTGTTGTTGTTAGCTGCCTTCAAGTGGGCCAGACTCATGGTGATCCCGTGCAGAGCAGGGAACACTAAATAAATGGCTGTGTTCATTATTATGTGCCAAATATAATTTAGTTTCTTCTATTCCCTCCACCCAACATGTTTATTTTTCATTGCTGCCTAAAAGAATCCTTCCTCTCTTTCAAGTTCTACTTCAATTTTTCTTTTGAAACTATTCAAAATGTCCTGAGGTGAGAGTGATTTCTCTACCCTGTGAAGTCCTTCAATATTTCCTGTCAGTAAAAATGAAATGGAAAGAAATTATTATCTCTTTTTAAAGTTATATGTGCACATTGTTATTTTCTTTACAACGTGCTTGGTTGCTAAAACTAAACCCCACACATCAGCCTGAGGACAGTGTGTAGCATTTACAGTAGAGCTCCACTTAAAATTTATTTAGTAAACATGCACTAAAGCAATGGATAAATGAATGAATAAACAAATCTTATGTCTCTGTTTCCAATTGTGTCAACATGATATTTTCTCCAATGGTGAAATAGGTTTCATATATACAGAATTTTAACATTTAGTATTATGTGTTTCATTTAGATGAAAATAAGGAGAAACCTTATAAATGTATAATCTTCAAAAACTCCTAAACACTATTATGTAAAATACAGAGAAAAAGCTTTTTTCTTTAAGATGAGGCATCTTTACTCTCACTTTATTCAATGGCATGAAAATTGGGTCTGGTTTTTGTATTTCTCCTAAAGTACATATTAGAGTTGTTTCAGAAAGATCATTTTGCAAAAGAAGGGAAAAATTATTTCTAGATATAAACACATTTTAATTGTATGCCAGTTGATAGTGTTTCTTAAAGATTTTTCAGGCAAATTTGTCATTGGTATAATTACCTAATGAATTGTATCCTGACATTTGGACTGTATACACATCTGCTCTTCAGATCTCATTATTTTACCTTACTCAAAAATTATTCAAGTAATTACTTCATTTACTTGAAGTAGCCAAATTTTATGCAATAACCACATTTATTAAGCAATGAAACTTAAGTCAATTCAATTCAACAAACATTGTATGTGCAATCCACTATGGTAGCCGCTAGAATCGAAATATGATTTATTGTCTCATATTTCACCACTATAATAGAAATAAAATAGGGAGCTCTGGTGGAGTAGCACCTGAGGCATTTGCTAACTAGAAGGCTGGCGGTTCAAACCCACCAGCCACTCCTTGGAAGGAAGGTTGGGCAATCTACTTCCATAGTGATACTGCCCCAGAAACCCAAAGAGGGGTTGTTTTGAATCAGATTCGACTCGATTGCAATGGTTTTGGGAGCTCTGGTAGCATAGTGGCTAAGGCACTTGACTGCTAACCAGAAGGCTGGCAGTTGAAAACCACCAGCCACTCCTAGGAAGGAAGATGGAGCAATCTACTTCCATAGCAATACTGCCTCAGAAACCCAAGGAGTGGTCGCTTTGAGTCGGGTCCTACTTGATGGCACATAACAACAACAACAAATAGAAATAATAGTTTAAAGTAACAAATATCAGCAAGAAGGAAAATACAATTTTTTCCCCTCAAGAATTTCTTCTATTCAACAATACCATTTGAAATGTATTGAAATCATCTTCATATTCATATGTAGAACCCATACAAAAGATTTTTATTGATGATGGATTGAACTGGGGGGTTTTGGTCCCTAAAGGACACAAAAACTCATCTGTTTTTAATCTTTATCTCAGGCATTTGACTCAGTGTTTTCAATTTATTTCGGTCAATGCATAAGACCTACATTAAAATGTATTAAAATAATTTTCGCTTTCCTTTTGTTTCTTCCCCAGTAGCACTTCTCTTTCTTCCACGTCCCTTGTTTTCCATAGGAGTTCGTTCATGAGTAGTCAGAGAGAGAAAAGTGATCGGGGAAGAAGAGATCATGAAAGTTCCCTCAAAAACTTGTAAAATATGAAGAATGAAGGGACAGAGGAGAAGGTGAACAAGGACTTGTCTCAATCATTGAGCATGAGCATGATTTTGTGAGAAATTTGCAGATAATGTAAACTGCCAAGAGAATAAATACGAACTTAATGAACTTTTATTTATCCTTGGTTTTTAAAAGGAGCTTATCTTTTCACACAAATTTTCCAAAACACTTCTTTAAAAGATTGTGCTGCACGATTTTCATTTTCAAGGAAATTTTGGGAGAATTTCATCCTAACAGTGATTATATCAATGCTTTGCATTAAAGACCAGGAGGGTCAGGTAGGCATTTGGAGTTAAGCAATGCTGCCCTCTAGAGGTGTTTGAGATGCTACCACTGCCTAATAGAAATGAATGGGGCTGAGAAACAGAGGTTCTTTCTTTCACACTTCTTCATGTGTCCAAGAACTTACGTGTCCAAACACTAAGTTGTATGGGGAAAAAAACTCAGCCATTGTCACAGGGTTCATTTCCATTATGTACAGATGTAATTATGTAAATTTGTGTCCAAAGTAATCCAAACTGGGGTGAAAATAATTTAGTCCCTGAGAGAAAGGTGTCTAAGGAGGCTTGATTGAGCAGTATGCTGAAAAAAGAAATAAGCAGATACGTCATCCAGTATTCTGGAACAAAGAAGGTCAGTTTACAAAGCTGTGAACAGGTAACATCTTGGGCTGCTAACCAGAAATTTGGAGGTTTGAGTCCACCTGGGGATGTATCAGAAGAAAGGCCTGGTGATCGACCGCTGAAAAATCCATCCTTGTAAACCCTATGGAGCAAATTCTATGCTGACACACATGAGATCACCATGAGTCAGAAGTGACGTGATGATACATGGCTTTATCTCTGTTGTGGGAACTTTTTTAGAAAAGCAACTAGTAATAATAATACACAAAATAAAAGGAATTTCTTCACTGGAGAGAAGGAAGAGGGGAGAGAGGGAGACAGGCTGGAAGAGAGAGGGCTTAGCCACGGAATGTAGTAGATCTAGAAAAGGTTAAACAGCCCTGCAGGTTGCCCGGTGGCTGATGGTTCAGAAGACCTGGAGAGCCATCCAGATAAAGAAGATCTCACCAGTTGTTGTGGGAAGCAGAAGGAAAGCCATCAAAGGAAAAGGGCAATGAGAGAAATGGCCACCAGAATAACTCAACTCAAACACCCATTGCCACTATTCCAGGTATTCCTTGAGGTCACATGCAGAAACTATGCGAATCATTCCTTTTGTCAGATTTCCTCACTCTTCATAAGTCATTTGTAAAGACTGGCCTCAAAAAATGTGTTGGCAAGAGTTATTTTCTTCTCTATTTTCTGGAAGAGCTTATGAAGGATTGGTGCTTCTTCACTGAAATTCACCAGAGAAGCTATTTAGACCTAGGTTTTCTCTATGAGAAAACTGAATTACTATTTATTTATTTATTTATTTTTTTACCTGTTACAGTTCTCTGTAGATTTTCTCTTTCTTCTTCAGTCAGTTTGGATAATTGTGTCTTTTTAGGAATTTTCCCACTTCATTGAAGTTGTCTAGAGTGTTGGAATAAAACTATTTATAGTATTTTCTTATAATACTTTTAATTTCTGTAGGGTCAGTAGTGATGTTCCCTCTTTCATCTCTAATTTAGTAATTGTTGCCTTTTCTCCTTTTAATCATTGCTTTTTTGCATAAATGGATTTGTTGAGATCTGTACTCCGCTAACCCAGAAGTCTCATCATCATTATGTGGATCTTATTTTCAGAAAATTTCAGCTGGAAAGGGGAAAAAAAAATCAAGTATACTATCCAGGAGGACCAACGAACTAGCCCTTTATGTAGCTGAAGTCAAAAGAGCCAGTGAAAATGCCCAGTTATGCTAGTGGGCTTATAGGTACCTATGCAAGTAACAACAACAAATGACAGCAGAGAGAGACTAGAAGCTAAAAATTCTGTAATAGCTATCACAAACAAATAAATGCCTCCTATCTTTTCACTAGGGAGCTCTGGTAGCATAGTGCCTAAGGCACTTGACTGCTAACCAGAAGGCTGGCAGTCCAAACCCCCCAGCCACTCCTCGGAAGGAAGATGGGGCAATCTACTTCCGTAGTGATACTGCCTCAGAAACCCAAGGAGGGGTCGCTATGAGTCAGGTCCGACTC
>NW_006921848.1:3734032-3755028 GCF_000298275.1 Orycteropus afer afer | reverse complement strand
TTTTTTTTTTAATGATTATTAATTAAAAGGCTCTAGTGGGAAAGGTAGGCAGCATGTATGAACAGATGAAAATTTTAGTAGAGGCATAAAAACTTTCAGAAAGTATCAAATAGTAATGCTAGAAAAAAGTGGTGATGCAGATGAAGTAACGTAGTGCCTAAGACACTTGACTGCTAACCAGAAGGCTAGCAGTTCAAACCTACCAGCCACTCCTGAGAAGGAAGGTTGGGCAATCTACTTCTGTAGTGATACCGTCTCCGAAACCCAAGGAGGGGTCGCTATGCATACCGTCCCACTTGGTGGCACATAACAACAACAGCAATAACAGCAGATGAAGAATGCTTTGATGGGCATATTTGTCGACATAACATGGATGAGAAAAGAATCAGTTAACGGATCATACACATACATAAAAATAGTGAAGTGGGGAATAGACTGTCCAAGGGCTTTGGGACGTTATAAAATGGTATAATACACATGTAATTGGAATGCCAGAGGATAACTGACAGCAAGTATAGAAGAAATAGAAACTGAAAAATTCCCCAAAATAAGTTAAAAAAAACCCATAAAACTACATATCTAAGAAGGTCAGAGAAACTTAAGAATGTTAAATACTAAAACAAAATAAAAACAAACTCCACACATATACACATTATATTCAACCTGCTTAAAAACAAGGGTAAAGGATAAATCTTGAAAACAGTGAGAGAAAAAAGACAATGTACATCTAGAAGAACAAAGAATTTCTGCAAGATAAAAGACAATAGAGCAACATCTTTAAAGTGCTAAAGAATAAAAAAAAAAAAAAAAAGTCAAACTAAAATTCACTAAACTCAATGCTGTGGAGTCCATTCGACTCATAGGGACCCCTCCTTGAGCTTCTGAGGCAGTATCTTTATGGAAGTAGATTGCCCAATCTTCCTTCCAAGGAGTGGCAAATGCCTTAGGCACTATGCCACCAGAGCTCTTTCAAAATGGAAGTTCACTAAAGACTTAAATAAAAACCAAAACGGAAGGAATTGATTACCAACATACATTCACTACAATGTAAAAGAAATTTTTCATACACTTATATACCCAATGAAAATTAGGATTTAGTCAGACCAAAACAAAACTACTAGAAATGGTAAAAAGGAAGATAAATTTTTAAAACTGATATGATTGATATTTTCTTATTATATCATATTTATATATTTTATATATATACAATTTTTTTTCTTATTATATTGACTACAATTGACTTTGGATCATTGCCTATTAAAGAAAAATAATCAGAAGTTAGTTTGTGTTTATAGCACAATAATGATATCTTAAATAATAAGAGAAAGGAAATGGATTATACAGAATTAAACAGAGTTGCAGTTCTCTTACTATTTATCAATACAAAAGTATAAATAAGTTTGCACCATAAACCTGAATGAATCTCAAAGGCATTATGCTGAGGAAAAAAAATAGGATACCAACAAGGACATGGCATATGGTTCCAATTTTACAAAACTAAAGAAAAGGCAAAAATGATTCATGGTGACAGAAACAAGAAAGTTATTGTTGAGAGGGCTTGACTGTAAAGTTGCACAAGGAAATTTTTTTATATCCTGCAGAAAAGGTTATAAAAACATTTTCTTTTGTTGAGAAGTTCATGTATTTGTCTGGTTCCAGTATCCATATCCAGCATGGGAACTTTGCCCAAACAAATTTATTTTTCTATTATATGTTGGATAGTGATACCAGAATATTTCATCAAAAATATTTTCTTTTTTTTTTCATATGCCCCAAAATAATCTGCAATAAAGGGAAACATGAGTAAACATCTCTCTATTAACTTATATTTTAAATTTTCTTTACTTTTCTCTAAATAAGACTAAACTCTTTCCTTTAACTTTAATCCAAAGCTTTAAGATATTTTCTCTAGAAAGTTAGTGAACTTCTATGTTAATAGAAAATAACTTCATATCCCAGTCTCATTTTTGATAAAACCATTTGACAAATGATTTATGGTTCCAAGTTTGGCAAAGCTGACACATTTTGTAGCAGTTAACAGACTTCTTTCAGCTGGTGTAGTCTTTCCGATGCATGCTGATAGAGGGTGAGTTATAGGAAACCATGGAACTTTCTTTACCAAAGCCACATTACCTGATATATTCTGACCACCACATTGATGGCAGTTTTTCCATGTATGGACAGAATACTGAGATTTTTTTTTTTTTTTTACTTCTAGTTAATTTTTTATTGGTAAAGTGTTAGTAAAACTATTTAAAATATGCCAACAAAGTGTGAACTCACTGTACTCAGAAAATGTCACCAAATTGCATGCTTCAGGAAATAGACTAGCTGTGAATTCCTCCAAATTCTGCTTCAAAATATTGAAAAAAAAATATCAGGAAATTAGAAGTAGGTAATGCCATTTGACACTGACATTACTTCAATTTTTCTTCCTCTTGTTCAAACCAACTCATCTATTTTCATAGCCTAAGAATTGGTCAAGGATTTTCTGATTCTTTGAGGTTTGCTTTGCTTAGGAGTGAGGTAGGAAACCTGAACAACTTACTCACCTTTTGTGTTGGAATAATCCATGTTTTGGTACTATACCAAAGAACACTTTTTCTTTTTATAATGTTTGTCACTGACCAATGCATTTTTAGGATGCAAAGATATTAAGTGCTGTATCAGACAGGCTGCATGCAGAAAACAGAAACTGTGCTGGGTATTCAAGAAGAAAGGACTTTAACACAGGGAAGTAAACCAAACCAAAAAAAAACCTCATTGTTGAGTCAATTCTGATCATAGCAAACTCATAGGACAGAGTAGAACTGCCCCACAGAGTTTCCAAGGCTGTAATCTTCACAGAAGCAGACTTCCACATCTTTCTCCCATGGAGAGGCTGGCAGGTTTGAACTTCTGACCTTTCAGTTAGCAGCTGAATGTTTAACCACTGCACTACCAGGGCTTCTTAGAGGGAAGTAGGGTCTTAAAAATAATTGAAAGGAATAAAGAAGTAAAAATTATATGGCAGACATATGACATTTTACTTCAAATGACACCTTACAAGATGTAATGCAGAAGGCAGGCAACTTTTCTCTGATTGATCTCTCCACTGAGGGTCTACAGCCTCCCCATATCCATGATGTGCTGACTAGGCCATGGAATGTGTCAGCCAGCATCACCACAGAAAAAGGACTCAACTTTCTTTCTATCTTTGAAATCTTACATGAATACATGTCCTTGGAAGAACCTCGATTTCATCCAGAACTTTAGCTGTACCATAAGAAATATGAAATATAGGTGTCCACTTAGATTTATCTTTGTGCTTCTATTAGAGAAAATATGTTCATAATTGTGCATCATAATCATGATAAAAACAATACTGATGTATACAGAAGCTTCCATTATATTTGATTTTTGCCAATTTAAGCTTGAGCTAGTGTGAAATAACAGGTATCTACAAATGGAAATTTCCCCCTAACTTTTATCAATGGGAGACTATTCTAAGTATAAAATATGAAATAAAAATAATTTCATATAAACAAGATACTAATTTGCTACTCTATGCCATTTTGGAGTAACAAAAAACAAAACCTTCATAACATAAACATTGTTTTGCATTTTGTGCATAATTTAAGGGTAAAAGAAGAGAAGTGGGCTGCCATTGGTAAAAATCAATTTTTTTTTTTTTTTTTACTTAGTAAGTCAATTTCACCTAGGCTCATAGCATATATTAAAACCACATACATATGCTAGGTCTCCTTCTACCCCATCCTGATATGCTTCCTAGAAAAGAGACTGGAGTTGGACAAACTCTCCTGAATGTATCTCAAGAGCAAGAATTTATGTAAGAGGCAATATTTTTCTAGGTTTGTTAAGAAGTTTCCTATTTGTTGAACAAAATATCTTCAGAGAGGTTACTCTTAAGGGTTTAATTTTGTCATCAAGTTATTTCTAATCAAACTTTTTTAAAAAGGCCATTTTTATCTTTTTTTTATTATTTTTTTTACATATGTAGCACCTTCTGACTAGAGACGAATTGTTCTTTGCTAATTACCAAGGAATAATTACCTCTGACAAGAAGGAAAAGAGATTCCCTTATCCAGTTAAATATTGGTAATATGAATAAATAATAATCATAATATGATACACATTCTCTTTTCCGGGTCCTTACTTTGTTCCTCATCTTATAAGACTGTTATGCACTAAATAGAGACAATTCTATTTTCCTTTGATTGTTTAACACTGTATAAACTGCCTCAAAAACACATAATATAAAATGGCATGATTTCTCTGCATTAAATAAATAAGTCCCTTTTAAATCATTTGTTAATTTGAAAGACAGGTACTCCAAACAAACATAGACTGTGGTTTCTCTACTAGCTCTGTAACTTCCAATATAGCCTTGGGTAAGTTAAGTGATCTCCAAGCCTGAATTTTAATATCTGTAACCTGGAGATAACAGGAAGAACTTTGTAAAATGGCAATGAAAATTATTGTATTGTGTGAGACCCCTCTTAGTACAGTGTCTAAGACAGAGTAAATGCTTAGCTCATTTCTTTCTTTACTTTTATGCCCTGTTGGACTGTATGAGTCACAGTGCTACCTTGAAATATCTGGCTTATATATCACTAAATATTGATTCCATAGACTATTATCATCTTTGCTACAAAGTGCAAAAGCAAAGACTGCATGATACAACTGAGTTACCTTGAGGAAGCTGTGTAAATCAAGTCTTATTTTCACTGAGATGAGCATAAAGCTGTTATTATATTCATTTGGGTGAAAGTTTACAGAGCAAATTCATTCCATTCAGTAGTTCATACACATTTTTTCATGACATTAATTCCAATCCCCATAATGTAAAAGCTGTCTTCCCACATCCTCCCTGTAGCTACCTTTTCCTTTTGTCCTTCTGTCCTATGCATTCTTGCCCTCTCATCTATCTCCCTATGCAAATACTGACCTTCTGATCTCCCAGGCTTGATTGTTCTAAGGAATGTGAGTCAGATCAGATTCATAGGACCCCTCCTTGGGTTTCCGAAGTAGATTGCCCAGTCTTCATTCCAAGGAGTGGCTGATGGGTTTTAACCACTAGCCTTCTGATGAGCAGTCAAATGCCTTAGCACTATAATACCTGAGCTCCCTAAGGAGTGTAACTATCTGGAGTAAATATTCACCTTATATGTCTAAGGCACTTGACTGCTAACCAGAAGGCTGGTGGTTCAAACCCACCAGCCGCTCCTCGGAAAGAAGATGGGGCAATCCACTTCCATAGTGATACTGCCAGAGAAACCCAAGGAAGGGTCTCTATGAGTCGGGTCCGACTCAACAACACATAACAATAACAACACAACATCATGCCTGTCTTTTGTTTAGCTAGAAGCCAGAGGAGTGAATTCAATTCCAGGCCCAAAGCGTGACTAGGGACCACAGTCTCTGGGGTTTCACTAGTCTCTAACAGATCAGTAATCCTGGTCTTTTTCTTATGATTTTGAGTTTTGTTCCACATTGTTCTCTTACTCTATCCTGGAGTTCTAACACTGATCTCTTTCCAAGTGGTTGACAGTGGTAGCTGGGCACCATTTAGTTCTGGTATTGTTATGCCCAGATCTTGAATCCCCAAAAACCACCAAGGAGCCGATTCCACTGCAAAAGCATAAGGGTTGTTTATTCAAGCTCGAGTTCAGACCCCCAACCATCACCAACACAGCGGTTCAGGATTGAGAGCCCCGAACTCAGGGGTAATGGGGTTTTTATAGGGGGTACAGCAGGAACGAGGAAGTTTCATTCAGAAAATTACAAGATTGGTTTACATTTTCCAAGTTGCTAGTTGTTCCTACTTGATTGGCTCTGTCTGGTGGGCCGAAGCCACAAACTGTCGTTTCTAACTATTTTAAGTAAGGTATTTCTCTACCATTTACTGATTGGTTGTTGCTAAAGAGAATGCTTGGGAGTATCGATGAGGTGGGGGTAGTTAGGACTCTGTGGTTTTTCCAGTAACTAAAGCACTAAAGTGTGAAGTAAATGCTAAGGCATATTGCAAAATGGCTACATACTTAAAATGGTTACATACAGGGTGGTTATATAGAGACATCGTCTCACAGTATCACAGTCATATAGGCCAAGATTCTCATGGTTCACTAGTAGCTTGGACTAATTGCTTCCATACATCTTTGGTTTTCTTCATTCTTTTTAACTTCAGAAGAGGAGACACCAATTGTTGCATCTAGATGACTTCTTGTAAGCTTTTAAGATCCTAGTCACTATTTACCAAAGTAGGATATAGAATGTTTTTGTGTAGTGTGTTATATCAATTGAGCCTGATATCCCCACAACCATGGTCCCTAACCCACAGGCCCAACAACTTGCTCCCTCAACATGATTGGCTGTGGCTGAAAAATTATTATAACTTTGGCTCCTGTTAGTTCTACTTGTATGCACACTCTTACAGCATGTACAAATAAGTATATAGAAATATCATCTGCCAAACTTAAATGCAGTCATGAGTATATTCCTGTTTACCTACACATACTTGATCATTCATCCTGTCTACCTATGTATCTACCCATAGATTAATGTTTATTATTACTGATAATGCAATATTGTATATGTAAAAAATGTTTATCTTTGTTGTCTGTACCTCTTGTACACCTCCCTGTGTTTTATCTGTTCCCTTACTGTTATTGTGTTGGTCACTCAGTTTTGGTATATTGCCTTTCTCTTCACCCAAATCAATATTTATTTCTATCTATCTAACAGCATTCCCTCCCCGCCCCTCCTATCCCTGGTAACCAAAAAGGAAAGTTTTCTTCCATATGTAAATCTTTCCTTGATTTTTTACAATGTTGTTGCTGTGGTTATGTCCCATTGAGTTGGACCCGACTCGTAGCAACCCCTTCTTGGGTTTCCAAGTCAGTATCACTATGAAAGTAGATCGCCCAACCTTCCTTCTGAGGAGTGGTTGGTGGGTTTGAACCACCAGCCTTCTGGTTAGCAGTCAAGTGCCTTAGGCACTACACTACCAGAGCTCCCTTACATCCTCATAGCATTGTTATTTTCTGTCTTGTTGAACTTTGCTATTAGTGCTTGGGTGAAATGGTATCTCATTGTTGTTTTGATTTTCATCTCTCTAATGGCTAATGATCATGAATACATTTTTTTTTTCATGTGTTTTTTGGTCACCTGAATATCTTCTGTGGTGAAGTATCTGTTCATGTTTTCTGCTCATTTTTTAATTGGATTGTTTGTCTTTTTGATGTTGTGGTGCTGGAGTTTTCTATAAATTTTAGATATACACCCCTTGTTAGATATGTCATTGCTGAATATTTTTCTCAATCTGTAGGTTGTCTTTTTACTCTTTTAGAGAAGTCTTTTGGTGCACATAAGAATTTAACTTTTAGAAGGTACTAATCATCTAGTTTATCTTCTGCTGTTTGTTCATTTTGGGCTATTCTTGATAGTCTATTTATGCCATATATTAGACCATATATATATTTTTTTTTAATGAACTTTATAGTTTTAGGTTTCACGTTTGAGTCTTTGATCCATCTGGAGTTCATTTTTTTGTATGGTGTGAGATACAGATCTTGTTTATTTCTTTGCAAAGGGCGTTTTGCCAGCATCATTTGTTAAAGAGACTATTTCTTCCCCTAATTAATGGATTTTGGCCCTTTATCAAAGACCAGCTGACCATAGTTGGATAGATCTATTTCTGAGTTCTCAATTTTGATCCACTTGTCTATGTGTCTGTCATTGTACCAATACCAGGTTGTTTTGACAACCATGTGTGTGTAGTAGGTTTTGAGATCCAGGAATGTGAGACCTCCTACTTTGTGTTTTGTTTTTTTTTCTCCCTTCAGTCATGCTTTGTTGTCTGAGTACTAAAGCTAAGCTTTTATCTATGACTTGAAGTTGTGATTACAAATATTATTTACAGTTTCCAAATTCATTGCTGTTGAGTTGATTCTGACTCAGAATGATTTGTAGGTTATACAACACATTTGCTGCATTCACTTAATAACTTCTCAAGATCTTGAAGATGTTAAACTCAAAGGAAGCCAAAAGGATAGCAAATTCATTGCAACAGCTTATTTGCATTTCACTTTCTAGCTGCTTCCAAAGTGTGCCATGTTAGCTCATCTAGTAACAGCAGAGAACATTCTGCTTTTATGATCCTAAGTACTACTATAAATGAATATGAAGCAAGTTAGTGCAAAATATGCAGGATTTTGATAATCATACATCACCTACACTTTTAAAAGAATCTCCTGCTGTCTTATTAAAAATCAAATTTTGTGACTTCTGTCAAAGGTCTGCTGAGGCAGAATCTCTGAATATCTGGGTAGTTGTCTGAGAATCTACAATATTAACAAGCTGCCCAGACAAAACTTGTAGACTAAAATTTGAGACTCATGGTCCAAAAAATTCAGTTTGAAAATCTGTGACTTAAAATTATTTAATCACAGTTATGTGTCATTAGAATATTTGTATAAACACATTGTTTAATGCAAATATATAAATTAAACAAACATGTATCAATTCAGTTATCTAATATTAATTGAACAACTATTATGTGTGTGGCATTGCTCTTGAAAGAGCCTAAAAGAAGAGGAAGAGCTAGGCAATGATGCTGGAAAAATAATGGCCAGAGATATAGGAGGTAAAACAGAAACGTGTTGTAGCCAAAGAAATCAAGTTAAAAAAAAGGGGGGAGGAGGGTGTTAAAAAAGACTGCATCATACCTCTGTTCATCACAGCACTACTCACAATAGCAAAGAGATGGAAGCACTCTCGCTGCCTATCAGTGGATAAATGCATAAATGAACTATGATACATACATACAATGGAATACTATGCAACACTATAGAATAATGAGGAATTCATGAAACACCTCATAACGTGGATGAACTTTGAGGACACTGTGCTGAGTAAAAGAAGTCACCGAAGGACAAACATGTATGAGTCCACTATTGTAAAAAGTCAAGTAAAGGTTTATACAAGGAAGGAAATTTTCTTTTTTGGTTACCAGGGCTAGGAAGGGAAGGGAGGGAAAATTTCTACACATGTAAGAGACAAGTATTGATTTGGGTTAAGGGAAAGGCAATACACCAAAAGCAAATGACCAGCACAATTACACTAAGGAAAAGGAAGACATGGAAGGGTGCATAAGAAATACAGAACAACAGAAGTAAATACTTTTACATACACAACACTGCATTATCAGTAATAAGAAATACTAATCTATGGATGGATACATAGGTAGACAGGCAAAATGACGAAGTATGGGTAGGCAAAATGGAATACAACCATGACCATACATAAGTTTGACAGATAATATTTCTAAATACGTATCTGTATGTACTATAAGAACGTACATATCTACAACAGTGCTAACAGGGTGTAAAGTTATGATAGCTTGTTATCTACAATGAAATGCCTTGAGGGAGTGAGTCATTGTGTCTGGAGACCTTGAGACCATGTTATGGGAGACACGAAGTTCAATTGACACAACATACTACACAAAAACACTGTTCCACATCCTACTTTGGTAAGTAGTGACTGGGGTCTTAAAAGCTTGTAAGCAGCTTTCTAAGATGTAACTATTGGTCTCTCCCAGTCCACAGCAAAGAAGAGTAAAGAAAATAAAAGACACAGGGAAAGAATTAGTCCAAGGGACTAGTGGACCATGCAAACCTCAGCTTACATGACCATGAAAGAGACAAGAAGAACTAGATGGTACCCAACTACCATTGCCAGCTACTCAGAAAGGGATCTAAATAGGAGATCTTGGATAAAGTAGGAGAGAAATGTGGAGCAAAACTCGAAATCATAAAAAAGACCAGAATTGCTGATTAGATAGAGACTAGTGAAACCCCCACGACTATGGCCTCTAGTCACCCTGTGTGTCTGGAATTGAACTCACTCTCATGGTTTCCAGCCAAACAATACACAGGCCTACAAGATGAACAATTTTACCAGAGAGATATACTCCTTAGAACAATCAACCACGGGAGATCAGAATGGCAGCATTTGCACAGGGAGATAGTTCAGTGGGCAGAAAAGCACAGGAAAGAAGGACACAGGGAAAAGATATCTACAGGGACAAAGTGGGAAGAAAGCTGTTACATTGTGGGAATTGCAATCAGTGTCATGAAACAAAATGTGTATGAACTGTTGAATGGAAAACGAATTTGCTCTGTAAATTTCACCCAAATCACAGTTGAATAAATAAATAAAACTAACTAACTAAGAAACTAAATTAATTTAAAACTCTGTACTCTGAACTAACCCTAAATTTGGCAGGATGAGGGTGTTATCTCATGTGTCTTGGTGCCCAGATGGAAAAGAAAAAAAGAATTTGGAGAAGAGGGAACTCAATGTGGATTATAGCAGTGAGGGCAAACTTTATGAAAATGATGGGATACATAATACATACTGTACCTCTTAAATTGGGTGGTATTTAAGTAGGTGTGGGGAAGGAAAAAGGACCCTCTGGATAAGGGTGATAAGTTTGAAAATAAGCAAAGAGGGCTCAATGTGATAGGAGATCAGTGAAGAAATGGTTCTGTGCAGGGCAGACCAAAGATGTTGGGAACTAGTGGGAGACAGAATTAGCCAGATAAGATAAACTCAGATAATGGAAAACCTTGAAAATGAGGTCAAGGTCTTCTCAGAGTCCTCAGGGGTTGATCTTCTAGCACAGACTACCTTCCATGTATCCCATGATTCACCAACAGTAGTTTTTGTTTTGTTTGTTTATTTTGTTTTAAACTGCAGGGTGAGACAGGTAGAATCATTCACTAGACTAGCTGTACAATTATGGGAACTAAAAAAATTAATATTACTATGAAGAAGTTTCTAATTATGAGGTCAAAAATCTCTGTAGAGAAAAGAAAAAATTATTCATTCATTCAATAAATCATTTTTGTTTGTTTGTTTGTTTTTTTAGAGTACACCAAATACTGCTGACAACATTGCTAAGATAAGGACTAGAGACTGACCACTGGCTTTGTGAAGATGTAGATATTTCTTAACTTTGATAATGTCAGTGACTGCTGTGAAAAATTCAAGGATGATCCAAATATAATCTTAGTATATAGATTATAATCTAGTAAAGAAGACACATCTATATATGTGTAGGTGTATGCAAGAGTGGTTATGCATTTGTGTGTGCATGTGTGTGTATTGCAATCAAATATGGTAAGTAGACAAAGTATCTATTAAAAGTGTAGAAGTAAAACTATTTGCAGATGATAATGAACTTATACTTAGAAAATCTGGAACTAATTGATACTTTCAGTAAAGAGACAGTATACAAGATCAACATAAACAATCAGTTATACTCTTTTGTACTAATGAAAAGAACTCTGAAAAGGGAATTAGGAAAGCAATACCACTTACAATAACCACCCAAAAGATGAAATACTTAGGAATAAATCTAATAGGAGATAACAAAAACCTATACAGAGAAAACTATAAAACACTGTTACAAGAAACCAAAAGAGGCCCACAAAAATGGAATACTATACCATGCTCATGGGTAGGAAGACTTAATATCATGAAAATATCAATACTACTCAAAGCAATCTACAGATTTACTGCCATTTTGATCTAGACTTCATCATCTTTCTTTAAAGAGATGGAAAAACTAATCATCAATTTTATATGGAAAAGAAAGAGACCCTGGATAAGTAAATCAATACTAAAGAAGAACAAAGTAGGAAGCCTCATGAACCCCAATCTCAAAACCCACTATACAGCCAAAGCAGTTAAAACAGCCTGGTACTGGTACAACAACAGACATGTAGACCAATGGAACAGAATTGAGAACCCGAAAGTAAATCCATTGACCAATGGACAGTTGATATTTGAGAAAAACTAAAACTTATAAAATGGAGGAAAGATAGTCTTTTTAATAAATGGTGTTGGCAAAAACTGCAGAATATGAAACAGGACTCATATCTCATACCATATGCAAAAACAAAATCAAGTTGGATCAAAGATCTGAACATACAACCTAAAATCATAAAGACCATCAAGAAAAAATAGAGATAAACTTGTTGTTGTTGTTGTTATGTGCCGTCGAGTCAAACCCGACTCATAGTTTGAATATAACTAAAAATACACAAAAAACAGAAGACAAAATAGAGGACTGGGACCTTGTAAATTAGACACTTGTGCACATTAAAAATATTTACCAAAGCAGTAAAAAGAGAACCCATAAAAAATTTTGGCAACAACATATCAGACAAGGAGCTAATCTCTAAAATTTATTAGAAAAGTTCAACTTCACAGAAAAAGACAAATAATCTAGTTAAAAAATGGGCAGAGGACATGAAAAGATACTTCATCAGAGAAGACCTTCAGGTGACCAACAAACACATGAAGAAATGCTCACGATCATTAGCCATTCTCACTGATGTCGAGTCGAACCCAAGTCATAGTGACCCCTCCTTGGGTTTCCGAGGCAGTATCACTACTTAGAGAGATGCAAATCAAAATAACAATGAGATATCATCTCACCTCAGCATTACTAGCAAAGTTCAAAACTAGAAAGCAACAAATGCTGGTGAGGTTGTAGAGAGACTGGAACTCTCATATACTGCTGGTGGGACTGTGAAATGGTGAAACCATTGTGTAAAATGGTATGGCACATCCTTAAAAAACTGGCAATAGAAATACCATTTGATCAATCAACCCTACTACTTGATATATATGCTAGAGAAATAAGAGTTGTGCCACAGATATTTGCACACCTATGTTCATCACAGCACTATCCACAATAGCAAAATGATGGAAACAACCTAAATGCCCAACAATGGAAAAATGCATCAACAAACTATAGTACTTACACACAATGAAGTATTAGCCAATGTTAAAAAACAATGATGAATTTGCAAAACATAGATGAATTTAGATGCCATATGCTGAGTGAAGTTACTCAATCACAAAAGGACAGATATTTTATGTAAAAAGTCAAGAAAAAGTTTTCACAAAAAAGGGAAATATTCTTTGATGGTTACCAGGGGTGGATGGGGGAAAGGAGGCTAAACAAATAACAAAAATATTATTTTTAAAGTCCCAAATGTTAGACAAGTGCAAAGAAAGGGATAATTAATTCAGTTTGTGTAAATTTAAAATTTATTAAAAGAATGAGCATTTAGTAGGTTTTTTGAGATTAAATGAAAATATAGGGACTTGGGATATAAGAGAACTACATCTCTGGTTAAAAGAAGAGCTGAGCACAAACAAGGCAACAGGATTAGACAAATTGTTATTGAGGAACAATTTGTAAATAATTAATAATTTAGATTTTATTTAGTGAGAAAATTCAATTTCTTCCAAATATTCAGAAGTTCTGCAAGGTTTAGGGCACTCTTGCAAGTGTTGGAAATGTAGTAGTGAACAGTCTAAAAGCAACAATTTTTCATTTCAATTTTTGGAAAAATGAAAAATTCATTGTTTGTCGCTCTTTGGTTAGAATAAAAGTAGCTTTCTGTAAGCCAGTGAGCAAGTGATGTAACATTTTCTACAAACTTGGAAGATGGAATTTATCCCAGCGTTTGGTTATCATGACTTCATTTCAGAGCCACACACCTTCCAATTCCCAAGAGTTCAGCATCAATGTCCAAGGTGATCTGGACTCTTGTTTTCCTCCCAGGATTGACCCAATCCTTTTTAGTTTTCATCTCCCAAGATACCAGCATATCCTGGACACATCTGACAATTGAGAAAAATGAGTTTCTATTATCATTGAAAACTCAGAACCTAAATTAAAATTGACTTTGAATCCCCTTACACAAGGCCTCTAAATATTTCTGAGAGCCCTCAAAATGGTGGTCATATGGGTTTTCAGGAAAAAGTTCCTCAAATTTTCCACTTTAACATTCTCATTAATTCTTAAACGCATCAGAGACCTACTCTGTAGAGTATAGTCAGGCTCTCCTAGACATTACAACTTGTTGCGGCACATAGGGGGATGGACTTCTTATCCATTGTTACCCCATACCACGCATGGAGCAGGCCTTTCTTATAGTTCCTCACCACACAACAATGAAGATATCATCCTTTTTGCTCAAATTTCGTTGAAGATTTTAGGACAATACAGAAATACAACACCAAGAGTAACATAAAACTGACTTCTAAATGTGCCTCTTCTCAGGATCTGCAGGCCCAATGCCATCCACAGGCTACCTTATGGATATCTTCCTATTCTCTGAATTTGTGAGTCTGTGTGTGTGTGTGTGTGTGTGTGCGTAAGCACATGCGTGCGCACTTGAGTTGTTGTGTTGTTATTTGCCATCGAGTCACCCCGACTCCTAGCGACCCCTCCTTGGGTTTCCAAGGCAGTTATCACTACGGAAGCAGGATTGCCCAACCTTCCTTCCGAGGAGTGGCTGGTGGGTTTGAACCTCCAGCCTCCTGGTTAGCAGTCAAGTGCCTTAGGCACTATGCTACCAGAGCTCCTGTGGGCACTTGAGTAGATAACCCAAATTTCAGAGAAATTACTGTGAATATTCTAAGCATACACATGATTTTGCATTATAAATTCAACTGCCATGAGGTTCAACAAGGTCCCAGTTTTGATTCGTGTCTCTCATCTTATTTCTTGTCTCTGAGATGGCTCTTTTTAGGATGCTTCACAGTGAAAATATCTCAGAAGAAAGTCTATACTCCCATCCAAAATTATACGATCCATTCTCTCTGTCCACCACAGGCCAACAGATTGAAAGAACAGCAGTATGTCTTAAGTTGTTCATCTAAAGAATAACACATGTATCTTATCAAAAACCTAGTCAATATTTGATTCATAACCTGTCTTGTGAGACACAAAGCTCAGAAGTACAGATTTTTCTTGCTGCATTGACCACAAATATTTGGAAACCAATACACACAGTTCTACAAATATAAGATCACTTTACAGCTCAGTAACTCTAAATTCAGGCAAGACCAACAAATTCTTTCTTCCAAAAGAGGAACAAGGTTTTCGGACACACAGCTCTAGCTAATAATTACCTAGAACAGTGTGCTTTACATACGAGAATACTGTTCTTAAAACAAATATTCACATTCTGGTTATCAGTTTTGTTTTGTAGGAATGTGGGAATGTGTTTCTATAAATAAAAGCTACATTCATAGATATTTTCCCTAAAACAAAAGCACAACTTGTTATGAAAGTCCCTTGAGGTATCTCTTTCTCTCCCTGTCCCTCTCATTCTCCCTCTCCCTCTC
The DNA here is from genome assembly GCF_000298275.1 of Orycteropus afer afer. Taxonomy (NCBI): domain Eukaryota; kingdom Metazoa; phylum Chordata; class Mammalia; order Tubulidentata; family Orycteropodidae; genus Orycteropus; species Orycteropus afer. The sequence continues at coordinate 3,739,812 of NW_006921848.1, read as the reverse complement.
TCTTTGTATATCCATAATATATCTTGTTTTATTTTATACACATCAAAATTTCCTAAAATTCTCAAGATCTTGGTTTTGTTCAGGGTATCCTGGTAGATAAGGTCAGTTGCTCTGGGGGTCACGTGGTGGACATCTACTCATTACCCACTTGTCTGGACGAATTTCATCATCTGCATTGTTGTCTTCTTCAAAAGAACACTAACTCTGTGGAAACAGAGACTTTTCACCTCTGTACCTCTGGACTAGTTCCTAGAGGAAGGCCTGGTATGTAGGAGGTGTGCCTGGCCCATGGGACCTTCCATACGTACTTTCTGAAGTGCTCCATTCTGAAGGAGACAGACTTCCCCAAAGTCAACATAACTGGAGACACTGATTATACTCTAAACATTCTGTCTCATACTACCTTATATTTTTCTTTTCCAACATTTCTTTTTTCCATTTTTTAATCAAGTATATAGCTTCTACTATAACAAGTGAATTTTCAAATACAAACAATTACCTGCATGGCAAATTTCTTTTATTTTTTAATACGTGTCCAACTCAGGTGCTACTTCAACTGTGTATTCTTCCCTAACTCAGCTCGGGGAAAAAAAAAAAAAAATTGTTCTGTCATTTCTGTTCTACAGTGCTCTGAACTACTATGATATCATTTATTACAAAGCATAATCATTTGCTTTGTGTTCTTTTCTGCAAGTCTTTGAATACCTCAGAAAATAAATCATTTTTAAAAGTTCCTTTTTTAAAAGAAATTCCAAACATCTTGTAGTTGTTCGAACACATTTTCTGAGATGTTATTGAAATGGGCAAAAAATGTTCTTATATTATACCTGTGACAAAGGGGTCACAATAGTTTATTCTCTAAAAGGAAAAAATATAGAACATTTGGAACTACCAAGTAGCTGCCACTCTTGGTTAAACTCCTCTTACATTCTTACTTTGGGAAAAACAGAGTTCTAGTATTATCTTGACCGTTAACCAGAAGGTTGGCAATTCAAACCCACCATCCCCTCCTTGAAAGGAAGATTGGGCAATCTACTTCTGTAGTGATAGTGCCTTGGAAGCCCAAGGAGGGGTTGCTATGAGTTGGAGATGACTAGATGGCACATCATAACAACAACAGTATTATCTATTCTTACTCTAACTTTACCAGCATCATTCACTTTTCATTGTTTTGGTCATCTCAATGGATTATTCTTTTCATTTAGTGCTTCATTTTTCCTGGGAGTATTAAATAAAATAAGTATTCATTTTTCTTGCTTCTAAACCACTTCATTTCCTATCAAAATTTTCAACCAGGGAATTGTGCATATACAAGGGCTTGGTTTTTAGTGAAAGCATTCAGCTGATGCAGAAGCGAGTGTGACTTTTTATGACTGAATATTTTAGGCATAAAATTTTATTTTCTATCTTCTCTACAAAGATCATTCTAATAAACTAAGCTTAATGATCTTAAGATACCAAAAACTCCTACATGTCACCAAATTTTCTTATCCAATAAAGTCATTTATTGATACTTGCTCTTTCCAAGGTCTTTCACTATTCCTGCTGTCCTCTTTTGAGATCCTTTATGAAGTCTGTCTTCATGCTCACTACTACCAGCCACTTCTTTTGTGGTTCACTTGAGCCTAGGGTTCCAACTATTTATTGTGAAACTGATACTGTAGATAGAAAGATGAACAATATAACCTCTCCTTTTAAATATACAGTACTAAGAAAAAAAGGCGTGGAAATAATTGAAATGCTATTTAATTTAAACTACAAAAACAGTTCCCTTCTGTTCAGAGAAGTAGAAAGTGGGGTGTCATAAACATGTTATTGAAAAATAAACATGCATCTCCAGATAGATATATTCAGTACAAAGAGATGGTCATTGTTCCTTTCTCAATTTAAAAGCAAACAAACAGAAACAAAAAATAGTTGCTGTTGAGAGAATTATGTCTCATGATGAACCTTGCACTTCAAAGTAGAACTGTGCTCCATAGATTCATCAATGACTAACTTTTTTGGAAGTGAATCACCAGAATTTTCTCTTAAGGCACCTCTGGTTACTTGAATTTCCAACCTTTGTGTTAGCAGCTGAACATGTCAGCTGATTGCACCATCTAAAGCTTGGAATTCTAGGCCACTAATCATCTGATTTATGTTAGTTTATTAGCCACATTCTGAATCATTCGCTGTACCTCATACCCTTTCTAAACATAACAATTTTATACTTCAGTCATATGAAACTGATTGCAGTTTACAAATGGGCATACCCTCATAATTTAGGTATTCCATAAAAACTGTTGCTTGTACCAGGATTTTCCTTTCTGAATTTGTCTACCTTTGCTTCATAAACCACCCAAAAGACCACTAAGGACAGAGTTTTGGAACTCCCTCTTCTGTGCTACCATTGCATCTGCTGACATCATGTTATAACCATTTCTTTCTCTGCCCTACCGCTCAAAGACCAAACATCTTACTCATGTATCTCTATTTACTTAGCAATGTATACTGTAAATGTTCAAAAGATGATTGTTAAATAAATAAACTTACCAGATATCAGGTTGTAAAAATGTTCAAAAATCAATACTATATACATATAGATTTTAGGTTTAGACAATATGTAGAATTCAGGAAATATTTAAATAATACACTGAAGTTTTCAAAATTTCTCTTGGATGCTGTATGTAATACAATGATATTTTAGTGTTATCAATACTTCCTCCTTCCAGCCATGTCTAATGCTTTCCCTATTCATTTGTTTTCCTGTCACAAGGATAAGGTTAAAGGTTGGTTTTTACATTTTGTCATTTTCTCTCTGATTTTCTACCTATGTACCTATGTCACCACACTGAAAGAAAAAAAAAAAAAAAAAAAAAACTCACTGCCATCGAGTTGATTGGACCCATAGTGACCCCTACTTGGGTTTCCAAGGTGGTATCTTTACAGACGTAAATTGTCCAATCTTCCTTCTGAGGACTGGCTGGTGGGTTAGAACTGCTAGCCTTCTGGTTAGCAGTCAAATACATTAGGCACTATGCCACCAGAGTTCCTGACTCTATGATTAGGACTTCATTAATAATATTCCTTAAAATTAATTGGTCATTGACCCCAAGTATGAATTGGAATTGGCTAGGTCAACAGATTCTAGAGCACAGACAGCTTTAGGATTAGGCTCTGCCTACTTATTCTTAACAGACTAAAAATTAATTGGGAGAAAAAGGGAAAAAGATGGTGTTCTTGTCTATGACCTACAGAAGATACTGGGAATCTGAATGTTACTTCTGCCTTTGTGTTAACAAGAAAAACTTGATTTCTTTTGTTTGTGTCTTTCTTGCACAAAAAGCAGATATTTTCCTTGATTTACACTAACTTTTAAGTGTGTTTGCCTGTGGTTGCTTATAAATTAAAGAGTTTTCATTGTATTCTGGCATCATCACTTATTTAATGTGCCTCTTGTTTGAACATTTAAATTTTAGTAAGATTTTATATATTCTCACTTACACTCAGTGTAGTAATTTTGCCATAATACCAGTTGAAAAAGTTATAAAATGCCTGACCATATGGTCCCTTGATGCACAACATTTAATACAAAACTCAAAGTAAACATTTCAAAAGTATTTTTGGAACCATTACCAAATGTTGATGCTACATTATAAAGGCTCAATGACAACACTCCAAATGTTAAGCATTCTTGAATTGAAAAACATTTTCATACTAACAGGAAAAAAAGGATTGCAGAAAAAGGAACATTCTTAGGCATTATTAACATCCATTGCAGTGGCCTCAAATAGGGTGTGGCCACAATATTTTTAACATATCATGTCCTTAAGTCTCAAGGTCATAAAAATGATTACACTAGAATTAAGTATATGAAAATATTTTAAATATAAATCTTATATTGAAAAATGTTGGTTGTAACAGCATTTATTCTTTAACATTGTGTTTGGAGCAGATCATAGATTGTATCAATAAGCATTCATCCTGGTTATTTAAAATTCTCTTGCTTCCTTCACAGCTGGATTATGTTAAATAGCTAATACACTGCATAAAGGAAGTATGCCATCAAAATATAATGCACCTTAAATCCTAATGATAAAATCACACAGAATTTTCTCCTCTTTGACTTTACCCAGAGATCTCTAAGATGTTTAGTATTTGCACATTTGTGTCAGCTTTATTGAGTTATAATTTATATACTATAATCTACAAATTTTAAATGTAAAATTATATTCATTTTGAAAAATGTATATAACATAGAGCCACCACCACCATAATATTACAGAACATTGTCATCTTCTCCCCTAAATTCCTTTATGGGCATTTGCAACACTTAGCCTCTGATGACCACTAAGTAATCTTTTTTCTGTCATTATAGTTGTGTTTTTTATAGAAATTTTATATGAATGAGGTTTTTAGATATATTTTCCTTTGTGTTTGGTTTCTTTCACTTGCCAATATAGCGCTTGGGATTTATCCGTGTTTTCATATGTATGAATGTTTGCTCTTTTTAATAGCTGGGTAGTATTTCATTGTATGAATATACTACAAATTGATTATGAATTCACAAACTGATGGACATTTGGGATTATTATGAGTCATGGCTTTTGTGAAAAAACCTGATACTACATGTAAGTGTATTGGTTTAAACATATGCTTCCATTTCTCTTGGATAAACACTCAGGATTGGATTGTCAATTCATATGGAAAGCATATGTTTAACTTTATAAGGTAAAGCTAAATTGTTTCCAAAGTGGCTGAACCATTTTGCATTCCTACTAGCAATGTATACATATTCTACTTTCTGCATATCATCACCAATACTTTCCAAATTCATCTAGAGATACAATGTGACCTTAATAATTAAAATCAGAACAAATATTTGTTTTTTTGTTTGTTTTGTCAAACCTGAAAAGCTAAAATTTTTATGGAGATACAAAGGACCTAGAAGAGCTAAAACAACTTTGAAAACATTGAATAAATCCACATGACATATACCATCTGATTTCAATAATTACAAAGCTTCAGTAATCAAGACATTGTAACCATAGTGTAAAAATAGTCTCAGTAAATAAAAAGATAGATCAATAAATTAAATAGCAAATCTAGAAAACCTACTGCCATTGAGTCGGATCCGACTCATAACGACCCCTCCTTGGCTTTCTGAGGCAGTATCATTACAGAAGTAGATTGCTCAATCTTCCATCCAAGGAGTGGTGACCCACAAATATAAGTTCAATTGATTTTTGATAAATGTTGCAAGGCCATTCAATGGAGAATGGTTAATTTTTCAATAAATGATTCTGGAACATATAGACAACAGTATACAAAAGCAAATACATCTCTATCATTATCTAACATCATATACAAAAAATAACTCATACTGTATCATAGACTTACATATAAGAGCTAAAACTAAAACTTCTAAACAAACAGGATAAATTGGAATGACCTTGGATTTGACAAAGATTTCTTAAATATGATGGAAAATGTAAAAATTAGTTTCAAAAATCAATATATAAGACTTCATAAATATTCAAAATACACAGTAATAAAAAATAAAAAGATAAGACACCAACTAAGAGATAATCTTTGCAAAATAAATATCTGATAAAGTAGTGTACATAGAATATATAAATAACTTTTATAACTCAATAATAAGGAAATAAACAACAAAATTTAAAAAGAGTTAAATACGCATGTCACCAAGAGCTCTGGTAGCATAGTGCATAAGGCACTTGACTGCTAACCAGAAGGCTGGTGGTTCAAATCCACCAGCCACTCCTTGGAAGGAAGGT
>NW_006921848.1:3726865-3729382 GCF_000298275.1 Orycteropus afer afer | reverse complement strand
AAAAAAAAAAAAACCATAGATACAACCAAAGTGCTCATCAACCAATGAATGAATAAACAAACTATAGTATACACATACAATGAAATACTATGCAATGTTAAAGGTTAACAACGGATGTAAGAAACAGCATGGTTGAACCTAGAGGACATTATACAGAGTGAAATTAGTCAATTACAAAAGGTCAAATACTGTATGAGACTGCTGTTGTTAAGTGCCATTGCATTGGCTACAACTCATAGTGACCCTATGTACAAAAGAACGAAACACTGCCCTGTCTAGACCCAGCCTCACAATTCTTGCTATGCATGAGCCCATCATTGCAGCCACTGTGTCAATCCATCTCATTGAGGGCCTTCTCCTTTTTCACTGATTCTCCACTTTACCAAACATGATATCCTTCTCCACGAAATGGTCCCTTCTGACAACATGACTAAAGTAAGTGAGATGAAGTCTGGCCATTCTCACATTCAAGGAGCATTCTGGCTGCACTTCTTCCAGGACATGTTTGTTAGTTCTTTAGGCAGTACATGGTACTTTCAGTATTCTTTGCCAACATGACAACTCAAAAGCATCAACTCTTCTTTGGTCTTCCTTATTCATTGTCCAGCTCTCACATGCATATGAGGTGATTGAAAATAGCATGGCTTGGGTTATGAGTAGTAGTATGAGACTACTATTTTAAAAAGTCAAAGAAAGGTTTACACACATAAATAATCATTCTTTGACATTTCAAAGGGGGGGAGGGGAGGGGGGATAAATCACTAACTGGAAGGTAGACACATATTAACTTGGATGAAGGGAAAGAAAACATATAACAAGAGGGATGTCAGCACAAAATGATCAAGGCAAAGGAAGAGCCTGGGAAGAGCACAAGAATTAAAGGCACCAATGATAAATATTGTTACATATACAGTCCTGCAATAACAGCAATAACAATAATTTACTAGTGGATAAATAGATGGATACTCAAATTGAACGTGGGTGGGGAGGCTAATAGGACAATATCCAAATATATATAGTTTTGGTAAAGGATATTTCTATATATGTATTTATATGTGCTGCAAATATATCTATAAATATAGTAGTGCATAAGGGTTAAAGTTATGAAAACCTCTTACCCACTTTAAAGGATTGAGTTGCTAGGCCTAGATTCTCAGCAACATAGTCTCGGGGGACACTGAGGTCAATTGGTATAACATAGTCCACAAAGACATTGGTCTATATACATCTTACTCTGGTGAATAGTTACTGGGGTCTTAAAATCTGTGAGCAGCCTTCTAAGGTGCAACAATTGGTCTCTCCCCAGCCAGAGCAAATAAGAGTGAAGAAAATCAAAGATGCAATGAAACAATTAGTCCAAAATATTAATGGAACACATGAACTTCAGCCTCTATGACCTTGATGCCAGAAGAAATAGATGTTGTCTGGCTACCACTACTGGCCACTCTGAAAGGGATCACAATAAGAGGTCCTTGATAGAGTGAGAGAAAATGTGGAACAATCTCAAAATCATAAAAAAAGACCAGGTTTATTGGTCTAATAGAGAGTGGTGGAACCTCTGAGACCATGGTCCTTAGATACCCTTCAAACACGGAATTGAACTCACCCCCTAGGCTCAACTTTCAGCCAAAAGGTAGACAGGTCTATAAGGTGAGCAATAACACCAGAGAATTATGCACTCATTAAATCAATCATAGAATATCAAAAGCAGCATATGTCCAGGGATAAAGCTCAGAAGGCCGGAAGGGATAGGAAAGAAAGATGAAGGGAAATGGTAAATACATGGAAGATGTGGGAAGACTACTCTTACATTGTGCAGATTGCAATCATTGTCATAAAATAAAATGTACATCAATTGTTTAATGGAAAACTAATTTGGTCTGTAAACTTTCACACAAATCACAATTTTAAAATATTACTGAATTAAAAAACAATGAGTTATTGATAATATTGAAACAACATAGATCAATCTCAAAATAATTTTGTTTTTTAAAAGAAGTCTATTACAAAAATACACTTATATAGAATTCTAGAAAAATATAGTGACAGAAAGCACATCAGTGATTGCCTGGGGATGGAGTTGGGGAGGAACAAGAATGAGGGATTATTAGTGAAGAAAATTTAGAATCGATGAGTATGTTAATATGAGTATCCTTACATGAACATGACTGCTAACCAGAAGGCTGGCAGTTCAAACCCACCAGCTACTCTTCAGAGGGAAAGTTGGGCAATCTACTTCCGCAGTGATACTGCCTCAGAAACCCAAGGAGGGGTCACTATGAATTGGATCCAACTCCATGGCAGTGGGTTTGTTTTTTTTTAGTTTTACAGCTACAAGAAAAAGAAATTTCCCCTAATCAATGTATTTAGAACATTTGTCTTAAATTCTATTTACATAAAACCTCCCTTTTAAAATCTCTAGAGATTATGAAATTATGTCTTAGAATTATTTTTGTTTGTTTTTATTTTCACTTTTGGCTCTAAAGAACAGGACACAGGTTGTTAGGTTAAATGTCT
>NW_006921848.1:3725937-3726542 GCF_000298275.1 Orycteropus afer afer | reverse complement strand
GTTAATATTGAAACATATACTCACTGTATGACTCCACAATACTATGTAAGGAATTTGACAAAGAGAAATGAAATAATTGTACACACAAAAATACTTATACAACTTTCCTAGTAGTTTTATATAGTCAAAAACTAAACAGTAAAATAATATTGAAAACTAAGACATAAACAACACAAATGTCCACCGATAAATGAATAGATTTTGAAAAATAGTGATATCTTACAAGGAAATATTACTCAACGATACAAAGTGGCGACCTCACACATCACGGTCTCAAACTTACTATATAACCACAGTAGTCAAAACAGCCTGATATTGGTACAATGGCAGACACGTAGACCAATGGAAAAGAATTGAGAACTCAAAAGCAAGTCCATCCACTTATGGACAGTTGATTTTTGAGGAAAGGCCAAAACCCATTAAGTCAGGGAAGAGAATGGTTAATTTTTCAATAAATGATTCTGGAACATATAGACAACAGTATACAAAAGCAAATACATCTCTATCATTAACTACAGACCAATATCCCTCATGAATATAGATGCAAAAATCTTCAACAAAATCCTAGCCAATAAACTACAACAACATATCAAGAAAATCATTCA
>NW_006921848.1:3719884-3720962 GCF_000298275.1 Orycteropus afer afer | reverse complement strand
TTGGAGTTAACTTTTTGGGCAAAGATTTTCCACTGTTTTGAACTCCCTTGGCTATATGTGGATATGATATGAGTATAAACCCAATTAATAAAAAATTTAAAACAAATGAATTGATTATATGACATGATCTACTTGTTACCTTGATTTTACACTTAGAGAGAAGTCTTCCAGACACAAACCTGAGTGTTCTTGTAAGTCTAAAATTGGTGAGAACAAGATTGAACACATCACCTCTGTTACCAGACAGCAGACTATCAATTTGGCATCTTGCATGGAAAGTTGCAAACTCAATTAAATGCACATATGGCCTAAAGCAGTAAGTATTCATCTTTGCCAAGACTCATTCCTCTCTGGTATTTCCAAACCATCACTATACCTGAAACTTTTTCCACGGAATGAATTGTATCTGTTTATTTAATAATTTCAGATTGCATATTGCTTTCTCTACCTTAATAGTGATCATAGAAAAAACTACAAGTGTATCAGTACGAATTTCACAAGTATGCATTTCCAGCTAAGGTGCATTTTATTCAGGAAATCAGGTTAGGAGCTATCTAGTCTTAATGAGAGTGAATAGTAGAATTAATAAATCCCCCAATATTCCCTGAAGCAGCTGCTCTCCTTTGAAATAATGAGCATATGGTCTCATCATATTTTATTGATTTGATCCCCGTCAGCTAAAGAAATATTTCAATGGAATGCAAACAACTTTCAGAATTTCTGCATATTTTACCAGCCCTCTATTTCCTTGGCTAAACAGAAAACTGATGAGGATGAAAATGAAATAGCCAAAAATCTTTGGATTTCTTAACTGAAGAAAATATGAAAGGGAAGGTGGAGCCCACAAAATATGTGTATATCTGAGGGTCCATCTAAATACGTATTGTTGTTGTTGTTAAGTGCCGTCGAGTCGTTTCCGACTCATAGAGACCCCATGCACAGCAGAACGAAACACTGCCCGATCCCGAGCCAGCCCCACAATCCCTGCTATACTTGAGCCTATCATCGCAGCCACCGTGTCAATACATCTCGTTGAAGGCCTCCCCCTCTTTCGTCGACCCTCCACCCTACTAAGCAT
>NW_006921848.1:3709372-3718434 GCF_000298275.1 Orycteropus afer afer | reverse complement strand
GATGGAACACACAGGAATCAGATTGACTACATCTGTGGCAAGAGGCAGTGGAAAAGCTCAATATCTTCAGCCAAAACCAGGCCAGGATTGTGGAAATACATATTAGATTTTAAAAATGAAAATGGGATGGACTATTCAGCTAATGGGATAAAAGATTTCCTAAGTCATGCACTGATGAAATTTGAGCCAATGGTGTACACATTAGGAAAACAGAAGAGGCTGGAACTTTTTAACAAACTATGACCTGGGTTGATTCAAGTAAATGAATGCCAAAACAAAGTACAGAATAGGGGAGTGCTTGGCTGAGGTTCAATGAGATGAATAAGAGTACGGGTCAAAAAGCATTTGCTCTAAGTCAGTTAATATCACAGAACTAACATGATAGAGTTGACAGGACACATGCGATATTCTTAGATAATTCTTAGTGTACTTCTCCTTGATATTATTTCTTTGAGGTAATTTATTCTCCTGATCCTTAAGGAAAATACATGTAGACTAAAATTTTATCAACTACTGCTGAGTGCTTATCATACTCCAAATTCATGCTAAATACTTCTCTAAATGATGTATTATAAAATATTATCTAATATAATTCTCACAATATAAGATACAAAATAATTTATTAGATGATATTGTTGTTGTTAGGTGCTGTCTAGTCATTTTCAACTCATAGCAACCCTATGTACAACAGAACGAAAGACTGCCTGGTTCTGCACCATCCTCATAATTTTTGCTATGCTTGAGCCCATCTTTGCAGCCACTGTGTCAATCTATCTTGTTGAGGGTTTTATTCCCCTTTCTCATTGCCAAGCAAGATATCCTTCTCTAGAGATTGGCCCCTCCTGATAACATGACCAAAGTATAAGTGATGAAATCTGGCCATTCCCATCTCTAAGGAGTATTCCACTTGTACTTCTCCCATGACAAATCTGTTTATTCTTCTGGCAGTCTGTGGTATATTCAATATTCTCCACAATGCAATCCTTACAATAATGTTGCAAAGTGAAGGATAAATAAGTTTTGTTTGTCCAAGTGTAAACTCCTCCAACTAGGAAAGTATAAGAGCCTTAGAATCATTTATCTATTTATTTAGTTATTATTGTTTTTAAGTTTTATTATTATGTCATTTATGTCCATTTTTAGGGAAATAGTTTGACTTAAATAAATATATCTAACAAATCAGTTGCCATCAAGTCAATTCTGACTCAAGGCAATCCTGTGTGTGTATGTCAGAGTAGAAAAGTGCTCTATAGGGTTTTTAATGGCTGATTTTTTGTAAGTAGATAACTAGGCTTTTCATCCAAGTTCCCTCAGGTGGACTCAAGCTGCCAACATTTTAGTTAGTAGCCTAGCAGTTACCTAGTTGCACCACCAGGGACCAGCCTACCTTAAAATTATATCATTGTCTCTGTTTAGAATATATGTTAATAATAAAGTATAAACATATCTGACTGTAATCAATATATAATTTTAGTCAAAATAAAAGATATATAATCTTGGAAGAAGGAAGGACCATCAACTTCTCAAAGAACTGGCCAGTGAAAACCTTATGGATAGCAGTGAAATATTATCTGATATATTACTGGAAAACTTTATGAATGGCCCTGAGACATTGTCTGATATATTGCTGGAAGATGACCCTTTCAGGTTGGAAGACACTCAGATATGACTGGGGAAGCTGCCTCCTCAAAGTGGAGTGAAACTTAACAACGTAGATGAAGTAAAGCTTTCAGAATCACCATTTGCTGATGTGGCACAACTCAAAACAGAATGAAGAGCTGCAAACATCCATTAATAATTGGAATATGGAATCTACAAAGTATGAATCTAGGAAAATTGGAAGTTGTCAAAATTAAATGAAATGCATAAAGATCAACATCCTAGGCATTAATGAGCTGAAATTGATTGACACTGGCCATTTTGAGTCAGACAATCATATGATGTAATATGCTGGGAATGGCAATTTGAAGAAGAATGACATGACATTCATCATCACAAAGAAGGTTTCACGATCTATCCTGAAATACAGTGGTGTCAGTGATAGGATATTATCCATACACCTAAAAGGAAGACCAGTTAATATGACTACTATTCAAATTTAAACATCAACGACTAAAGTCAAAGATAAGGAAATTGAAGATTTTTACCAGCTTCTGCAGTCTGAAACTGACCAAACATGCAATCAAGATGTACTGATTATCACTGGTGATTACAATGCTAAAGTTGGGAACAAACAAGAATCACCAGTAAGTTGGAAAATATGGTCTTGGTGATAGAAGTGATGCCAGAGAATGCATGATAGAATTTTGCAAGATGATTTATTCATTGCAAATACCTTTTTTCAACAATGTAAATGGTGGCTATACACATGGACTTCACCAGATGGAATACAAAGGAGTAAGATTGACAACATCTGTGGAAGGAGGTGATGTAGAAACTCAATATCTTCATTCAAAACAAGGCCAGGAACTGACTGTGAAACAGACCATCAACTGCTCATATGCAAGTTCAAGTTGAAGCTGAAGACATTTAAAACAAGTCCACAAGAGCCAAATATGACTTTGAGACCATCTGAATTTAGAGACCACCTAAAGAACAGATTTGACACATTGAACACCAATGACAGAAAGCCAGATAAACTGTGGGATGACATCAAGAACATCATCGTGAAGATGTATCATCCATGAAGCAAAAGGTCATTAAAAAGACAGGAAAGGAAGAAAAGACCAAAATGGATGTCAGAAGAGACTGAAACTTGCTCTTAAATGGAGAGTCACTAAAGCAAATGGAAGAAATGACCAGAGAAAGGAGCTGAATAAAAGATATCAAAGAGCAGCTTGAGAAGACAAAGTTAGAAAACTAAAAAGGAAGAACACGCTCAGCATTTCTCATGCTGAAAGAACTGAATAAAAAATTCAAGCCTAGATTTGCAATATTTAAAGATTCTGTGGGCAAAATACTGAATGATGCAGGAAGCATCAAAAGAAGATGGAAGAAATACACAGTCACTGTTCCAAAAAGAATTGATCTATGTTCATCTGCTTTAAGAGACGGTCTATGATCAAGAGCTAATGGTATTGAAGGAAGAAGTTGAAACTGCACTGAAGGAATTGGAGAAAAACTAGGCTCTAGGAATTGATGGAATACCCACTGACATGTTTCAAATAACAGATGCCACACTGGAGACACTTAGTTGTCTATGCCAAGAAATTTGGAAGACAGCTACCTGGTCAACTGATTGGAAGAGATTCATATTTGTACCCATTCCAAAGAAAGGTGATCCCACAGAATGTGGAAATTATCTAACAGTATCATTAATACTACACATAAGTAAAATCTTACTGAAGATACTTCAAAAATGTATATTGACAAGGAATGCAAAATGGATTCAGAAGAGAACATGGAATGAGGGATATTATTGCTGACTTCAGATAAATCTTGGCTGAAAGCAAAGAATACCAGAAAGATGTTTACTTGTGCTTTATTGAATATGCAAAAGGAATCTACTGTGTGGATCATAAAAAATTATGGACAACTTTGAGAAGAATGGGAATTCCAGAACACTTTATTGTGCTCATGAGGAACCTGCATATAGACCAGAAGGTTGTTTGAACAGAACAAGGGGATATTCTATGGTTTAAAATCAGGAAGGGAGTGCATCAGGGTTGTATTATTTCACAATATTTATTCAGTCTGTATGCTGAGCAAATAATCCAAGAAGTTGAATTATATGAAGAAGAATGCAGCACCAGAATTGGAGGAAGACTCATTAACAACCTGCAATATGCAGATGACACATCACTTTGCTTGCTGAATGTGAAGATGACTTGAAACACTTACTGGTAAAGATTAAAGACTACAGTCTGCAGTGTGGATTACACCTCAACACAATGAAAATAAAAATCCTCACAATTGAACCAATAAGCAGCATCATGATAAAAGGAGAAAAAATTGAACTTGGTAAAGATTCCATATTACTTGGATCCACAATAAACACCAATGGAAGAAGCAGTCAAATCATATAACGTATTGCACTGGGAAAATCTCCTATAAAAGACCTCTGTCAAGCACTAAAGAGCAAAGATGTAACTTCGAAGAGTAAGGTGCACCTAACCCAAGCCATGGTGTTTTCAGTTGCCTCATATGCCAGCCACTCCTTGGAAAGAAGACTGAGCAATCTACATCCATAGAGATACTGCCTGGGAAACCCAAGGAGGGGTCACCATGATTTGAAACCTACTCCATGGTAGTGAGTTTTGTTTTTTTTCCATATGATGTGAAAGCTGGAAAATGAATAAGGAAGACTGAAGATGAGTTGATGTTTTTGAGTTGTGGTGTTGGTGAAGAATACTGAAAGTACCATGGACTGCCAGAGGAAGTAACAAATCTTTCCTGGAAGAAGTGCAGCCAGAAAGGTCCTTGGAAGCAAGAATGGCCAGACTTCATCTCATGTACTTTGGTCATGTTGCCATAATGGACCATTCCCAGGAGAAAGATATCATGCTTGGTAACACAGTGGTTGCAACAAAGGGCTCAGGTATAGCAAAATTGTGATAGTTGTGCAGAACCTGGTGGTGTTTCCTTCTGTTTTGCACAGGGTGGCTTTGAGTCAGAGGCAACTGATGGCCCCTAACAACAACAATGATGAAAATGATAAATCATAATAGTGGCAGAGAAAAATGTTTATCAAATAGTTTTTTCAGCATTTGTCATCAGTGACTGCTACAATTGTAATTGTTTTGTTACTTATTGTTTTCATGCATCACAAAATTATATTACTGATTATTAATAATACAAATTAATTAACATACTGTACTTGCAGTAAGGATACTAGACAAGGACCTGTAACAGATGATTTCAAATTACTCCTCTGTTTTTTTCATTCCATAGTGAAAAAGGCCCCTGCACATCATGTGAGGGGCATGGACTGAGAATTACTATAACTGAAAAGTATGGCTCAGATCTAGTACAATTTCCCCATAATGCAAATTGCCATCTTTATTTCCTATATTGTACAGGTTGTTTAAATAGGTCATAACCTTCCTTTCACAGATCATGGAAGAATTCTATTTTATATCAAGTTAGAAAAAAAAATGCCTTTGATTTTACCCCATGATTGTTTGTTATTAACACATCATCCAGATCATGACTCCAGATGTTCTGACTTTAAACATTTTAGATTAAGAGCTTTTCTTGCCACCACAATTGAGAATAGTTCTGCTTTCATTTACTTTCATTCTGAGAACTGCATGAGGTCAACATTATTTTCCTTGTTCCTTGTTTTTCAGGTGAGGACACTGGCAGGAAAAAAAAAAAAAAAACTTCCTCAAGTATCACAATCAAAGCAAGTCACTTGCAGAATTAAATTTTGAATCTAAATCATCTGAAACACCAGTGAACCAATTGACAGAATAAATGACAGATTAAAAGAATGAATAAAGCTCATTTTTTAAGATCCAAATAAACCTTGTTTCTTTATAAAACAAAATATTGTAAATTATGTAAAGTACACATTATTTTCAAAAGATAAATTTTGCTTTTATCAGTCTCATGATAACACTACCAACAATGATAAATGAGTATATGGATATTGATAATTTGGAAGCAGAAAGCAATTTTTTAGAATAATATGAAATACTAGTTATTTATATTCAATTATATACAAGGCTATCATTTATCCCATAGGACTCAAAATTTATTTTTTGAAGAATTAGTAAAAGTACATTCACAACATATGTTACTTAGGGGGAAGCAGGAAAAGAGTCAAGACTAGCATATGTTGTCTCTACTAATCCCTGATTTATAATTTCTTCATTTACTATGAAACCAAAAATGGATCTCATTATGGAAGATAGGTCTGAAAATATCTTGGATTTTCAGAATTTATACTTACCAAGAAAATCAAGATTTATTTACTTAAAGCTTTATATATTGATAAACAAAAGAATTATCAGATTTTAGTAAAGCTGTTCTGAAGTTATAGCAGAGGTAAAAATCTCTCTTTAATGATATTCACACACACACACACACACATACATGTATGTGTATATACATATAACATTCTCATGTAGATATTATACTTAAGCAAGATACTTAATTTCTTCCAATTAGCAGTCTCACAAAAATCAGATGACGTATTACACTTGGCAAATCTGCTGAAAAAGACCTCTTTAAAGTGCTGAGGAGCAAAGATGTCACTTTGAAGACTAAGGTGTGCCTACCCCAAGCTATGGTATTTTCAATAACATCATATGCATGTGAAAGCTGGACAATGAATAAGACGACCAAAGAAGAGTTGATGTTTTTGAATTGTGATATTAGTAAAGAGTACTGAAAATGCCCTAGACTGCCATAAAAATTAACATTATCTGTCCTGGAAGTGCAACCAGAATGCTCCTTGGAAGCAAGAATGGCCAGACTTCATCTCATCTACTGTGGTCATGTTGTCAGAAGGAACCATTCCCTGGAGAAAGATATCATGCTTGGGAAAGTAGAGGGTCCATGACAAAGGGGAAGGCCTTCAACAAGATGGACTGACACAGTGTCTGCAATAATGGGCTCAGGTAGAGCAAGGGTTGTGAGGCTGGTACAGGACTGGGCAGTTTTCATTCAGTTGTTGCTATGAGTACAGTTGCTATGAGTAGGAACCAACTCAACGGTACCTAACAACGACAACATATAACAATTCTGGGTACTATAATAAAATTACTTCTGAAATCATTTATCTTACTTCTTTTGTCAAAAATTAATATAATATACTTTGGTCCTGAGAGCACCTGGTCTTAAGTGTATGCATATTAGGCAGTAGGAGCTCTGGTGGCATAGTCCCTAAGGCATTTGACTGCTAACCTGAAGGCTGGTTGTTCAAACCCAACAGCTACTCCTTGGAAAGAAGACTGGGCAATTGACTTCTGTTGTGATACTGCCTCGGAAACACAGGAGTGGTCACTAAGCGTCAGATACAACTCCATGGCAGTGAGTTTGTTTAGTTTGTGTATATTAGGCAGTAAGAGCACATCCAAAGCTGTGAGAATGGAATGAAAAATGGAGACTAAAGCCATCTTCCACTTTATACCTGTTGTCAAAGACTAGAAAATTATTTCCTGTTTTATAAAAAAAATGAATTTTTTAAAATTTGTACATCATAAAGAAGAGTAATTGGAAAGGCAGATGTTCACTGAAACAAAATGGAAGATCAGTTTATTACCATCAATGCATCAAGAATCTAACATGATATACTGGAGGAGTGGTGGTTCAGGAGTAGAATTCTCACCTTCCAAGCAAGAGACTCATGTTTGTTTTTGGTCAATGAGCCATAAGCGGAGCCACAACCTCTCCCTCAGGAGACTTGTGTGCTGTTATGGTGCTACGTAGTTTTCAGTGGAGCTTCCAGACTAAAACAGAGTAGGAAGAAAGGCCTGGCTTTCGGTTTCTGAAAAATCAGCAAATGAAAACCTTGTGGATTGCAGCAGTGCTATACCATTGTGCATGGGGTTACCATGAGTTGCGTGGACTTGATAGTAGTTAAAAACTACAACAATATGATTTGTAATAGTTTGATCATATGGCAGAAAACAAAAATTCTACCCCAGATACTTGTTATGTTGATTTAAAAGGGTGAAAAAAATAAGTCTAATTGTAGAGAAAATGTTTTGTTGAAAAATCATTTTTTTATATATAATTTCTTATACTCTTTCTGATTTTTTTTTTACTTATTATTGTGATTTGGGTGAAATTTTAAAAAGCAGATTTATTTTACATTCAATAGTTCATTCACATTTTGTTTTGTGATACTGATTACAATCCCCACAATGTAACAGCTCCCCTTCCCTGTGGTCATCCTTTCCCTTTGTCCTTTCTCACTGTGCTGCTGCTAGCTTTCTTCCAGTGCAAATGCTACCTTTTTGATCTTCAGTGGTTGATTATTCTAAGGAGTGCATCTTGCTGGTGTATTTTTTCAGCTCATAAGGCTGTTATTGTTTGGCTGAAAGTTAGCCATGGCAGTGAGTTCAATTCCAGGTCTAAAGGGAGTCTAGGACCATAGTCTCAGGGGTTTCCCTCTAAATTCTTGTGTCCTACAATACCAAGCATTTATGTACAGCTCAGTATTCTTCACTCCAATGTACCACCAAAGGCCATCCAACTTGGGATGGCTGCAGATTTTGAAATTACTTTTGTTTTTAAACCCAATTTCTTTCCTATGTTAAACATGTATGATCTCTGAATACTGTTTTCAGAAGGAAAGAGATCTGATGAACAAATTTATTTAAAGTGTAAATGATCTCCTTAATTTTTTTTTAAATTTTCCAGGAGTTATTTGACATAAAATCGATAATGGTAGCATAAGTGATTGACTTTGAATTGGTGGAAATTCAGAACTGCAATGAGTCTGTAGAAGTTTTAGAGAGCTAGAGTCTTTACATTTTTCTGTCCAGAAAAAGGCCAGGGGGACTGGGACAGAGCGAGGAGTCAGCGACAGGGATCCAGGTGAGGGGCCGGAACCCAGGCCACGCCCTACAAGTGGCAAGGCGGGAAAGCAGGAGAAAGTAGAGGAAAAGGTCCAAGGACCAGGACAGAGTGAGGAGTCAGCTGCAGGGATCCAGGTAAGGGGAGGTTGGAGAGGTTTCCAACAGCTAAGGGAGACAAACTTGTCTGTTGGTTTGTCATACTGTGGTGACGTGTCGTTGTGAGTCTTGAGGTTGTGCTATCAGTATTTCAAAATCAGTGGGGTGCACATGGTGCACAGGTATCAGCCTGGCTTACAGAATGAGACAGACTAGGAAGAAGGAAGAGGCCATCCACTTCTCAAAGAATTGGCCAGGGAAAACCTTATGAATAGCAGAGAGATACTGTCTGATACATTACTGTGCAACTTTATGAATAGCCCAGAATCATTGTCCGATACAGTGCAGGAGGAAAAGACACTTAGGTCAGAAGACTCTCAAAATAGGACTGGGAAAGAGCTCCATCATCAGGGTAGAACTAGCCTTTATGATATGGATAAGGTAAAGCTTTCAAGACCTCCATTTGTTGACGTGGCCCGACTCAAATTGAGGAGAAAC
>NW_006921848.1:3681679-3690163 GCF_000298275.1 Orycteropus afer afer | reverse complement strand
GTATTTTCACGCAAATTCTTCTGCTAGTTGGGGTTTAGTCCAAATCTGCATCCTTTCCTTCAAGGCTCAGGGGTCCAAGATTATCTTCTGTGTCTGTGCCAATCGGTTTCCCTTTTCTTTTTTGAAGAGGCTCTGCGCAATCCTTCTGCCTGGTCCGCCATCTTGCCCCACCTTATAAAGCATTTTTGCATAAGTAATTTTATTTAATCCTTTCAGTTCATGAAGTTTCATCAGCTGAACTGATAGTGTGTATATAGCTGGTAAGTTAAATGTCCTCATGAATGACCTGTCTCACCCAATGGTCCTTCAGCTTTACATTATTCACTGCCAATGGCTTACTCTTCCTGTATTTTAACTACTCTTATCAACATATCTTGGCTTTTATCAACACATGTAAAAACTGTAAAATCAGTAATCAAACATTTCAGTGAATATCACTCACTCTTTTCAATTTGCTCATTTACTTTTGTTTTTCAACAAAATGTTGCTGTGTTTTTAGGTACCAATGAATTGGTTCCGATTCAAAATGACCCCATGTACAACAGAATGAGACCTTGTGCAATCCTGTGCCATAGTCACAATCGTTGCTATATGTGAGTCCTCTGTTGCAGCCGCTGTGTCAGTCTATCTTGTTAAGGATCTTCCTCTTTATCATTGACCTTCTACTTACCAAGCAAGCATGATGTCTTTCTCCAGGGACTGGTCCCTCCTGATAGGATGGCCAAAATTCCTGACAAGAAATCTCGCCACCCTCATTTCTAAGGAGAATTCTGACTGTACTTCTTCTAAGACAGATTTGTTTATTCTTCTGGCAGTTTATGGTATATTCAGTATTCTTTGCCAACATCACAATTCAAACACATCAATTATTCTTCAGCCTTCCTTGTTTATCATACAGCTTTTGCATGCACATGAGGCAACTGAAAATACTATGAGAACAAAGAACAGGGGATTTTTTTTTAAGTCTTGAGAGCTAAGGTAAATTGTTCTGCTGTGTTTTGACTTATGTAGTGCCCATTACTTCTTTTTTCCTTGCAATTTCTCCCATTTGCAATGTAAATGCTTATTGGTCCACTTGTGAAAACTTTTGTTTTTCTTTATTTGAGGTGTACTCCATACCAAAGGAGCTCTGGTGGCATAGTGCCTAAGGCATTTGACCGCTAACCAGAAGGCTGGCAGTTCAAACCCACCAGCCGCTCCTTGGAAGGAACATTGGGCAATCTACTTCTGTAGAGATACTGCCTTGAAAACCCGAGGAGGGGTCACTATGAGTTGGACCTTACTCGACGGCAGTGAGTACTCCGTATCAAATACTGTAGTCTTTGTTCTCCATCAGTAAGTCCTTCAAGCCATCTTCATTGTCAGCAAGCAAGTTTGTATTATCTGCATATCACAGGATATTAATTAGTCTTCCTCCAATCCTGATGCCACAGTCTTTTTCATATAGTGCAAATTCTCAGATTATTTGCTCAGCATACAGATTGAATAAGTATGGTGAAAGGATATAACCCTGACACACACTTTCCTGATTTTAAATTAAGCTCTATCCCTTTGTTCTGTACATAGATTTCCTCTTAGTCTATGTACAGGTTCCTCATGAGCACAATCAAGTGTTCTAGAATTCCCATTATTGACAATGTTATCCATAATTTATTATAATCTGCATAGTTGAATGCCTTTGCATAGTCAATAAAACACAATGTGTCTGGTATCCTCTGATTTCAGCCTAGATCCGTCTGACATCAGCAGCAATGTATCATACTCTACGTCCTGTGGTGAATCTAGCTTGAATTTCTGGCAGTTCCCTGTCAGTATACTGCTGCAACCATTTTTGATGAGCCTTTTGCTTTTTACCCTACTTAGATTTCATGGTACATCATTTCAGTAACCCTCTTACGAACTAAACTTCTTTGCTTTATTTTTAATTGAACACATCTGCCCAAACCTCTACCCTGAATGAACCTAACCATCTGTTTTCTCTACGCCTGCAGTGAATATACTAAAACCACTGTAAAATGTCTCATTATACAGTATATTAATTCTGTTATAGATTGAGAAGCAACAACTTCAAATGAGCTCTCAGTACTGCCTGGGAATCCTCCCAACCATCTTGAACTTTCTCTACTATTTTTTCAAACATAAGACTAACTTCACCTGCTTATACTCAGCAAGTGACCTTGACTTCTATTTTAAAGAAAAATATACCACCAGTTGAAAAAGTCTTCATTTTCTTTATATAAAACATCCGAAACTACCCACATTTGCAATTTGTACTTTTTTACCTTATGTTGTCTAAATATTGAAACTGCCCCTCTTCCAGCTGTGGTTTGTGCTCTATCCCCTCTTACCATCTTGGAAATAATTAGTAAAAAATTATGGTTTTAGGTTTTTTTTAAAAAAAATCATTGAACTCTGCTACTTTTTGCTGGATTAGGCAATGTCCAGCATATAGTGTTTATTCAATAAGTATTTGTTAAATACATTTTCTGGAATAAGTGATGGATCTTCTGGCTTATAATACCTAACATAACATGCTACAAGACCATATACTATTTTCTTTCTTTGTAATTTGTGATTTTTTATTCCAGCATTTCGTTCTTATATTTTAGTAAGAAATTTCATCATTTTTATTATTATTTTATATATCCAATGTCTGTTTAAGTTGCTTGCATACTGTCCAATTTCTTTATCATTCTTTGTTTTACCTCAGTTCTTTCTGGGTTCAGTTTAACGCAAAGACTGCAAATGCATTAGCGTTATCTTCACTGAAGAACTGATAGCAATTAACTTCATCAGTCCTGGTGCATCTGAAAGTTATTTTTTCAAAAATACATATTTGATTGTTTTTTTGATGAAGGTTTACATAGCACTTTATATTCTCGTTTGACAATTTCTACACAAACTGTTCAGTAACAGTAGTTACACTTTTTTTGCAATGTGTCAACATTCTCTTTAATTGCATTTTGGTTGTTCTCTTTCTAGTACTCTAGTTTGCCTGCCCCCTATTCTCTCGTCTTTGCTTCAGAGTAATAGTTGACCTTCTGGTCATATATAGATAGATTCACTCTTTTCATATGTTGGGCAAACCTGTTCCCTTCTGACTTCTCAGATACCTCAGGCAGTTCCACAGTAATAATTTTAGTCACTGGCAACTATCTTCTTGTCATTACTTTTGTTAGAGGCAGATTGACCATGTGATCAATCCTCTTGACATCTACCTCTAAAAACTGCTGTGTGAGCTCACCTAGTACAAGCAGCATGTAAAACAAAATATTTTAATAGACCTTAACTATAATATCTTAAGGCACTTGAAAAAACAGCAGTAATAGAATGAAAAATATTGTGTGGTAAAAAGAGAAATAAGGGGATTAGGCTCACACTTGGAGAGCCTTGAGTCAAGGAAAAGAAACAAAACAGCAAGTTCCCATCCATCCTATTATATTGTAGACAGGAATTGCCATATAAGTCAACTTCATTTTTTAAAGAAAACACTAGCTTAGATAGAGATCTATTATGTGATTCTACTCTAGGAAGTTCTGCTCTCACTGCTGCTTCTCTGTGTCTTAGTAATCTAGTGCTGCTGTAACAAAAATACCACAAGTGTTTTAAATAACAGTTTATTTTTTCACAAATTAGGAGGCTAGAAGTCTGAATTCAGGACATTGGCTCTAGGGAGAGGTCCTTTCTTGGCTATTTCAGTTTCTAATAGCTGGCTATCCTTTAGAGTTTCTGGCCTTGTAGACAAATCTACCTCATATCTTCAACTCAGCAGTGACTAGTTTTAAGAAATATTCAACATTAATATAGCCTCAACAGCGTAATGCCTAAGGCACTTGACTGCTAACCAGAAGGCTGGCGGTTCAAACCCACCAGCCACTCCTCGGAAGGAAGATGGGGCAATCTACTTCCGTAATGATACTACCTCGGAAACCGAAGGAGGGGTCTCTATGAGTCAGGTCTGACTCGACGGCACATAACAACAGCAACAACATAACAAAAACTATTTCCAAATAGGATTACTTCCACATGTATAGGCATTAGGACTCTAACACATATTTTGGAGGAAAACAATTCAATCCATAACACCCTGAATTAAACCATCAAGGAGAAGGGCTCAACTAGGTTCATCTTTAGCCAGTGACTTTCTGGAAATATCCCATGATTCTTGTTAAAGCTTTTACAGGTTGGTAAATTCCAAATAGCCCCAGACTTCACACATTACTATAATTCCAATTTACAGAAAAGAAAACCAAACAAAGAGTTATAATTTGCTATCCAATGATCTTATAATGGTGGAAAAAGTTTTCAAACAAGGCCTTCTGGAGACAAATACCATCATTTTACTGTTTCCAAATGCTATTATGGTTGATCATGTCCCAATAAGGTGTTAAACTAATTGCTAAGGTTAAAAAAAGAAAAGGAATGGTAAGTGTATCAAGGCATTTCCTAACAGACTAGTGGAATGTGTTGATCCAGGGAAACAGAGCACAAAGTAGTTAATTCTGCAATGCAAATGAACAAGCTAAAGTTTTCTGGAGGGAGAAAACATATTTTCAGTAGAGTTTATCCTGTCCAGAAAATTAAGATGTGCCCTTCCATCAAAGACATACATGGCTAACACACAAATAGGACAATGATTATAGATTGAATTGTGGCTCCCAAAAAGATGTACTGATGTTTAACACTGGTACCTCTGAATGTGACCTTATCTGAAATAAAGTCTTTATAACCAAGCTAATTGATCAAGGTCATTAGGATGGTATCTAATACAGCATGACTGGTGTCATTATAAAAAGAGGAGAAAAGACACACAAGGACACAGATAAGACATCATGTGAAAACAGAGGCAGAGATTGGCGTGACACATCTACAAGGAATGCCAAGGATTGATGGCAACACCAACTGCTAAGAGAAAGGCACGGAATACATTCTTCCTTACAGCCTCTAGTAGCATAGTGGATAAAGCATTTGGCTACTAATACTAACCGTAAGGTCAACAGGTCAAACCCACCAGTTGCTCCACAGAAGGAAGATGGGGTGATCTGCTTCCACAAAGATTAACCACCTTGGAAACCCAATGGGTGTCACTATGAGTCGGAATCAACTTGAAGACAAGTGAGGTTTTTCTTTTTTTCCCCATGTCCTTTATAGGGAACACGCTTCATCCAACATCTTGATTTCAGAGTTCTATCACCTATAACTGAGAAGATAAATTTCTCTTATTTTAAGTCACTGAGTTTGTGGTGATTTTCTGCAGCTGCCCTAGACACTAATAGAAAATAAATTACTTTGTTAAATATAAATTAAACAGATTTTGTTTAAAGTGAAAAAATACTCCTTACCTAGCAAAAGATGTATAGCTGGCAGATGAGAGTGGATCTTGGCAAAGGCTATAGGAATTAGTTGGGTACATAGGGCCAGAAATATTTGTTGCTATATTAGTGGAGCTATGTTTCCATAGGTTTAATATCCTAAACAAAAAGCTACAGGTGTAAATGCATAAAATATTTAATTTTAGAAATGTTTTTAATCCTTGTATTAAATTATAGCATAACTTAGTAAATATCTCAATACACTAAAGAGAAGCTATTTCCCTAAAACACATTAAAATATGTGCATGGTTCTAATGTTTCCTAAATTTATCAGACTAAGACCATATAAAAGCTCAATAAGGACAAAAAGGTGCTTAAGACTGATAAGTTATTATATAGGACTATATTTACAGCAATATTTAAATAAATAAAAGCACCTAGGCACAAATAGGTAGATGATTATTTAACTAACTGAGGTATCCCCAAAGATAGAGAATAGAATTTATACTTCATCCTAAAACTTTTCTCAAACTATGTTAAGTTGTGTTCTACCTGTTATTCTGCAACATATTAATAGATACTTAACTAAACATCACATGTATATGTATATACACACACAAGCAAACATACCAGGATTCCATAATGAAACAAGCATGAGAAATACTAAATATATTATATCCCTAATATAAACAATAACATTATCAATTTAAAAGCTTAGAGAAGCCTTGTATTAGTGATATTGTAGTTTAGGCTATCAATTACAAAATAATTTTGACCACAGACTCTTCTGCTATGTAGAATTTATTTAAATTTTATGTGCTATCAGTAACTTTTGGAAGATGATTTGGGGAACCAAGCCCACTTGGACACATCCGAAAAATTTTGGAAAGAAGAAGAGATGTTGGATGAAAAATTAATGACTTCACAATTACAAAGAAATGCTAGCAATTAAGAATTTTCTGTTGGATGATTTTTCCAAAGATTTAAACTTAACCAGTAGAATTTTTATTTTAGGTGTCAGTCTATTCAATATTTGATTAGATGGATTTCTCTTAGGGGGGGGATATATGTCAACGTAAAGAGAAAATTCATTGTCCCTGACTTATTTTTTTTTCTCCAGAAATAAAGGGCTCTGTTTTCTTTAGTAGGAGCTCTGGTAACATAGTGCCTAAGGCACTTGACTGCTAACCAGAAGGCTGGTGGTTCAAATACACCAGCCACTCCTCAGAAGGAAGGTTGGGCAATCGACTTCCTTAGTGATACCACTTTGGAAACCCAGGGAGGGGTAGCTATGAGTTGGGTCAGACTTGGTGGCACATGACAATGACAACAACATTTTCTTTAGTATAATTCACAAACATGAAAGCAAAAACAGATTCCAGCAGGATATTCAAATCCAAAACAATGAGAAATAGAAAAAGAAATGCTAGTGCCATGTCCACTGCACCAAATTCCACATGATAAATTATCTCAAAATAAATATCACTGAAAGGGCAGAAAATTGCAAGCTCAGTTTACTTACTTTTTAAATGTAGAATTAAAATATTTATAATCAATTTCTCAATTATTTCAATTAGTATCAGAAATATCCCATATTTTAGCAAAAATTCCAAAAACATCTCAGTGTTTTTGCTAACATATGGTACTAAAATATTTAGCATTTTGAATGTAATTTTAATGGAAAAAAACATGAATCAAAAATAGTGGAAATGTATCAGGGAAAGTTTATAAAAATTTTTTAGTGACAATACATTTATTTATTGTGAAGGTTTAAGTTCAATAAATATTTATGTCCCAAAATGGAACATTTCTATTCACATTAACACTTTTCAAGATAGACAACATAAACTTAATAAATAAATGTCACTGAACCTGAGATGTTAATCGATCATCTTTAATCTTAGTAAAATAAAGGAAATAAAAATCTTGTTGTTGTTGTGTGCCGTCAAGTCGGCCCCGACTCATAGCGACCCCTCCTTGGGTTTCCGAGGCAGTATCACTACGGAAGTAGGATTGCCCAACCTTCCTTCCGAGGAGTGGCTGGTGGGTTTGAACCACCAGCCGTCTGGTTAGCAGGCAAGTGTCTTAGCCACTATGCTACCAGAGCTCCCAATAAAAATCTAGTGGTATTAAATTGTAAAAGTTTTGAATAAAAGTGTTGGGAACCAGAGGAGTGCATTTTGACTGCAAGTAACAGAAAATTGCAATTTAAATTGCCTTAATTAAACTTAATTTGAAATTTTACTAATTCATTTAACAAGAAACTCATTGAAAGATACCAAAAAAACTAAACTCAGTGCAAACTGAGTCATATTCCATTCAGAGCGACCCCTTCTTGGGTTTCCAAGGCAGTATCAGTAGGGAAGTAGATTGCCCAACCTTTATTCCAAGAAGTGGCTCATGGGTTTGAACTCCAGCCTTCTGGTTAGTAGTCAAATACTTTAGGCACTATGCCACCAGAGCTCCTCATTGAGGGATAGCAGAGAACAACTCCAAGTTTGGTTAATTTAGTGACTCAATAAGGCAATTGATGACTCAATTAATTTCCATATTTCTGCTCTACTTTTCTTCTCCTCCCTATTCATTTACTTTGTTCTTTGTCATACTCACAGTTTCAACACGAAACCCAGGCCTGGTAATGGCACCACAAGAAAAGATAAAGTCTTTAGTATCTTCATTTTGAAAAAGTGAAGAAATTTTTCTCTAATAAATTTCTCCTCATAAACAATTGTCCAGAATTGTATTCATCCCCATGCTTAATTATTTCTTGATTAACAGAATGAACCTTCGTTACTGGCTTAGACCAATCAAGATGAACTCCCTGGGAATAGAGATGGCCCAGTCTCTTTGTGTAGAAACAAAAACAAAATCAGGAGTCTTTTAGAAAGAAGTCAGGTGGTGGAGAGATGGAGTTGTTGCTGTTGTTGTTTTTGTTAGGTGCTATCAAGTTGTTTCTGATTCATATGCACAGCAGAACAAAACACCTCCTGATCATGCATTAACTCTACGATCATTGCTATAAATGAGTCCATGGCTGCTGCAACTGTGTCAATCCATCTCGTTGAGGGCCTTCCCCTATTTCGTGGAAACTCCACCTTACCAGGGAGCTCTGGTAGCATAGTGCCAAAGGCACTTACTTGACTGCTAACCAGAAGGCTGGTGGTTCAAACCC
>NW_006921848.1:3666831-3680620 GCF_000298275.1 Orycteropus afer afer | reverse complement strand
TGGCGGTTCAAACCCACCAGCCACTCCTCGGAAGGAAGGTTGGGCAATCCTACTTCCGTAGTGATACTGCCTCGGAAACCCAAGGAGGGGGTCGCTATGAGTCGGGGTCGACTCGACGGCACATAACAACAACAACAACAATATGTCATCTGATACCCTGACTGCTGGTTCCATTGGTGTTGATTGTAGAACCAAGCAATGTGAAGTCTTTGGCAACTTAAATATTTTCTCCATTTATTGTGATGCTGCTTATTGGCCAGTTGTGAGGATTTTCATTTTCTTTATATTGAGGTGTAATCCATACTGCAGACTGTATTCTTCAAACTTCATCTTAAGTGCTTCAAGTCATCCTCCCTTTCAGCAAGCAAAGTTGTGTTGTCTGTAGCACAGGATGTTAATAATTCTTCCTCCAATCCTGATGGCATGTTCTTCTTCATATAGCCCAGATTCTCAGATTATTTGCTCAGCATATAGATTGAATAACTATGGTGAAAGGATACAACCCTGACACACTACCTTCTTGATTTTAAACCATGCAGTGTCCCTTTGTTCTGTTCGAACAACAGCCTAATCGTCTATGTACAGGTTCCTCTTGAGTACTATTAAGTGTTCTGGAATTCCCATTTTTCTCAATGTTATCCACAATTTATTATGATCCACACAAACATATCCAAATATGTTTTTGCATAGTCAATAAAACACAAATAAACATCTTTCTGATAGTCTTTGCTTTGAGTCATCATCCATCTGATATCAGCAGTGATATCCCTCCCCTCATTCCCCATCCCCTTCTGAATCCAGCTTACATTTCTGGAAGTTCTCTGTCAATATACTGCTGCAAATGTTTTTGAATTATCTTCAGTAAGATTTTACTTGCATGTGATATTAATGATATTGTTCGATAATTTCAACATTCTGTGGGATCATCTTTCTTTGAAATGGGTACAAATATGGATCTCTTCTAGTCAGTTGGCCAGGTAGCTGTCTTCCAAATCTCTTGGCATAACCGAACGAGTGCCTGTAGCAGGGCATCTGTTTGTTGAAGCATCTCAACGGGTATTCCATCAGTTCCTGGAGCCTTGTTCTTGGTCAATTCCTTCAGTGCATCTTTAACTTCTTTTTTCAGTACTATTGGTTCTTGATCATATGCCACCTCCTGAAATTCATGAAGATCAACCAGTTCTTTTTGGGACAGTGACTCAGTGTACTACTTTCATATTCTTTTGATGCTTCCTGCATCCATCAATATTTTGCCCATAGAATCTTTCAATATTGCAACTCAAGGCTTAAATTTTTCCCTCAGTTCTTTCAACTTGAGAAATGCTGAACATGTTCTTCCCTTTTGGTTTTCTAACTCCAGGTCTTTGCATATTTCATTATAGTAATTGACTTTGTCTGTTCAAGTTGTTCTTTGAAATCTGTTCAGCTCTTTTTTCTCATCATTTCTTCCATTTGTTTTAGCCACTTTTCACTCAAGGACAAGTTTCAGAGTCTCTTCTGACATTTATTTTGTTTTTTCTTTTCTTTCACATATTTTTAATGATCTCTTACTTTCTTCATGGATGATGTTCTTCATGTCATCCCACAATATCTCTGGCTTTTGGTCATTGATGTTCAATGCCTTAAATCTATTCTTTAGATGGGCTCTAAATTCAAGAGAGATATATTCAAGGTCATATATTGGCTCCTGTGAACTTGTTTTAATTGTCTTCAACTTCAAGTTGAACTTGCATATAAGCAGTTGATGATCTGTTCCACAATCAGCTCTTGGCCTTGTTTTGGCTAAAGATATTGAGCTTTTCCATCGGCTCTTGCCACAGACGTAGTCAGTCTGATTCCTGTGTACTCCATCTGGTGGAGTACACGTGTATAGCCACCATTTATGTTGTTGAAAAAAGTTGTTTGCAATGAATAACTCATTGGTCTTGCAAAATTGTATCATGTGATCACCAGTGTTATTTCCACCACCAAGGCCCAAATTTTCTAACTACTAGTGATTCTTCTTTATTTCCAACTTTTGCATTCCAGTCACCAGTGATAATTAACACATCTTGATTGCATGTTCAGTCAATTTCAGACTGCAGAATTTGATAAAAAATCTTTAGTTTCCTCATCTTTGGCTTTGGGTGTTGGTGCATACATTTGCATAATAGTCCTATTAACTGGTCTTTCTTATAGATGTATGTATATTGTCCTATCACTGACAACATTGTACTTCAGGACAGATCTCGAAACATCCTTTGTGATGATGAATGCCACTCCATTCCTATTCAAATTGTCATTCACAGCATAGTAGATCATATGGTTTTCTGATTCAAAATAGCCAAAACTGGTCCATTTCAGCCCACTAATGCCTAGGATATCAATCTTTGTGCGTTTCATTCCTTTTTTGACAACTTCCAATTTTCCTAGATTCATATTTCATACAGCCCATGTTATGCATATTAATAGATGATTGCAGCCATTTCTCCTCAATTTGAGTTGTGCAACATCAGCACATGGAGGTCCCAAGAGCTTTACTTTTTCCATATCATTAAGGTTGGTTCTACTCTGATTAGGCAGCTCTTTCCCAGTTGTATTTTGAGTGCCTTCTGACCTAAGGGGCTCATCTTCCTGCACTGTTTCCAGGCTATTCATAAAGTTGTGCAGTAATGTATCAGACAGTGTTTCTCTGTTACTCATAAGGTTTTTCCTGGCCAATTCTTTGAGAAGTGGATGGCCTCTTCTTTCTCCCCAGTCTGTCTCAGTTGAAACTTATGCACCATGTGCAACCCTGCTGGGTTTTGAAACACCAGTGGCACAGCCTCAAGCCTCACAGCAATAAGCAAGCCACCACAGTATGACAAACTGACAGACAAGTTTATCTCCCTTAGCTGTTGGCAACTTCTCCACCCTTTCCTTACCTAATTCCTACCTGGATCCTGCCACTTAGTCATTCTCAGCTTTCTCTCCCTGTCCTGCCTCTGGGGATGGGTCCTGTCACAGGGCCCTTACCTGAATCTTGTCCCTTTTGTCATCCCTGGTGTTCCCTCCCTTTCCTTTTCTTGCCTCTGGGGATGGGTCCTGTCTCCTGGCTTCTTACCTGGATTCTGCCTCTTTTGTCATCCAAGGTGGAGTGAAGAGTGAATTCCCATAGGTCACTTATGAATGGGATATGTTATAAATCGAATCTGCTGTTCTTAAATGATATAAATATTTCTCTCTTAGAGGGTTTACAATGTAATTATGAAAATACTTATCTATTTGAAGATGAATGTAGAAGTAGTCAAATGCTCTAATTCATTCATTAGAAAAACATTTATTGGTTTCTTACCATTTGCCAGGGGTTCTGCTGGAAACTAGCCATAAAATGTTAGTTTGATTCTGCTTTGTGTAGCTGTTAAAGGTATCATTACAAAACGATTTTGCTACTTACATTTTTAATTATTTTGCCTAGAGTATGTAGTTCATTAAAAACCAATTAAAAATGAATCACCTCATAAGGAGACCATCATTTTTCCCTGTCCTGAGAGTAAAGAAGAATTAATGCTAAAGATTCCTTTAAAGAGGACACAGTGTGTGTTTTAGTGGACAATGTCACCAAATGACACTCTTCACTTTCTAAAACAAGAAGTCATGTAACATTATTTTAAAAAACATTAACTTGGTCAGTGGTATAATGCCAAATGACAATTAATACACAAGTGTATACATGTGTGTATACACACATACAAACATAACTCTAAAAAAGGGCCAAAACAATATGAACAGGTAGCATGGCTGTTGGACAGTCTATATTTTGTGTTTTCTAAATAAATAGGACAGTGTTAATAGGGTCCAGTAAAATTGGGAAATATTGAAATAAAGTTAAGCAAAGTGTCTTCTCTGAAGGACTTAGAGCCTTTAATGTTAGCGTAGTGCCTGAGGCACTTGACTGCTAACCAGAAGGCTGGTGATTCAAACCCACCAGCCACTCCTCAGAAGGAAGATTGGGCAATCTACTTCTGTAGTGATACTGCCTTGGAAACCCAAGGAGGGGTCACTGTGAGTCAGGTCTGAATCAATGGCACATAACAATGCATTAACAAAATTGGCTAATATTTGTTGAGAATATTTAATCAATAAAATACTCCTTTGAGGTAAATGCTAACTAATACTTTCATTTTGAGATGGAACCTGAAGGTTAGTGAGGTTATATGACCCAGAGAGAGGAAACTGAGTAGGGAAGAACAGGTAGGAGCCAGGAGGCAGGTAGATAGATATCTTCTGTACTTAAAGACTCAAATGAGACTTTAGAATTCTTTTCACATCTGAATGGAGGACTCTCAATGCATAAAACTAAGATTTCTTTCAGAAAGAAATCATGGGTGTGTTCTAACATATACAGCATGCCAACAATAATTGTAACTTTAAGCAAGCATTGTTGTTGTTATGTGCCATCTAGTCGGCCTGACTCATAGCGACCCCTCCTTGGGTTTCCAAGACAGTATCACTACGGAAGTAGACTGCCCCATCTTCCTTCCAAGGAGTGGCTTGTGGGTTTGAACTGCCAGCCTTCTGGTTAGCAGTCAAGTGCCTTAGGCACTACGCTACCAGAGCTCCCTTAAATAAGTAGAGAGGGCTATTGAAGAAAATGAAGATCTCAGTAAAGTATTTTTACAACATCTAAGCACTGTGATGCCTTATTGAAGTCAGTAATGTGTCCTAACATTATTTAATACTTGGTGTTTTATGTTGGATTTTTAGATATAAGCCCATTAAATGATAAATGTAAAAATTAGCTTTATTTTTAGAGTAGTATGTATATTTTTAAAAATTAAGTTTATTTTAGGATATATATCTGTATCAAAAGAAGATGGAAAGCATATACAGAGTAACTGTACCAAAAAAATTGGTTGGTGTTCATCCATTTCAGGAGGTGGCATGTGATCAAGAACCAATGGTATTGAAGGAAGAAGTCAAAGATGCACTGAAGGAACTGGCAAAGAACAAGTCTCAAAGAATTGATGGAATACCCATTGAGATATTTCAACAAACAGATGCCCCATTGGAAGCACTCGCTCAGTTATGCCAAGAGATTTGGAAGACAGCTACCTGGCCAACTGACTGGAAAAGATCCATATTTGTACCCATTTCAAAGAAAGGTGATCCCACAGAATGTGGAAATTTATCAAAAAATATCATTAATATCACATGCAAGTAAAATATTACTGAAGATAATTAAAAAATGGGTACAGCAGTATATTGACAGAGAGCTTCCAGAAATGCAAGCTGGATTCAGAATAGAACGTAGAACAAGAGATACCACTGCTGATGTCAGATGGATCTTAGCTGAAAGCAAAGAATACCAGAAAGATGTTTACTTATGTTTTATTGACTATGACAAAGCATTTGATTGTGTGCATTATGACAAATTGTGCATAACATTGAGAAGAATGGGAATTCCAGAACACTTGATTGTATTCATGAGGAACCTGTACATAGATCAGGAGGCTGTCATTCAAACATAACAAGTGGATACTGCATGGTTCAAAATCAAGAAGGGAGTGTGTCAGAGTTGTATCCTTTCACCATACTTATCCAACTTGTATGCTGAACAAATAATCTGAGAAGCTGGATTATAAAAAAAAAAGAACATGACATCAGGATTGGAGGAAGACTCATTAACAACCTATGATATGCAAATGACACAACTTTGCTTGCTGAGAGTGAGGATGACTTGAAGCACTTACTGATGAAGACTAAAAACTACAGTCTGCAGTATGGATTAAAGCTCAGTATAAAGAAAACAAAAATCCTCACAAGTGGTCCAATAAAGAGTTTCACGGTAGATGGAGAAATGATTGAACTTCAGGATTTAATATTACTTGGTTCTACAATCAATACCAATGGAAGCAGCAGTGAAAACATCAGATGACGTATTGCATTGGGCAAATCTGCTACAAAATAGCTCTTTCTAGTGCTGAAGAGCAAAGATGTCTCCTTGAAGTCTAAGATGCACCTAACCCAAGCCATGGTATTTTTAATTGCCTCTTATGCATGTGAGAGCTGGACAATGAATAAGGAAGGCTGAAGAAGAGTTGATGCCTTGAGTTGTGGTGTTGGAGAAGAATGCTGAGAGTACCATGGTCTGCTAAAAGGACTAACAAATCCGTCCTAGAGGAAGTGCAGCCAGAATGCCCCTTGGAAGTGAGAATGGCCAGACTTCGTCTCACCTGCTTTGATCATGTTGTCAGAAGGAACCATTCCCTGGAGAAAGATATCATGCTTGGTAAAGTGGAGGGTCAACGAAGAAGGAGAAGCCCCTCAACATGATGGACAGACACAGTGGCTACAATGATGGTCTCAGGTATAACAAAGATCATGAGGCTGGCACAAGACCAGGCAGTGTTTTTTTCTGCTGTGCCTAGGGTTCCTGTGAATCAGAGATGACTCAACAGCACCTAACAACAACAACAACATATCTGTACCTATCTATCCACCTGTCTGTCTGTCGGTCTGTCTGAATAAGCCAAGCAAAAATAAATTGTACATAAAAATGCTTAATTACAAAATTATTCAAATAAGCATAAACAAACTTCATACAGAGTTTTAACATATTTGCCCTACTGTGGTAACAATGCATGAGTTTATAATTCTTTTGCAGTTTAGTTTCCCTTAAGTATGGTGCTCTGACACTTAAGATATATTCCAAAATTCAAAATGTACAAGTCTTTCTTTTAAGAGACAGAAAGAAAGATTAAAGTTATACAAAATAAGAAATATATATGAGATAATTTTTCTTTGTAATAAAAATTCCTTGGAAAAAAGCAAAGTGATATCAACACAGTTGTATATGGGAGAGGAAAACAGATGAAAAGAATATGTAGAACTTTGATGTCTCCCCCAGCTTCATAGATGTAGCTATTATATTACCTTATAGAATTAAAAAAGAGACACAATTGAATTAGATGTCTTGCTATTGATCAAATTAATATTCAATATGCTAACATCACAGTATCAAATTAGAGTGGAACTAAATAGACTGTCTTTGTATGATTTAGCACCACTAAACTGTCAAATAACAAGGATGTTTAAAAACAAATTTTCCGTCACTTTCAATCTTTAAAGTAGCTATGAATTGTGCCTTGGAGCATTTAACAATGTTTAATCTGTGAAAACATGGCAAATGGTAAATCCTTACATAGCTTGGAAGGAAACAGATGCTCTCTATAAGAGATAAGTATAAATATGTATATTCTGAGTTGTAATGTATTTCATTTTTAATCTCAAGTTCTTTGGGGTGAATTCCATTTTGAATTTTAAGCATTTTGTTCAGTTCATTGTGGTAAATTCTCATGCTTCTACAATTACTACTTCTTATAGGAATTTTTTCCAGGAAAAGAATGCCAATTCCTGTTATACTAAATTGCTGGATGAAGAATTAATTGTCATTATTTGTTGCTTCACTTCTTCCTTTCACATCAGCTTCTTTTAAGAGAAATATTTGAGATTTGTTCCATGTCAGTCTGATCGAAATAAAGCTATTATCATTACGGGCTAATGCTAGTTATATAAATGGAGATATAGTATCTTCTCCAGTACACAGGAGCCTCTGTCTTCTATGATTTGATAATGTCACAATATAAACACACTGCTGGTGACTGTACTATGAAAAATCCCTGAGTATTTTCTACAGAGATCTTTGAGATGTATTTAAAAATTTTGATGACTTTCTTGGTTCTCTCCATTAACAACTTACTGTATTGACAAATTTTTCACTTCTAAATATGAGTATTTTGTTTTTTCTTGAGGAGTTTGAGTGGCAATTATGCAATACTGAAACTGGGTCATCAGTTGCAGCATATGATTTTTTCAGAAAATACAGTTAAAAACGAATCTAAGAGTATGGTGCAAATCTATTAATAGTGATACTATCAATAATTTTGAATTTAGGAGTTTTTCCTCACAAGTGTAAACTACTAAATAATTTTTTTTAGTAGTAAAATATACATTTCTGTTGTCATTGTTTTGTACATATTTACTTTTAGCAAACTAAAGCACAATTCTGTTCATCTCCTTCAATTTCACCTAAACATGAACTTTCTTTCAATTCTTTTAAATATTGTCCATTGATTTTTTTTTTTTTTTTTTTTTTAGAATGTGTTGGGCTTAAGCATTTGATCTGAAGATTAAAATACAAGAACTTGCAGCACAAAGTCACCTTGAGCTTTGTCTGAGGAAAAAAAAAATCTATATGTTCCTCCTGAGATAACTGAGATGATGTAAAATAGAGGATAAGTATGAATGATTGCTTGGCTCTCTCTTTTTTGGGATTTAGTATTTTTTGTCAACTTTGTAAATTTCATCTAGTTTTTCCTTTCCAAAGTTCAACCGTACTTGGAGGTAAAAGGTAAAGTATAAAACAAAATCACAAGATTGATAGTAGAAAAAATTTCTAAAAGATGGGAAATTTTACATACTCTTAAAAACATATCTGTCCCTGTATCCATTCATCTGATGACACATCAAGGAAAAATGGCTTCACAAATGTTCACCAAATTGTTATGGTGTGTTTGAGATGATTGAACAGGTATAAAATTTGCTTTGTGAGACCCAAGTGGAGGGACATCTCAAAAATAAGTAGCCATTCCTGAGAGATTTTAAGAAAATGTTGTTGTTTTTGTTGTCAGGTATGGTAGAGTCAGTGTTGACTTATAGAGACCCTATGTATAACAGAATGAAACATTGTGCACTCCTGTGCCATTCTCACAATTGTTGCTAAGTTTGAGCCCATTGTTGCAGCAGCTGTGTCAATCCATCTCATTGAGGGTCTTTCTCTCTTTTGCTGACTCTCTACAGGGACAGGTCCCTCCTGATAACATGTCCAAAGCACATGAGACACAGTTTTGTCATCCTCATTTTTAAGGAACATTCTAGCTGTGCTTCTTCTAAGACAGATTTGTTCATTCTTCTGGCAATCCATGGTATATTCAATATTCTTTGCCAAAACTGTAATTCAAATGCATTAATTCTTCCTTATTCATTGCCCAGCTTTCACTTGCATATGAAGTAATTGAAAATGCCATAGCTTGGGTCAGGTGCACCTTTGTCTTCAGTGACATCTTTGCTTTTTAACACTTTGAAGAGGACTTTTACAGCACATTGGCCTATTGCAATGCATCATTTGATGTCTTGCCTGCTGCTCACATGGATGTTGATTATGGATGTAAGTAAAAAGAAAACCTTGACAACTTCGATCTTTTCTGTTTATTGTGATATTGCTTATTGGTCCCATGGTGAGAATTTTTGTTTTCTTGATGTTGAGGTATAATCCACAGTGAAGACTGTAGCCTTTGATCTTCAGCAAATACTTCAAGTCTTCCTCACTTTCAGCAAGCAAAGTTGTGTCATGTGCATATCCTGAAAGCTTTACTCCATCCACATCAGTAGGTAGACTCTACTGTTCAGATAACAACATTAACCCTAAAAATGGTTGATCTCCTCATTCTTCCATTGATCTGTCTGCTGTAATGTTCAGTGTAACAAAGTCCTACATCATCTGATCTTTAGCTATTTTCTCAAGTGGTACCTTATTATTGTTACTCCCTATCTCCCTTACAGGGAGCTCTGGTAGCATAGTGCCTAAGGCACTTGATTGCTAACCAGAAGGCTGGTGGTTCAAACCCACCAGCCACTCCTCAGAAGGAAGATGGGGCAATCTACTTCCGTAGCGATACTGCCTGGGAAACCCAAGGAGGGGTCGCTATGAGTCAGGTCCAACTCTACGGCACATAACAACAACAACACTTACGTTCAAAAATCTCAGAATTATTTTCACTTCTTCCTCTACTTTGCCTGCTGAGTATTTCCACAATGTCTCTCCAATTCGTTCTCATTTTTCTATTATAACTATTCCAAATCTAACTCATCTTTATTTCTACCTGCTGGGACAAATGTAATATTATCTTTCAGATGTATTTTCACATGAGCACATACAAACATACTGCATTCTTTGCACTGACTATAATAGTGTAACATTTTATGAAGAGAGGAAAATTTATTTATAATATTTCTACACTTTGTATTATCTAAATTTTTAATCTTTGCCAAAGTGGTACTAGGAAGTGAAATTTTGTGATATATATTGGAATTTTTTTCATGGCTTTTTACTTTTTCAAAGCTATTTTGCCATTCAAGAGTTTTATCTTTTTAATTAGTCAATGTATCAATTTTTTCTTAGTTGTTTCTTTTCTGATGTGCATAAGGAGTTAATACACACACATGACTATGAAGAAATATATTCCTATTTATTTTCTTCTACTATTATGTTAAAAGGGCTCTGGTGGCATAGTGCCTAAAGCATTTGACTGCTAACTAGAAGAGTGGTGGTTCAAACCCATCAGCCACTCCTCAGAAGGAAGACTGGGCAATCTACTTCCACAGTGGTACCTCCTCAGAAACCTAAGGAAGGGTTGCTATGAGTTGGATTCAACTTGATGACAGTGAGTTTTTTTTTAGAATTATGTTAAATACCAGAAATATGTTTACTTGTGCATTATTAGCTATGCAAAAGCATTCGACTATGGGAATCATAACAAATTCTGATTAACACCGCAAAGAATAAGAATTTCAGAACACTTAATTGTGCTCATGGGGAATCTGTACATAGACCAGGAGACTGTCGTTCAAACCGAACGAGGGGATACAGCATGGTTTAAAATTAGGAAGAGTGTGTGTCAGGGTTGTATCTTTTTATCATACTTATTCAATTTGTTCACAAAGCAAATAATCCAAGAAACTGGACTATATGAAGAAGAATATGGCATCAGGATTGGAGGAAGACTCATTAACAACCCATGATGTGTAGATGGCACAATCTTACTTGCTGAAAGTGAAGATGAAGAATTTACTGATGAAGATTAAAGATTACAGTCTGCAGTATGGATTACAAATCAACATCATGGAAATGAAAATCCTCACAACTGGACCAATACACAGAATCACAATAAATGCAGAAAAGATTGAAATTGTCAAAGATTTCATATGACTTGGATCCACAATCAACAACCATGGAAGCAGTAGTCAAGCAATCAGACATTGTATTGCACTGGTCAAATCTGCTGCAAAAGACCTCTTAAAGTGTTGAAGAGCAAAGATGTAACTTTGAAGATAAAGCACACCTAACCCAATATGCAATTGAAAGAGGGACATAGCCTCATATGCAATTGAAAGAGGGACAATAAACAAGGGTGAATGAAAAATGAGTTGATGTTTTTGAGTTGTGGTGTTGGAGAAAAATACTGAAAGTACCATGGACTGCCAAAAGAACTATCAAATCTATCCTGGAACAAGTACAGCCAGAATGCTCCTTAGAAACTAGAATGGCCAGACTTCACCTCACCTACTTTGGTCATGTTGTCAGAAGGGACCATTCCCTGGAGAAGTATATCATGCTTAGTGAAGTGGAGGGTTAACAAAAAAGGGGAAGACACCCAACGAGATGGATTGACACAGTGGCTGCAAAGATGGGCCAGGAATAGCAAGGACTGGGAGGATAGCACAGTACCAGTGTTTTGTTTATTGTATATGCGGTCACTATGAGTTGGAGCCAAATCGATAGCACCTAACAAAAACATCTATTATGTCATATGTGTAAGTGCTCATTCTTATATGTGTGGATGGAAGTGTTTATTATGATTTACATTTGTTTTTTTTTTAAATTGTTTGTGATTTGGGTGAAAGTTTACAGAGCAAAGTCATTTTCCATACAGCAGCTCACATATACTTTGTCTCATGACATTGACTGCAATTTCCCACAATGCAACAGCTCTCCTCTCACTCCTCCCCATAGCTACCTCTTCCCTGTGTCCTTCTCTCCCATTCACTCCTGTACCCCAGGCTGTCTCCCTGTGCATACACAGCCCTTCTATTCTCCCAGGATTGATCTCTCTAAGGAGTGTATCTACCTAATGTAAATGTTCAGCTCATATGCCTGTCTTTTGTTTGGTTGGAAGTCACAGGAGTGGGTTCAATTCCAGACCTGAAGGGCAACTAGGGGCCATAGTCTCAGGGGTTCCATCAGGCTCTATCAGACCAGTAAACTTTCTCCTTTTTTTTTTTTTTAATGATTTTGAGTTTTGTTCCACTTTGTTCTCCCACTCTATCTAGAATCTTCTATATAGATGCCCCTCTGAGTGGTTGACAGTGGTTGCTGGGCACCATCTAGTTTCTCTGCTCTCATAGTCATATAGGCTGAGGATCTCATAGTGTACCAGTTCCTTGGACTAATTGTTACCATTAGTCTTTGGTTTTCTTCATTTTTCTTTGCTCTGGACAAGGATAGACCCATTGTTATATCCAGATGGCCACTTGCAAGCTTTTAGGGACCTCTGGTGGCATAGTGCCTAAGGCATTTGACTGCTAACCAGAAGACTGGTGGTTCAAACCCACCAGACACTCCTTGGAAGGAAGGTTGGGCAATCTACTTCTGTAGTGATATGCTCGGAAACCCAAGGAGAAGTCGCTATGATTCAGATCTGACTCTATGGCAGTGAGTTGCAAGCTTTAAGATCCAAGTCACTACTCGCCAAAGTAGGCTGTGGAACAGTATTTTTGTGTAGTATATTATGCCAATTGAGCTTGATGTTCCCTATGACCATGGACCCAAGCCCACAGGTCCAACTACTTGCTTCCCCTGGGTAACTGGCTGTGACCAAGAAATGACTACAACTTTGTCCCCTGTCAGTTCTATTATATACTTGGGAATTCTTACAGAACATAGAAATATACTTGTAGAAACATTGCCTGCAACCCTATATACATGGTCATGGGCACACAGCTCCCTACGTATGTCTATACGTAATCATTCAGTCTGTTTATCCACCTATCCATCCGTAGATCAATGTTTGCCATCACTGACAGTGCAGTACTGTATGTGCAAAAGGATTAATCTTTGTTGTCTGTACCTCCCATGCACCTCTCTATGTCTTTCTCTTCCTCATTGACACTGTGTTGATCACTCACATTCAGTACATTGTCTTTCCCTTCATTCAAATCAATACTTGTCTCTACCTGTCTAACAGTGTTTCCTTCCCTCCCCTCCCACCCCTTGTAACCAACAAAGAAAATTTCCTTCCATTATAGAGCTTTCCTAGACTTTTGCAATAATGGACTAATATAATATTTGTCCTTTTCTGACTGACTTATGTCACTCAGCACAATGTCCTCCAAGTTCATCCATGTTATGCGGTGTTTTGCAGATTCTACGTGATTCTTTAGGGCTGTATAGTATTTAATTGTGTGTATGTGCCACAGTTTGCTTATCCATTTTTCTGTTGATGGGCACTTATGTTGTTTCCATCTTTTTGCTATTGTAAATACTGCTGTGATGAACATGGGTATATACGTATCTGTTCTTGTCCTGGTCCTCTCTTCTTTAAGATATATACCTGGTAATGGAATTGCTAGGTCAAATGGTATTTCCAATGCCAACTTTTCAAGGAATCACCATACTGCTTTCCACAGTGGTTGTATCATTTTGCAGTCCCACCAGCAGTGTATGAGAGACCCAAACTCTCCACATCCTTGCCAGCATTGGTT
Organism: Orycteropus afer afer; assembly: GCF_000298275.1. Lineage (NCBI taxonomy): Eukaryota > Metazoa > Chordata > Mammalia > Tubulidentata > Orycteropodidae > Orycteropus > Orycteropus afer. Next base: position 3,667,060 of record NW_006921848.1, on the reverse strand, counting down.
ATTTTCTTTCTTTAATGAACTTTGCTACCAGTGCAGGGACAAGATGGTATCTCATTTTTTGTTTTGATTTGCATCTCTCTAATGGCTAATGGCAGCTCTGGTAGCATAGTGCCTAAGGCACTTGACTGCTGACCAGAAGGCTGGCAGTTCAAACCCACCAGCCACTCCTCAGAAGGAAGGTTGGGCAATCTACTTCTGTAGTGATACTGCCTTGGAAACCCAAGGAGGG
>NW_006921848.1:3663337-3664443 GCF_000298275.1 Orycteropus afer afer | reverse complement strand
TAATCATTATATAATATCCTTCCTTGTCTCATATGGTGATTTTTGTCTTAAAGTCAATTTGATCAAAAATTAATATTTCCACTCCTGCTCTTTTTTGGTTGCCATTTGCTTGATACGTCTTTTTCCAATCTTTCATTTTTAGTCTATTTTTGTCTTTGCCTCTAAGGTGTAGCTCTTGTAGATAGCGTATTGATGGATTATGTTTTCCATTCCAAAGAAGTATTCAAGTATTTTCATTCAGTGTCATTAATTCTGTCTTCCATTGATTCGGTTTTATTCCTTTTCCCTTTCAAAGTGTTATCTATTTCTGAAAATTAATATTAATCTTCTGCATGTCTATCTGTAGTTTTTGTATCATTTCTAATTTTTCATTTATTTTGTCATTTTGTTCTTGTGTTTTCTTTTGAAATTGTTCTAGGGTTTTGTCCATATTTTCCTTAATTTTGTCAGTGTTTTCCTTGATCTGTCTCTCAGTCCATTGAAGGTACCTAAGTATAATTCTTTTGAATTCCTTATCAGGGAGTTCCAATGCTTCTTCTTCCTTGGAGACATGTTCTGGGTCTGTATCCTGTTCCCTTGTTTCAACTCCTTTATCTTGCTTCTTTGTGTGGACTGTGATGGTCTGTTGTCTTGGAATCATTGTGAATTTGTTTTATTTATATTTAATTTGTGATTGTATGTTGAAGTGCTTCATCCAAGATTTTCATTTTCTTTTTTTTTGGATGTGTCTGAGTAAGCAGGGTACTGTGTTCCTCCATTTGCTAGTTGGCAACAACTTATTCACTCACTACTTGTCTGCTGGTGGATATGACAGAGAATGAGAGTGGCTGCACAGATATTTGTGTTTGTGTTTGTGAAGAGCAGTTAAGGGCAAGTTAGGCTCTTATCAGTGGTTGTGTATTGTTGGCCATTTGGTGCAGAAGAAAGTGGTGGCTCTCATTCAGTAAGTGGAGCTGCATGAGGTGTGGGTGTGGTTGTATCATATGGGCACAGTTGCTGTCTCCCACTCAGTTAGACAAACACAACATCAAAGAACCATCAAAAATGTAAAAGCAAGCAGACAAAAATCACACTGCATAAACACACAGGAACAACCACCAAAAAAA
>NW_006921848.1:3658125-3662945 GCF_000298275.1 Orycteropus afer afer | reverse complement strand
CTGGGTGGGCCAGAGTACCCAGGCTCTGTCAAAGCACACAGTCTGGGATGGAATTCCTGCAGGCTCAGAAAGTGGGTGGGAGTGAGGGATGGCCACACCTGGGTTTACCAAGAGGTTGTAGAGTATAAGAATAGCAAGGAAAATATTGCACCTCTTCAGTTGTTCATGTCCAGAATATCCTTGCAGTCCCTGACAGGTGGAGCCTATTCTTAGGTCCCTGGAATCTGAGAAAATGATGAATCTTTCACAATATCTAAAATTGTCAAACCACTCGTAAACTTTAAAAATGGCTGCACCTTCCGGACAGCCAAAACTCCACAGCTCAGCCCATCTCCCTTTTTTGCTGCTTCCCCTTTTATTCGCCAGCCATCAGTGCACTCCTCTGTGCAGTTCCGGGCTAGCAGGGCCAATATTTAGGTTAATTTTTAGGTCCTAACACCACTTGGCAATGTCCAAGCTGTTTGTGCCATCAGGATCCCTGACAGATTGCAGCTCTGTATGTCTCCTTTTTTGCTGTTTTCATGCAGGTTCTTCTACTAGTTGGAGTTTAGTCCACTTCAGTATCTCTCCTTTCAAAGCTCAGGGCTCCAGGGTTTTCTTCTGTATCTGTGTTAATTGGTTCCCCTTTTCTTTGTTGAAGAGGGTCTGTATAGTTTGTCTGCCTATTCTGCCATCTTACCAGAAACAGTTTGCTTTTTTGTTTTTAGTTTGTCTTTCATTTAATTTTTTTTTTCTATTTAGAATTTATTCTTGTATAAGATAAAAGTTGTATTAGAGTCTTCTTTCTTTTTTTTCTTCAAGACTCTCTACATGGTCCCAACAAGACATATTAACAATATTTTTTTAACCAATTTGAAATATAGCCTTTATAAACAACCAAATTTCCAGTGATTCCCAATTAATATTCTTGGGTTTTCCAGCTACCTTATTTTTATTCAAATAACACACACATTACACAGTTTCTACAAATTTCACAACCTCATTGAAGAATACACATTATGTGTGTACATACTATTTGTGTATGCATGTTATACACAAAAAATATGGTGTAATTTTATGTTGATTACAAATAAAGGTACATTTATCCCTCCCCTCTGAAAATATTTCATTCTTTTCTTGCCTAATTTCACTGTCTTCTAAATCCATAATATAAGTATGATTATGGTAGAATTTCTTATTCCTAATTCCCACCAGCCACTCCTCGGAAGGAAGGTTGGGCAATCCTACTTCCGTAGTGATACTCCCTAGGAAACCCAAGGAGGGGTCGCTATGAGTCGGGGCTGACTCGAAAGCAAATAACAACAACAACAAAAATTTTAATAACAATACTTCTATTATTCATCATTAAGTTTTATATCAGCTTTGTAAAGGAATATAAAATATATTTTAAAAATATTTTAGTTAGAAATTTAAAACTAAGAAGTGGGTGGTGAATTTTACCAAATGTTTTTCCAGCATCTATAGAAATTACCAGTTTTTCTCACTTGACCTATTAATATGATGAATTACAGTGATGTTTTTGCTAACAGTGGGCCATGTTGACATTTGTAAAGTTACTGCTTGATTCTATTTATTAATATTTTGTTTTGCCTTCACATCAATATCATCAATTTTTTAGCAGAAATTGGTCTGTAGTTGTCTTTTCAAGCAATATATTTATAAGGTTTTAATACCAATTTTAGAGCACACTTTGTGGAAAAGTATTTGGAGACATTCTTTCTCTAGATTATGAAACAGCTTAAATCTCTACAACTGGAAGTGTGTTCCGTTTACTAACAACATCAACATCATCTGGGAGCTTGTTAGACAATTACGTCTCATCCAGAACAACTGAATCGGAATCTTCATTTTAACAAGATCTCCAGGAATTTTGTAGGTTTGAAAACACTGGTATTAATATTATAAGAACTATATGTTTTTTGAAGGCTTAGTAGAATTCCTCTGAGAAAACTCTCTAGTGCTTGTATGTGTTTATATTTGGAGAGGGCAGAAAACAGCCATTAAACAACTTTCCTCATTGTTTAACCCCAAAGTGGATTTGTTTATTTAACTGATTTTAGTGTCAGTTTGTTCAATTCATGTTTCCTTAAAAAAAGACACATCCAGATGTGCATTAATATAAGTGTATTCTCTTTTATTTATTTTATTGCCTTGTAAATGCTTGACTGTTCTTCCTTTTGTATGGTTAAGTTTGTGCATTTGTGCATTCTGGGCTTTCCCACTTTATTATAGATTATATAACTGGTTTATTTTTATTTTAAAAGAAGCAAATTTATGTATGTCGGCCAGCTTGATATTTTTCATAATCACTCATTTCTATATACATATTTTATTGTTTTTCTTAGTTTCTTTACCTTTAATTAACTGATATTTTTTTCCTAATTTAGGATTATAATTTCTAACTCATGTATTCTTCTTTATTTCCACCTTAATAGTTTAATTTTCCTTTCTGCAAAGCCTTGCAATCCCATGTTCTCTAATCCTGTCAAAAGTTAGTATTGTCAGTGTTTAAGGTTCTTTTCCATCATATAAATGACACATTATATCTTATATTTTGTTTTACTATTCCTTTTATTGCAAGCATGATTGAGTATCATCTGGTTAATTGGACACTCTAACTTCATCTTCATTGTATTGCTGGTACATAACTGTTACACTTTTTTTTTTCCTATGCATGATGACAGAGAAGGAGCCCAGGTGGTGCAATAGTTAAGAGCTCAGCTGCTAACCAAAAGATTGGCTGTTCAAACCTATTCAGCAGCTGCACAGGAGAAAGATCTGATGATATGTTCTAATAAAGATTCCAAAAAACCCAACATTTTGCCAATGAGTCAATTCAGACCCACAGCAACCCTGTAGGACAGAGTAGAACTGCCACATAGTTTCCCCAAGGCTGTAATCTTTACAGATACAGACTGCCACATCTTTCCCCCATGGAACAGCTAGCTAGTGGGTTTGAACCACTGACCTTTTAGTTAGCAGCCAAGTGCTTTAACCACTGTAATACCAGGGCTACTTCACAGGCCAGAAAACACCAGTCCTACTCTGTCACATGAGGTCACTACCAGTCAAAAACTGACTTGATGGCATACCACCATCTGATGGCATGCCTACAGAATATAGAAGTCCTTCATACAGTTTGGATTACTGATCACTTGTCAATTTAGCAATTTAGGGATATTGAAAATAGCTTCTCTCGGTCTGTAATTGGTTATATTATCTTTTGTGGCATTGTTGTGCTAAAAAAGCTTTAGATTATGACTCTAGCTAAATATACCCATCTTTTCTTTTATGGATTTTGCCCTTTGCATCTTGTTAAAGATATATATTGCTACCCATAGTTTATAATGATGTTTTTGTGTTCAACTTTGTATTTTTCAGTAAGTTTTAAGTTTTGCATGAAATTCCTCTATAACTCATTTTTTGTACAGGAAGAGAAGTAGGGATTCAATTTAATTTTATTTTTTTCCTATGGATGATCAATTGTCCTAATACAATGTATTGAATAGTACATTCTTTCCCCACTGATCAGTAGTCCCACCTCTGAAATAACTCAAGTGTCATGTGTTCCTGGTTCTGGTTCTGAGCTCTGTTTTGTAGTCCATCGATTTAATTATTCATCCTTGCACCCAGTTCACACTGTCATAAAATCTATTTTCTAGCCTCCACTGTTACTCTTGAGGAGACTGATACTCTCACAATCCTCTCCCTTTAACAATCTATTCATCAAATAATACCTGCTATATGCCTGGAAATACTCCACACATTAGAAAGAAAAACATTTTTCATTGAATAAGATGGTATCCTGGCCTTTATTCATACAAATAAATGTATAACATCATGTTAGAAAGTGATAGGTGATATATAGGGATATACACAGAATAAAGGAGCCCTGGTGGCATAGTGCCTAAGGCATTAGACTGCTAACCAGAAGGCTGGCGGCTCAAACCCACCAGCCACTCCTCAGAAGAAAAGTTGGGGAATCTACTTCCATAGTGATACCGCCTGGGAAACCCAAGGAGGGGTCGCTATGAGTTGGATCCAACTCGATGGCAGTGAGTTTGGTTTGGTGTTTAGACACAGAATAAAAGGATAGAAAACAACAACATATTTTTAATAGAGTCAATTGAAAGAAACCTTTAAGGGCAATATTTGATTTGAGAACTGAATAAAGTGAGGAAATAAGTCATATGATTATCTGAAGTAAAAGTAATTCAGGCAAAGGAAACAAGTGCAAGAAGTCTGAGTAGACATAAGTGTCTTTGAGAAGTAGAAAGAAAGGCTGCTTTTGCTAGAGTGGAATATACATATGAGGAAAGAGGGAGAAAATGAGGTCACAGTGGGAGACAGGGAGATTTATTACATAGAGATTTGTGGAACATGGTAAATATTTTGGATTTGTCTATACGTGTTAGTAAGATTTTGTTGCAAGAGACTGGTATAATCAGTATGTTGATAGCATTTCTCAGGCTACTCTGTGGAGAATTCCCTATAAGAGAGAAAGAATGGGTACAGGAAGTATAGTTTGGAAGCTATTTAAACAGTCTAGATATCAGATGGTTTGGCTTAGGGTAGGATGATAGCAGTAGAAGTGGAGAGAAGTTAGATTTACAACATATATTCAAATAGAATATATATAACAACTGATAGATTATATGTGAAACATGACCAGAAAAGAGTTGTTCTGATTTTCTGAAATATGGTTGGTTTCATTGGTGAACTAAGGGAGACTATGGAAGAAGCATGTTTGGAAGTAGAATAAAAGTCATTTTTGTACCTCTTACATTTGAAGAATCTATTAGATATTCAGGAGCTCTGGT
>NW_006921848.1:3652582-3658020 GCF_000298275.1 Orycteropus afer afer | reverse complement strand
CCACCAGCCACTCCTTGGAAGGAAGGTTGGGCAATCCTACTTCCGTAGTGATACTGCCTCGGAAACCCAAGGAGGGGTCGCTATGAGTTGGGGCCGACTTGACGGCAAACAACAACAACAACAACATTAGATATTCAACTGGAGAAATCAAGTAGAGAGCTCAATATGACTTGGAACTCAGGGGAGAGGCTGGGTCTAGTAGTATCAATTTGGATAAATCACCTAGACGTGAGTTCACGGTATAGACAAGAAATGAACTAGAGCCCTAAACCCTACAAAACCCAGAGTCAGGGAAGATAAAGAGAAGATACAACAAAAGAAGACTGAGACAGCCAATAAAGCCAGAAGAAGACCAAAATATGGTTCTCTGGAAGCCAGTCAAGAACTTGCTTCAAGGAGGAAGGAGTAATCTACTGCTTCAAATGAACTTTAGGTTTTCCCACTGTGTTAGACTGGGTTCTCTAGAGAAGCAAAACCAGTGAAGCTTATATATCGAGAGAGAAAGGGAAATTTATCTTAGGAAAATGGTTCACACACTTATAGAAGCTGGCAAGTCCTAAGTTCTTAGATCAAATATCAAGCTGGAGGCTTTTCAAGACTCACGCAGCTGCAAGGGCTGACTAGTTCAAGATTGGCAAGCAGTACCCTGGCTGTTAGGAGCTCTGGTGGCATGGTGCCTAAGGCACTTGACTGCTAACCAGAAGGCTGGCAGTTCAAACCCACCAGCCACTCCTCAGAAGGAAGGTTGGCCAATCTACTTCTGTAGTGATACTGCCTCAGAAACCCAAGGAGGGGTGGCTATGAGTTGGGGCCGACTCAATAGCACATAACAATAACAACAACGTACTGGCTGTTGATTGCAATGAATAATGAATCCAAGATCTTCAGGCCATATGGTAGATTGTTTGCTCACAGACAGTGGTAGGCAGCACAACAGAATCGCGATACTCAGAAGCATGTCTCTTTTCCTAGGCTGTCCATAAATACACTGGAAGCAGGCCACACCCCTAGGGGATTGGCTGCTCAAAACATATACATCTGACCCCATCATGAGAACAACCCACATCACAATTGCTTAAACCACACAGAATTGTGGTCCAGCCAAGTTGACACACAGCTCCACCTATCACACCCACTGATACTATATATGAAGACTTGTTTCCCTCTTTATAGTAGAAATAAGGGGCATCAACTCAAAAACCAAAAAAACCAAACTCACTACTGCTGAGTTGATTTCGACTCATAGTGACCCCCTCCTTGGGTTTCCAAGGCGGTATCACTATGGAAGTAGATTGGCCAACCTTCCTTCCAAGGAGTGCCTGGTGGGTTTGAACCACCAGCCTTCTGGTTAGTAGTCAAATGCCTTAGGCACTAAGCCACTAGAGCTCCTGGCATCCATTTAAGATAAAGATGTTAAATCTGAGGTAGGACATTATTTAAACATTTTCTAAGAAAGCATTCATTTAGGAGATTCCCTGGAATATACGGCTGCAAGAACAGAAGTCACAATTTTGGAAACTAGAGCATTCTCTAGCTCTACCATTTTCTCTGTCACTTCATGGTACAAGGAGCCAAGAAATTTAACAAACCATCTCATTTAAGAGAATTGGTCACTTTTGTGTTTAGAAAAAAGATTCTCTCATGTTAAAGAATATTAAATATTCTAACACTGTCCTTCTTGCCTGAAAAATAATATTCACCCAAGGCAATCTGGCACCTTTGAAATTTTACTGTTTCATTTTTAAATATCTTTCCTTTCCATCTTACACTTTACAAGCCAGCCACACTAATTTTCTTTTTTAAAACAATTATGTGTAGTTCCATAAACACGGTATTTGTTCTTTCTTTTTCCCCTTTTATGCACACTCTTTCCTTTCAGGAATTACCTCATCATTTTGTTCTGAAAATTTAATCATATAATTCCCCAAAAAATACATTGTTGTTGTTGTTATGTGCCCTCGAGTCGGACCCGACTCATAACGACCCCTCCTTGGGTTTCTGAGGCAGTATCACTACAGAAGTAGATTGCCCAACCTTCCTTCTGAGGAGTGGCTTGTAGGTTTGAACCACCAGCCTTCTGGTTAGCAGTCAAGTGCCTTTGGCACTACGCTACCAAAGCTCCTTAAAAATAAATAAATAAATACACATAGTAAATATGCTCAGACATCCTCTCTCCTTCTAGTATAAATTCAGTTACTGTTTCATCTATACTTTTTTAAATTTTTTTTTAAACTTTTAATTGTGATTTGGTTGAAAGTTTGCAGAGAAAAGTGGTTTTCTATTCAACAGTTCATAGCATTTTGTTTCGAGATGTTTCATGCAATTCATACAACATGATGGCACTCTTTCTACTTCTTCCCTGTGTTTACCATTTCCATAACTCCTTCTTTCCTATGCCTTTCTGCCCTCTGAGCTTTATCCCTGAGCCTATGTTACCCTTTTCTTCTCTAATGGTTGCTTGTTCTAAGGGTTTCATACCTCCTTGGGGTTATTGTCTATCTTAAAGACCTGTCTATTATTTGACTGAAAATTGAGCCATGGGTATGCATTCAGCTGCAGGATTGAAGGATGATTAAGGGCCATGATTTTAAAGATCCTACCAGTCTCAATCAGATCATTAAACCTTGTCTTTTTTAATGATTTTGAGTTTGTTCACCATTTTTCTCCAACTCTGTCTAGGACCTTCTATTATAATCCCCTGCAGAGCAGTTGGCAGTGGTGGCCTGCTGTTAGAAAAGAAAGTAAAATTCACTAAGTCTACCAACCAACCAGCAGTTGGCAGAGGGAAGATCTAACTTTAGGAGGTCAGTCATGGTCCAGATCTCATGCTCTTTCCACTACAGGATGTGGATTTTATCTAGCTAATTTGTACCCATTACTTACTTCACAGATGCGTATTGGTGGTTCAGTGGTAGAATTCTCACCTCCCATGCAGGAGACCTGGTTTGATTCCCGGTCAGTGAACCTCACATATGTGCACCTGTCAGTGAAGGTTTGCATATGTTGTGAACAGGTTTCAGGGAAGCTTCCAGAAATGGACTAGAAAGAAAGATCTGGTGACCTACTTCTGAAAATTAGCCAATAAAAACCCTATAGAGTATAGAGTTTTATTCCATCTTGGATGGTTCTTCATGAGTGGGGGGCCAATTCAATAGCAGTTAACAATGACAACTGCCTACCTCATGCACTCTTAAGTTGTCCTATAACGTTGTTTCTAGACCAAGAGGAGCCATTTTGTTCAGAAATAAAAATCACCCTATTTTATCCCTGCCTCCTTTTAAGTGGATAAATGTTTACAAGTGAAATTCTAAAGACTAGATGTTTTGACAAGTCCCTTTCCCATAAAAACAAACAAACTAACAAAGAACAATTTATAGGTAACCTCAAGGAAACTAACCTTTATCTGAATATGAGAGGAAGGGCTACTTTTACTTAGCCAAATTACCTTACTCCAGATTACAGAAAGCAGGATTCAGGAATGCATACATAATACATGCAGACTTGATCACTCTTCACTATCCACCTCCCCCCCACACACACACACACACACTCCACCACAAATAAACCCTGGGTAACACAGTGTTTCATTAATTTAAAAGTATTTATTTTTATTAGTATTTTTAATTTATAGCCTAACTCATAAATAAAACTCAAAAACTCACTGGCATTGAATCGTTTCTGACTCATAGCAACCTCTGCCTCTGCTGGGTTTCTGAAGCTGTAAATCTTTACAGAAGTAGATTGCTCAGTCTTCCTTCCATGGAGCAGCTGGTGGTTTTGAACCAGTGACCTTCCAGTTAGCAGTCAAGTGCCTTATAAATAGTATTTTTTAAAACATTTCAACTTTTAATACAGCTTTAAAGAGTACAGTTCTCTTAGCAGGTTAATAGTACTTGTCTACAGTGATTAACCAGGTTTATTTCAGCCATCAGTAGGAAAGGCTGCCTTTGCAGCATTCACCTATCAGATTATGCTATTAATTTCTAGATTGTATTTGGTATTTTGATTCAAGGAGTACTACAAAGGTAATGTTAAAAAAATAAAACAAATTGGCTGCTAGTATATTTTTAAATGAGAGGCTTAATAGCTTCAGGAACTGCTCATTTATTCAAGTAACTGCTTATTTTCCTGACCTCTATATCCTTTAATTTCATGAAGCAATCAAATATGAAGCAAATGTGTCAATTATGTATTGCTAGGTACATTTAGTCACATCTACTGTAAGGAGAATTATATATGTGTATGTGTGTGTGTAATTATTTCACTAAAGAATTAGATATTATTTAGTCATATTACAGAATATTTTTCTCTTTAATCTGAATTTGAGATTTGTGAGAGAGTATATTTATTAATCTTCTACTCATAAAACTTGACACTACAGTCTAGCACTAAGGAGTCATTTTTGTTCAAAGAATTAACTTGTAATATAAATATTTTAATACATAATAGTATATAATCTTATTACAGATGATTGTAGCCAATGGGTCTTAAGGATGACCACCAGCAGATGTCTGAGTGACTCTGTTAGGGTTGATGACATATGCACTCATTCACTGAATTTTTAAAAATTGACTTAATACTCTGGGTACCTGTTCTTTCCATATCAGCAAATAATATTTAATTTTCATTTCAATGCTTCAGTTTTTATAATTATTATTAAGGGATTGCATGAAATTAAACTATTTGTAAGGTACCCCTTATGACTTCAATCAATTTGGTCCATTCTTTTGTAATATATTATTTCTTCATTGTTATTTCAGAGATATTTCCCACTTGGGTAAAAATACTACACTGTTATAGATAAAGGATCATGATCTTTAACAACTTTTAGGATTTACTTAAAGTGTTGGCCTCTATGCCAAAGGAGGCTGCCTCTAGTTCTTCTAAGCAGGCAGCAGGAAGCCAACAAAAATAGTTTAAACTTGTCATATTGCAGTGTTCAGTTTTGACTGGTCCCTGGCAGTCAATGATTGTCCTCACTTGTTATTTGTCATTAGCTTCAATAAATCACATGCTGGTGACCTAAATTTTAAATGTAGATATGCCAGTCATCACATCTGGGCACATGATAATGTCAACTGATAGCTCTCTGGTAGTGGACTCCTATTTAACATATTGAGAAAATATTTACTGATCATTTTACTGAGACAGACATAATGTTTCATCAGTCGAGACTATGAAATTGCCATTTCTTGGAAATATTTTTAATAGCATCCCTTCCCTTAGGAAGCTTAACATTAGACATATGAAATGATATATCTACATTAAGAAAAAGTAAAATGTTCTTGGTGGTATAATAGCTATAAGGTGGCAAGGAGTTTGGGATAGAAAAGAAATCACATTTAGTTTGGGTAACTACAGGAGTTTAGTATTGGATTTAGCTGGGCCTCGAAAGTTGGGAAGAATTTAAGATGGAGATTCAGGAAAGTTGTGTGTGT